>NC_137098.1:1767359-2178397 GCF_949357685.1 Gobio gobio
AACAGCAATAACAGCAACAGCAATAATCACCATCAGCAGCAGCAATAACAGCAGCAGCAATAATCATCAGCAGCAGCAATAATCATCAGCAGCAGCAATAATCATCATCTTCAGTAATAACAGCAGCAGCAATAATCACCAGCAGCAGCAGCAATAATAGCAGCAGCAATAATCACCATCAGCAGCAGCAATAACAGCAGCAGCAATAATCATCATCAGCAGCAGCAATAACAGCAGCAGCAATAATCATCATCATTCATCATCATCATCATCATCATCAATAACATCAGCAGCAATAATCATCATCAGCAGCAGCAATAACAGCAGCAGCAATAATCATCATCATTCATCATCAGCAGCAGCAATAACAGCAGCAGCAATAATCACCATCAGCAGCAGCAATAACAGCAGCAGCAATAATCACCATCAGCAGCAGCAATAACAGCAGCAGCAATAATCATCAGCAGCAGCAGCAATAACAGCAGCAGCAATAATCACCATCAGCAGCAGCAATAACAGCAGCAGCAATAATCACCAGCAGCAGCAGCAGCAATAACAGCAGCAGCAATAATCACCATCAGCAGCAGCAATAACAGCAGCAGCAATAATCATCATCAGCAGCAGCAATAACAGTAGCAGCAATAATCACCATCAGCTGCAGCAATAACAGCAGCATCAATAATCACCATCAGCAGCAGCAATAACAGCAGCAGCAATAATCATTATCAGCAGCAGCAATAACAGCAGCAGCAGCAGCAATAATCATCAGCAGCAGCAGCAATAACAGCAGCAGCAATAATCATCATCATCAGCAATAACAGCAGCATTAACAGCAGCAGCAATAACAGCAGCAGAAATAATAATCATCATCATCAGCAATAATAATCATCAACAGCAGCAGCAGGAGGAGCAGCAGCAATAATCATCATCAGCAGCAGCAATAACAGCAGCAGCAATAATCATCATCATCAGCAATAACAGTAGCATTAACAGCAGCAGCAATAACAGCAGCAGAAATAATAATAATCATCACCATCAGCAATAATAATCATCAACAGCAGCAGCAGGAGCAGCAGCAATAATCATCATCAGCAGCAGCAATAATCATCAGCAGCAGCAATAAACAATCATCACCAGCAGCAGCTATACTGATCATCAGCAGCAGCAGCAGCAGCACCAATAACAGCAATAATAGAAGCAGCAGCAATTATCATCATCATCATCAGCAGCAGCAACAATAACAGCAGCAATAATCATCATCAGCAGCAGTAGCAGCAGCAGCAGCAATAACCAACAGCAGAAGCAAAAACCAGCAGCAGAAGCAATAACAGAAGCACCAATAACCAGCAGCAGTGATAATCATCAGCAGCAGCAATAACAGCAGCAGCAATAATCATCATCAGCAGCAATAACAGTAGCAGCAATAAAAGCAATGACAGAAGCAGCAGCAGCAATAACAACCAGACTAATCCTCCTCCTCATCATCAGCAGCAATAACAGCAGCAGCAATAATCATCATCAGCAGCAGCAATAATCATCATCAGCAGCAATAACAGTAATAACAGAAGCAGCAGCAATAATCATCATCAGCAGCAATAACAGCAGCAGCAATAATCATCAGCAGCAGCAATAGCAGCAATAACAGTGATAACAGTAGCAGCAATAAAAGCAATGACAGAAGCAGCAGCAGCAATAACAGCCACACTAATCCTCCTCATCATCAGCAGCAGCAATAACAGCAGCAGCAATAATCATCATCAGCAGCAGCAATAATCATCATCAGCAGCAATAACAGTAATAACAGAAGCAGCAGCAATAATCATCATCAGCAGCAATAACAGCAGCAGCAATAATCATCAGCAGCAGCAATAGCAGCAATAACAGTGATAACAGTAGCAGCAATAAAAGCAATGACAGAAGCAGCAGCAGCAATAACAGCCACACTAATCCTCATCATCATCAGCAGCAGCAATAACAACAGCAGAAATCATCAGCAGCAGCAGCAGCAGTAATCGTCATCATCATCAGCAGCAATAACAGCAGCAGCAATCATCATCATCATCAGCAACAGCAGCAGCAGTAATCGTCGTCATCATCATCATCATCATCATCAGCAGCAGCAGCAGCAGCAGCAATAACAGCAGCAGCAATCATCATCATCATCATCAGCAGCAGCAGCAATAACAGCAGCAGCAATCATCATCATCATCATCATCATCATCATCAGCAGCAGTAATCGTCATCATCATCATCAGCAATAACAGCAGCAGCAATAATCATCATCATCATCATCATCAGCAGCAGCAGCATTGTCCTATCCATTACCATGCCAAACACTCTGAGAGTTGTCATGACAGTCATTTCAGTTTCGGAAATCGTAAATTAGCTCTATAAAAGCTGTATCAGTAGTATAGATGTACTAAATGATTTACTGATTGAACGTTAAGATCATGTTTAATCCCTTGTTGATAAATTGTTGGTCAAATGTATTCAAATGAACAGCCAACAACATATGCAAATAGAAAAGTTTATTGTTCATAACATTATGAAAAGCAAGATAAGAAGTAAATAAAGACTAAACTTAACAAAGGAGTGAAAAAGTTACATTGTGATTTTGAATCTTGTAATAAATCAACAGAAAATATTCTGAAATGTTTGAAAAACAGCACATTTATGATGTTCTGTTGTGAGATTAATACAAAAAAGTTTTTAAAACGTGAAACCAAATCCTTTAGATAATGACTACAGCAATATTATGACGTAGAAATATTCAGCAAATGTAAAAAAATATACAACCCCAAATCAGAAAATGTTGGGACAGTATGGAAAACGCAAATGAAAAAAAGAAGTGATTTCTAAATTTACTTTGACTTGTATTTCATTGCAGACAATATGAACACAAAATATTTCATGTTTTGTCTGGTCAACTTCATGTCATTTGTAAATATGCATCCTTTCCTGTCATTCAGACCTGCAACACATTTCAAAAAAGTTGGGACAGGAGTTATTTAGGGCTAGTAATAAGGTAAAATGGTTAAATAATGATGTGATTTGAAACAGGTGATGTCAACAGGTGATTGTAATTATGATTTGGTACAAAAGCAGCATCCAAGAAAGGTCTAATCCTTTAGGAGCAAAGATGGGCCGAGGATCGCCAGTTTGCCAACAATTACGTGAGAAAATTATTGAAATGTTTAAAAACAATGTTCCTCAAAGAAAGATAGGAAGAGATTTGGATGTTTCACATTCAACAGTGCATAACATAATTAAAAGATTCAAGGAATCTGGAGGAATTTCAGTGCGTAAAGGACAAGGGCGCAAGCCTAAGCTGAACAACCGTGATCTCCGATCCCTCAGGCGGCACTGCATCAAGAATCGTCATTCATCTATAAGCGATATCACCACATGGGCTCTGGACTACTTTGGCAAACCTTTGTCAAGTACCACAATACGTAGTTACATACACAAATGCCAGTTAAAACTGTACTGTGCCAAAAGGAAGCCCTATGTTAACAGTGTCCAGAAGCGCCGTCGACTTCTCTGGGCTCGAGGCATCTGGGATGGACCATCACACAGTGGAAACGTGTACTGTGCTCAGATGAAGCAGTATTTGAGGTATTTTTTGGGAGGAATGGACGCCGTGTGCTCCGGACCAAAGAAGAAAAGGATCATCCAGACTGTTACCAGCAACATGTCCAAAAGCCAGGGTCTGTCAGGGTATGGGCTTGTGTCAGTGCCCTTGGCAAAGGTAACTTGCACTTCTGTGAAGGCACCATTAATGCTGAAAAGTGCATAGAGATTTTGGAGCATAATATGCTGCCTTCAAGAAGACATCTTTTCCAGGGACGTCCATGCATATTTCAACAAGACAATGCAAAACCACATTCTGCACACATTACAAAGTCCTGGCTGTGGAGGAAGAGGGTACGGGTACTTGACTGGCCTGCCTCAGTCCCGACCTGTCTCCAATAGAGAATGTGTGGCGCATTTTGAAGCGCAAAATGCGACAGCGAAGACCCCGTACTGTTGCCCACCTTAAGACTTGTTTGCAGGAAGAATGGGACAAAATTACACCTGAAACACTTCATCACTTGGTGTCTTCAGTCCCTAAACGTCTTTGTAATGTTGCTATTCCTTTTCACAACACTTAAAAGTGGTAAATGCTTTACTGTCCCAACTTTTTTTGAAATGTGTTGCAGGTCTGAATGACAGGAAAGGATGCATATTTACAAATGACATGAAGTTGACCAGACAAAACATGAAATATTTTGTGTTCATATTGTCTGCAATGAAATACAAGACAAAGTAAATTTAGAAATCACTTCTTTTTTTTTTTTTTTTTTTGCGTTTTCCATACTGTCCCAACTTTTTCTGATTTGGGGTTGTATATGTATATATATATATATATATATATATATATATATATATATATATATATATATATATATATATATATATATATATATATATATATATATATATATATATATATATATATGATTAATTATGAATACATGATTAATGAATGATAAAGATGAATGTAAATACAATGTGAGCAATATTAGCAATAGTGACAGCAATAGGAAACTGGATAAAAAAGCTGGTGTTCTGGCAATTATGGTGAACATTGGTGGGATTCCCCCCTTCCAAATGCAAACGTGCTATATAAATGTAATATATATGTAATTATTATTATTAGGGGCCAAGCACCGAAGGTGCGAAGGCACCTATTGAAACCGTTCCCGTTCTTATTATTAGGGGCCAAGCACCGAAGGTGCGAAGGCACCTATTGAAACCGTTCCCGTTCTTATTATTAGGGGCCAAGCACCGATGGTGCGAAGGCACCTATTGAAACCGTTCCCGTTCCTATTATTATTAGGGGCCAAGCACCGAAGGTGCGAAGGCACCTATTGAAACCGTTCCCGTTCTTATTATTATTATTCATCTTCTTCTTCTTCTTCTTCTTCTTCTTCTTCCGCCACAAAGTCTATGGCAGCCCATAGAACCGTATGGTAAAAAGTTGTGAAATTTGGCACACTAATAGAGGACAGTCTGAAATGTCACCGTAGCAAATTTGGAGTCTCAAACTCAATCCCTCTAGCGCCACCATCAGTCCAAAATTTGACTCATGTTTATGCTAATAACTTTTGAACCATAAGGGCTAGAAACAAAATTCTTTTTTCCTCTGATTCCTTGGCTCAAGACGATTCGATTGCACCCTATGACGTCATTTTCCGTCATAAAAATTTTCCCGCCATTTTGAATTTTCCAAAAAACCTACTTTTGCAAACTCGTCCTAGACGGTTCATCCGATTTGTACGAAAATTGAACCAGATTATCTTCAGACCATGCTGACAAAAAATCTTGCAAATCAAGTTGATTCGTCAAGTCGTTTTCGATAAACGCGCACACAAATTTTACGTAGCGGTTGCAAAAACACACTTAAGGCAATATCTCCGCAACGCTTTATCGTATTCAAACCAAACTTGGTACATGTCATCACAAGCATGACTTGAGGCAACATACAGCGTTTCGGCGCAGCGCCGCCTACTGGTCCGGAGATACAAAAAGTTGCTATTTTTGCTTATAACTTCTGAACTGTTTGTCCAAAAATCATAAAAGTTGTCTCGTTAGATTCAGGACGGCATGCCGAGTCGTCTGATATTAAATTTTACCATATCGGCCATTTTGAATTATGTGCTAAAATGCTGTATTTTATGAACACATGAACGGATTGTTACGAAACTCGGTTTGGGTCATCAACACGGTGCCTTGAATGAGCCCAAGAAGTTTCGAAACAGCGCCACCTAGTGGAGATTTTTTTTTTCAAATGCTTATAACTTTAGGTGAGATTGACTTATTTTCATGAGAGTAACTTTTTTTGTCTCCTGAATTCTCGCCGAGTCCAACGATACCAGACTTGCCAGGTTTCGGCGTATTATTTGTGCAGCGTTGTAATTTAGCACTTTAAAAACATTAGCTGATATCTTCGAAACCGCTAGTCCGATCGAGACGAAACCAGCATCAGAAGTTCGAAAACATAGGTCGATAGCTATACGCTAATACCCAAATGTCGTCATTTTCCGTCATAAAAATTTTCCCGCCATTTTGAATTTTCCAAAAAACCTACTTTTGCAAACTCGTCCTAGACGGTTCATCCGATTTGTACGAAAATTGAACCAGATTATCTTCAGACCATGCTGACAAAAAATCTTGCAAATCAAGTTGATTCGTCAAGTCGTTTTCGATAAACGCGCACACAAATTTTACGTAGCGGTTGCAAAAACACACTTAAGGCAATATCTCCGCAACGCTTTATCGTATTCAAACCAAACTTGGTACATGTCATCACAAGCATGACTTGAGGCAACATACAGCGTTTCGGCGCAGCGCCGCCTACTGGTCCGGAGATACAAAAAGTTGCTATTTTTGCTTATAACTTCTGAACTGTTTGTCCAAAAATCATAAAAGTTGTCTCGTTAGATTCAGGACGGCATGCCGAGTCGTCTGATATTAAATTTTACCATATCGGCCATTTTGGCTGTCGGCCATTTTGAATTATGTGCTAAAATGCTGTATTTTATGAACACATGAACGGATTGTTACGAAACTCGGTTTGGGTCATCAACACGGTGCCTTGAATGAGCCCAAGAAGTTTCGAAACAGCGCCACCTAGTGGAGATTTTTTTTTTCAAATGCTTATAACTTTAGGTGAGATTGACTTATTTTCATGAGAGTAACTTTTTTTGTCTCCTGAATTCTCGCCGAGTCCAACGATACCAGACTTGCCAGGTTTCGGCGTATTATTTGTGCAGCGTTGTAATTTAGCACTTTAAAAACATTAGCTGATATCTTCGAAACCGCTAGTCCGATCGAGACGAAACCAGCATCAGAAGTTCGAAAACATAGGTCGATAGCTATACGCTAATACCCAAATGTCAAAATATTGATAGTAAGGGGGTGTAAAATCCAATCAAAGTCAGGTGTCAGTCATTTTTCATGTGTTTTATCATATAAATGTATATAACTCCAAAACTAAAAGAGATATTTTCACCAAAATTGACACAGACATGTATGGGCTTACTCCGAGGACACATAAAAAAATGATAGGATTGTGCCACTTGGTGGCGCTATAATAGAACAAAACATGAAATTCCCATTGACTACAATGCAGTTTTATGATATAAAATGCTATGCTTCACAAATGAATTGGTGTATCATTACGAAACTTGAAATTGGCCATCAGCACCATGCCTTTAAGCTGCTTAAACGGTTTCAAAACAGCACCGCCATGTGGTCCATACTTATAATGAAAAGGCCTCTTGAATATATCTCTGCAATGACATATTGACACTATATTGACACTCTGCTTTGATATATTGACACCAATCTTTGCATGTGTCATTGTTCCCTTATTCTGACCACACCACATCAATTTCGTAACTGTGCCACCTATTGGTTGAAAGTGATAAATCATTAAATCATTATTATTGACTGTATTTATCATTTTACAGCTATTTTGCCTAAAATCACCTTAATAGGTCTTTAATTGCTCATTGCTGCCGTTGATCTGACATTGCCAGCATTTTTGGCATGTCTTGTCTTCTTCTTTGCGCTTGGCCCCTGTATTGCTGCTTGCAGCTATATTTATTATTATTAGGGGCCAAGCACCGAAGGTGCGAAGGCACCTATTGAAACCGTTCCCGTTCTTATTATTATTATTCATCTTCTTCTTCTTCTTCTTCTTCTTCTTCTTCTTCTTCTTCCGCCACAAAGTCTATGGCAGCCCATAGAACCGTATGGTAAAAAGTTGTGAAATTTGGCACACTAATAGAGGACAGTCTGACATGTCACCGTAGCAAATTTGGAGTCTCAAACTCAATCCCTCTAGCGCCACCATCAGTCCAAAATTTGACTCATGTTTATGCTAATAACTTTTGAACCATAAGGGCTAGAAACAAAATTATTTTTTCCTCTGATTCCTTGGCTCAAGACGATTCGATTGCAACCTATGACGTCATTTTCCGCCATGGTAATTTTCCCGCCATTTTTAATTAACCGAAAAACCTACTTTTACGAACTCGTCCTAGACGGTTCATCCGATTTGCACGAAAATTTAACCAGATCATCTTCAGACCATGCTGACAAAAAATCTTGCAAATCAAGTTGATTCGTCAAATCATTTGCGATAAACGTGCAAACAAATTTTACGTAGCGGTTGCAAAAACACTCTTAAGGCAATATCTCCGCAACGCTTTATCGTATTCAAACCAAACTTGGTACATGTCATCACAAGCATGACTTGAGGCAACATACAGCGTTTCGGCGCAGTGCCACCTACTGGTCCGGAGATACGAAAAATTGCAATTTTTGCTTATAACTTCTGAACTGTTTGTCCAAAAATCATAAAAGTGGTCTCGTTACATTCAGGACGGCATGCCGAGTCGTCTGATATTCAATTTTACCATATCGGCCATTTTGGCTGTCGGCCATTTTGAATTTTGTCAAAAAATGCTATATTTTACAAATGCATTAGTATATTGTTACTAAACTCGGTATGTGACTTCCTTGCTATGCCCTGAAGGTACTCAAAAAGTTTTAGGGCAGTGCCACCTTGTGGTCAAAAGATATAACAAACTTGACAAAAATGCTAATAACTTTTGATTAAATTAGCCTAGTATATTGAAACTGGTCATAATAGAGTCATTGGCTCATGCCGATTCAATTGCAACCTATGATGTCATTTTCGGTCATGATAATTTCCCCGCCATTTTTAATTTTCCAAAAAACCTACTTTTACGAACTCGTCCTAGACGGTTTGTCCGATTTGCACGAAAATTGAACCAGATCATCTTCAGACCATGCTGACAAAAAATCTTGCAAATCAAGTTGATTTGTCAAATCGTTTTCGATAAACGCGCACACAAATTTTGCGTAGCGGTTGCAAAAACACTCATAAGCCTATATCTCCACAACGCTTTATCGTATTCAAACCAATCTTGGTATATGTCATCAAAAGCATGACTTGAAGCAACATGCAGCGTTTCGGCGCAGCGCCACCTACTGGTCCGGAGATACAAAAAATGGCTATTTTTGCGTATAACTTTTGAACTGTTTGTCCAAAAATCATGTCTTCCGCACCATGCTTTGAAGGTACTCAAAACGTTTTGGGGCAGTGCCACCTTGTGGTCAGAGGTTATAACAAAATTTACAAACATGCTAATAACTTTTGATTAAATTAGCCTAGTTTAATGAAACTGGTCATAATACAGTCATTGGCTCATGCCGAGAACAGAGATACTAATTTTTCCATATTTGGTCAAACATCCTGTCCTCAATGTTCTTATTTGATCAAAACCTACTTTTTCAAACTCATCCTAGACCGTTTGTCCAATTTCCACCAAAATCGAATCGTATCATCTTCAGACAGTGTCAACAAAAAGTTAGGGATTTTGCATCAATAGATGAAACCGTTTTTGTAAACCGCAGCGACGAAGTTGAGCCATCATGCCAAAATTACTCTTGAGGCTGTATCTCTGCAATGCTTATACATATTGGCATCAAACTTTGCATGTGTCATTGTTCCCTTATTCTGACCACACCACATCAATTTCGTATCTGTGCCACCTATTGGTCAAAAGTGATAAACCATTAACTTACATTATCAGTGACTCAATATATGATATTTCAGCCATTTTGCCTAATCTTCTTAAACTGTATAATTGTTAATTGTTGCAGTTGGTCTGACACTCTCAGACTACAATGCATTTTCAGCCTTTTGCTTAAAATCATCTTAAAACGTGATTAATTGCTCATTGCTCCAGTTGATCTGACACTGCCAGCCATTTTGGCATGTCTTGTCTTCTTCTTTGCGCTTGGCCCCGGTATTGCTGCTTGCAGCTATATTTATTATTCATCTTCTTCTTCTTCTTCTTCCGCCACGAAGTCTATGGCAGCCCATAGAACCGTATGGTAAAAAGTTATGAAATTCGGCACACTTATAGAGGACGGTCTCAAGTGTCTCCATAGCAAGTTTGGAGTCTCTAACTCAATCCCTCTAGCGCCACCATCAGTCCAAAATTTGACTCATGTTTATGCTAATAACTTTTGAACCATAAGGGCTAGAAACAAAATTCTTTTTTCCTCTGATTCCTTGGCCTAAGACGATTCGATTGGACACTATGACGTCATTTTCCGTCATAAAAATTTTCCCGCCATTTTTAATTTTCCGAAAAGCCTACTTTTACGAACTCGTCCTAGACGGTTCATCCGATTTGCACGAAAATTGAACCAGATCATCTTCAGACCATGTTGACAAAAAATCTTGCAAATCAAGTTGATTCGTCAAATCATTTGCGATAAACGCGCAAACAAATTTTACGTAGCGGTTGCAAAAACACACTTAAGGCAATATCTCCGCAACGCTTTATCGTATTCAAACCAAACTTGGTACATGTCATCACAAGCATGACTTGAGGCAACATGCAGTGTTTCGGCGCAGCGCCACCTACTGGTCCGGAGATATGAAAAATGGCTATTTTTGCTTATAACTTTTGAACCGTTTGTCCAAAAATCATAAAAGTGGTCTCGTTAGATTCAGGAAGGCATGCAGAGTCGTCTGATATTAAATTCTACCAAATCGGCCATTTTGGCTGTCGGCCATTTTGAATTATGTGCTAAAATACTATATTTTACAAACTCATTAGTCTATCGTTACGAAACTTGGTATGTGTCTTCCGCACCATGCTTTGAAGGTACTCAAAAAGTTTTGGGGCAGTGCCACCTTGTGGTCAAAGGTTATAACAAAATTTACAAAAATGCTAATAACTTTTGATTAAATTAGCTTAGTTAAATGAAACTGGTCATAATACATTCATTGGCTCATGCCGATTTAATTGCACCCTATGAAGTCATTTTCGGTCATGATAATTTCCCCGCCATTTTTAATTTTCCAAAAAACCTACTTTTACGAACTCGTCCTAGACGGTTTGTCCGATTTGCACGAAAATTGAACCAGATCATCTTCAGACCATGCTGACAAAAAATCTTGCAAATCAAGTTGATTTGTCAAATCGTTTTTGATAAACGCGCACACAAATTTTGCGTGGTGGTTGCAAAAACACTCATAAGGCTATATCTCCGCAACGCTTTATCGTATTCAAACCAATCTTGGTATATGTCATCACAAGCATGACCTGAGGCAACATGCAGCATTTCGGCACAGCGCCACCTACTGGTCCGGAGATACAAAAAATGGCTATTTTTGCTTATGACTTTTGAACCGTTTGTCCAAAAATCATAAAAGGTGTTTCGTTAGATTCAGGACGGCATGCCAATATTTACCATATTGGCAATTTTGGCTGTCAGCCATTTTGAAAATTGTCAAAAAATGCTACATTTTACGAATGCATTAGTGTATCGTTACGAAACTCAGTGTGTGTCTTCCGCACCATGCTTTGAAGGTACTCAAAAAGTTTTGAGGCAGTGCCACCTTGTGGTCAAAGGTTATAACAAAATTTACAAAAATGCTAATAACTTTTGATTAAATTAGCCTAGTTTAATGAAACTGGTCATAATACATTCATTGGCTCATGCCGATTTAATTGCACCCTATGAAGTCATTTTCGGTCATGATAATTTCCCCGCCATTTTTAATTTTCCAAAAAACCTACTTTTACGAACTCGTCCTAGACGGTTTGTCCGATTTGCACGAAAATTGAACCAGATCATCTTCAGACCATGCTGACAAAAAATCTTGCAAATCAAGTTGATTTGTCAAATCGTTTTTGATAAACGCGCACACAAATTTTGCGTGGTGGTTGCAAAAACACTCATAAGGCTATATCTCCGCAACGCTTTATCGTATTCAAACCAATCTTGGTATATGTCATCACAAGCATGACCTGAGGCAACATGCAGCATTTCGGCACAGCGCCACCTACTGGTCCGGAGATACAAAAAATGGCTATTTTTGCTTATGACTTTTGAACCGTTTGTCCAAAAATCATAAAAGGTGTTTCGTTAGATTCAGGACGGCATGCCAATATTTACCATATTGGCAATTTTGGCTGTCAGCCATTTTGAAAATTGTCAAAAAATGCTACATTTTACGAATGCATTAGTGTATCGTTACGAAACTCAGTGTGTGTCTTCCGCACCATGCTTTGAAGGTACTCAAAAAGTTTTGAGGCAGTGCCACCTTGTGGTCAAAGGTTATAACAAAATTTACAAAAATGCTAATAACTTTTGATTAAATTAGCCTAGTTTAATGAAACTGGCCATAATACATTCCTTGGCTCAGGCCGAGAACATGGATACCCATTTTACCATATTTGGCAAACCTTCTTGTCTTCCATCTTGTTATTTGCTAAAAACCTACCTTTTTTAACTCGTCCTAGACCGTTTGTCTGATTTCCACCAAAATGAAATATCATCTTCAGACTGTGCCGACAAAATGTTAGGGATTTTGCATCAATAGATGAAACCGTTTTGTAAACCGCAGCGACGAAGTTGAGGCATGATGCCAAAATGACTCTTGAGGCTGTATCTCTGCAATGCTTTGACATATTGGCATCAAACTTTGCATGTGTCATTGTTCCCTTATTCTGACCACACCACATCAATTTAGTAACTGTGCCACCTATTGGTCAAAAGTGATAAACCATTAACTTATATTATCAGTGACTCTATATATGATATTTCAGCCATTTTACCTAATCTTCTTAAACTGATAGATACTAATTTTGCCATATTTGGTCAAACATCCTGTCCTCAATGTTCTTATTTGATCAAAATCTACTTTTTCAAACTCATCCTAGACCGTTTGTCCGATTTCCACCAAAATCGAATCGTATCATCTTCAGACTGTGTCAACAAAAAGTTAGGGATTTTGCATCAATAGATGAAACCGTTTTTGTAAACCGCAGCGACGAATTTGAGACATGATGCCAAAATGACTCTTGAGGCTGTATCTCTACAATGCTTTGACATATTGGTATCAAACTTTGCATGTGTCATTGTTCCCTTATTCTGACCACACCACATACATTTTGTAACTGTGCCACCTATTGGTCAAAAGTGAAAAACTATCAACTTATATTATCAGTGACTCTATATATGATATTTCAGCCATTTTGCCTAATCTTCTTAAACTGTATAATTGTTCATTGTTGCAGTTGGTCTGACACTGTCAGACTACAATGCATTTTTCAGCCTTTTGCCTAAAATCATCTTAAAACGTGATTAATTGCTCATTGCTCCAGTTGATCTGACACTGCCAGCCATTTTGGCATGTCTTGTCTTCTTCTTTGCGCTTGGCCCCGGTATTGCTGCTTGTTAGGGGCCAAGCACCGAAGGTGCGAAGGCACCTATTGAAACCGTTCCCGTTCTTATTATTAGGGGCCAAGCACCGAAGGTGCGAAGGCACCTATTGAAACCGTTCCCGTTCCTATTATTATTAGGGGCCAAGCACCGAAGGTGCGAAGGCACCTATTGAAACCGTTCCCGTTCCTATTATTATTATTATTAGGGGCCAAGCACCGAAGGTGCGAAGGCACCTATTGAAACCGTTCCCGTTCTTATTAGGGGCCAAGCACCGAAGGTGCGAAGGCACCTATTGAAACCGTTCCCGTTCTTATTATTATTATTCATCTTCTTCTTCTTCTTCTTCTTCTTCTTCTTCTTCTTCTTCCGCCACGAAGTCTATGGCAGCCCATAGAACCGTATGGTAAAAAGTTATGAAATTTGGCACACTAATAGAGGACAGTCTGAAATGTCACCGTAGCAAATTTGGAGTCTCAAACTCAATCCCTCTAGCGCCACCATCAGTCCAAAATTTGACTCATGTTTATGCTAATAACTTTTGAACCATAAGGGCTAGAAACAAAATTCCTTTTTCCTCTGATTCCTTGGCTCAAGACGATTCCATTGCACCATATGACGTCATTTTCCGTCATAAAAATTTTCCCGCCATTTTGAATTTTCAGAAAAACCTACTTTTACGAACTCGTCCTAGACGGTTCATCCGATTTGCACGAAAATTGAACCAGATCATCTTCTGACCATGCTGACAAAAAATCTTGCAAATCAAGTTGATTCATCAAATCATTTGCGATAAACGCGCAAACAAATTTTACGTAGCGGTTGCAAAAACACTCTTAAGGCAATATCTCCGCAACGCTTTATCGTATTCAAACCAAACTTGGTACATGTCATCACAAGCATGACTTGAGGCAACATACAGCGTTTCGGCGCAGCGCCACCTACTGGTCCGGAGATACGAAAAATTGCAATTTTTGCTTATAACTTCTGAACTGTTTGTCCAAAAATCATAAAAGTGGTCTCGTTACATTCAGGACGGCATGCCGAGTCGTCTGATATGCAATTTTACCATATCGGCCATTTTGGCTGTCGGCCATTTTGAATTTTGTCAAAAAATGCTATATTTTACAAATGCATTAGTGTATTGTTACTAAACTCGGTATGTGACTTCCATGCCATGCCCTGAAGGTACTCAAAAAGTTTTAGGGCAGTGCCACCTAGTGGTCAAAAGATATAACAAACTTGATAAAAATGCTAATAACTTTTGATTAAATTAGCCTAGTATAATGAAACTGGTCATAATAGAGTTATTGGCTCATGCCGATTCAATTGCACCCTATGATGTCATTTTCGGTTATGATAATTTCCCCGCCATTTTTAATTTTCCAAAAAAACTACTTTTGCGAACTCGTCCTAGACGGTTCATCCGATTTGCACGAAAATTGAACCATATCATCTTCAGACCATGCTGACAAAAAATCTTGCAAATCAAGTTGATTTGTCAAATCGTTTTTGATAAACGCGCACACAAATTTTGCGTAGCGGTTGCAAAAACACTCATAAGCCTATATCTCCACAACGCTTTATCATATTCAAACCAATCTTGGTATGTGTCATCACAAGCATGACCTGAGGCAACATGCAGCGTTTCGGCGCAGCGCCACCTACTGGTCCGGAGATACAAAAAATGGCTATTTTTGCTTATAACTTTTGAACTGTTTGTCCAAAAATCATGTCTTCCGCACCATGCTTTGAATGTACTCAAAAGGTTTTGGGGCAGTGCCACCTTGTGGTCAGAGGTTATAACAAAATTTACAAACATGCTAATAACATTTGATTAAATTAGCCTAGTTTAATGAAACTGGTCATAATACATTTATTGGCTCATGCCAAGAACATAGATATTATTTTGCCATATTTGGTCAAACATCCTGTCCTCAATGTTCTTATTTGATCAAAACCTACTTTTTCAAACCGTTTGTCCAATTTCCACCAAAATCGAATCGTATCATCTTCAGACTGTGTCAACAAAAAGTTAGGGATTTTGCATCAATAGATGAAACCGTTTTTGTAAACCACAGCGACGAAGTTGAGCCATGATGCCAAAGTGACTCTTGAGGCTTTATCTCTGCAATGCTTTGACATATTGGCATCAAACTTTGCATGTGTCATTGTTCCCTTATTCTGACCACACCACATCAATTTCGTAATTGTGCCACCTATTGGTCAAAAGTGATAAACCATTAACTTACATCATCAGTGACTCAATATATGATATTTCAGCCATTTTGCCTAATCTTCTTAAACTGTATAATTGTTCATTGTTGCAGTTGGTCTGACACTCTCAGACTACAATGCATTTTCAGCCTTTTGCTTAAAATCATCTTAAAACGTGATTAATTGCTCATTGCTCCAGTTGATCTGACACTGCCAGCCATTTTGGCATGTCTTGTCTTCTTCTTTGCGCTTGGCCCCGGTATTGCTGCTTGCAGCTATATTTATTATTATTCATCTTCTTCTTCTTCTTCTTCTTCTTCTTCTTCTTCTTCTTCTTCTTCCGCCACGAAGTCTATGGCAGCCCATAAAACCATATGGTAAAAAGTTGTGAAATTTGGCACACTAATAGAGGACAGTCTGAAATGTCACCATAGCAAATTTTGAGTCTTTAACTCAATCCCTCTAGCGCCACCATCAGTCCAAAATTAGACTCATGTTTATGCTAATAACTTTAGAACCATAAGGGCTAGAAACTAAATTCTTTTTTCCTCTGATTCCTTGCCTCAAGACAATTCGATTGCAACCTATGACGTAATTTTCCGTCATAATAATTTTCCCGCCATTTTTAATTAACCGAAAAACCTATTTTTGCGAACTCGTCCTAGATGGTTCATCCGATTTGCACGAAAATTGAACCAGATCATCTTCAGACCATGCTGACAAAAAATCTTGCAAATCAAGTTGATTCGTCGAATCATTTGTGATAAACGCGCAAACAAATTTTACGTAGCGGTTGCAAAAACACTCTTAAGGCAATATCTCCGCAACGCTTTATCGTATTCAAACCAAACTTGATACATTTGATCACAAGCATGACTTGAGGCAACATACAGCGTTTCGGCGCAGTGCCACCTACTGGTCCGGAGATACGAAAAATTGCAATTTTTGCTTATAACTTCTGAACTGTTTGTCCAAAAATCATAAAAGTGGTCTCGTTACATTCAGGACGGCATGCCGAGTCGTCTGATATTCAATTTTACCATATCGGCCATTTTGGCTGTCGGCCATTTTGAATTTTGTCAAAAAATGCTATATTTTACAAATGCATTAGTATATTGTTACTAAACTCGGTATGTGACTTCCTTGCTATGCCCTGAAGGTACTCAAAAAGTTTTAGGGCAGTGCCACCTTGTGGTCAAAAGATATAACAAACTTGACAAAAATGCTAATAACTTTTGATTAAATTAGCCTAGTATATTGAAACTGGTCATAATAGAGTCATTGGCTCATGCCGATTCAATTGCAACCTATGATGTCATTTTCGGTCATGATAATTTCCCCGCCATTTTTAATTTTCCAAAAAACCTACTTTTACGAACTCGTCCTAGACGGTTTGTCCGATTTGCACGAAAATTGAACCAGATCATCTTCAGACCATGCTGACAAAAAATCTTGCAAATCAAGTTGATTTGTCAAATCGTTTTCGATAAACGCGCACACAAATTTTGCGTAGCGGTTGCAAAAACACTCATAAGCCTATATCTCCACAACGCTTTATCGTATTCAAACCAATCTTGGTATATGTCATCACAAGCATGACCTGAAGCAACATGCAGCGTTTCGGCGCAGCGCCACCTACTGGTCCGGAGATACAAAAAATGGCTATTTTTGCTTATAACTTTTGAACTGTTTGTCCAAAAATCATGTCTTCCGCACCATGCTTTGAAGGTACTCAAAACGTTTTGGGGCAGTGCCACCTTGTGGTCAGAGGTTATAACAAAATTTACAAACATGCTAATAACTTTTGATTAAATTAGCCTAGTTTAATGAAACTGGTCATAATACAGTCATTGGCTCATGCCGAGAACAGAGATACTAATTTTTCCATATTTGGTCAAACATCCTGTCCTCAATGTTCTTATTTGATCAAAACCTACTTTTTCAAACTCATCCTAGACCGTTTGTCCAATTTCCACCAAAATCGAATCGTATCATCTTCAGACTGTGTCAACAAAAAGTTAGGAATTTTGCATCAATAGATGAAACCGTTTTTGTAAACCGCAGCGACGAAGTTGAGCCATTATGCCAAAATTACTCTTGAGGCTGTATCTCTGCAATGCTTTGACATATTGGCATCAAACTTTGCATGTGTCATTGTTCCCTTATTCTGACCGCACCACATCAATTTCGTATCTGTGCCACCTATTGGTCAAAAGTGATAAACCATTAACTTACATTATCAGTGACTCAATATATGATATTTCAGCCATTTTGCCTAATCTTCTTAAACTGTATAATTGTTAATTGTTGCAGTTGGTCTGACACTCTCAGACTACAATGCATTTTCAGCCTTTTGCTTAAAATCATCTTAAAACGTGATTAATTGCTCATTGCTCCAGTTGATCTGACACTGCCAACCATTTTGGCATGTCTTGTCTTCTTCTTTGCGCTTGGCCCCGGTATTGCTGCTTGCAGCTATATTTCATCTTCTTCTTCTTCTTCTTCTTCTTCTTCTTCCGCCACGAAGTCTATGGCAGCCCATAGAACCGTATGGTAAAAAGTTATGAAATTTGGCACACTTATAGAGGACGGTCTGAAGTGTCTCCATAGCAAATTTGGAGTCTCTAATTCAATCCCTCTAGCGCCACCATCAGTCCAAAATTGGACTCATGTTTATGTTAATAACTTTTGAACCATAAGGGCTAGAAACAAAATTATTTTTTCCTCTGATTCCTTGGCTCAAGACAATTCGATTGCACCATATGACGTCATTTTCCGCCATGATAATTTTCCCGCCATTTTTAATTAACTGAAAAACCTACTTTTGCGAACTCGTCCTAGACGGTTCATTCGATTTGTACAAAAATTGAACCAGATTATCTTCAGACCATGCCGACAAAAAATCTTGCAAATGAAGTTGATTCGTCAAATCGTTTTTGATAAACACGCACACAAATTTTACGTAGCGGTTGCAAAAACCCACTTAAGGCTATATCTCCGAAACGCTTTATCGTATTCAAACCAAACTTGGTACATGTCATCACAAGCATGACTTGAGGCAACATACAGCGTTTCGGCGCAGCGCCACCTACTGGTCCGGAGATACAAAAAATGGCTGTTTTTGCTTATAACTTCTGAACCGTTTGTCCAAAAATCATAAAAGTGGTCTCGTTAGATTCAGGACGACATGCCGAGTTGTCTGATATTCAATTTTACCATATCGGCCATTTTGGCTGTCGGCCATTTTGAATTATGTGCTAAAATGCTATATTTTACAAATGCATTAGTGTATTGTTACTAAACTTGGTATGTGACTTCCACTCCATGCCTTGAAGGTACTCAACAAGTTTTGGGGCAGTGCCACCTTGTGGTCAAAAGTTATAACAAACTTGACAAAAATGCTAATAACTTTTGATTTAATTAGCTTAGTATAATGACACTGGTCATAATACATTAATTGGCTCATGCCGATTCAATTGCACCCTATGACGTCATTTTCGGTCATGATAGTTTCCCCGCCATATTTAATTTTCCAAAAAACCTACTTTTGCGAACTCGTCCTAGACGGTTTGTCGGATTTGCACGAAAATTGAACCAGATCATCTTCAGACCATGCTGACAAAAAATATTGCAAATCAAGTTGATTCGTCAAATCGTTTTTGATAAACGTGCACACAAATTTTACGTAGCGGTTGCAAAAACACTCATAAGGCTATATCTGCGCAACGCTTTATCGTGTTCAATCCAAACTTGGTACATGTCATCACAAGCATGACTTGAGGCAACTTGCAGCGTTTCGGCGCAGCGCCACCTACTGGTCCGGAGATACAAACAAATGTCTATTTTTGCTTATAACTTTTGAACCGTTTGTCCAAAAATAATAAAAGTTGTCTCGTTAGATTCAGGACGGTATTCAGAGTTGTCTGATTTTCAATTTTACCATATCGGCCATTTTGGCTCTCGGCTATTTTGAATTATGTGCTAAAATACTATATTTTACAAACGCATTAGTCTATCGTTACGAAACTTGGTATGGGTCTTCCCAGAGCCATAGAGAGAGAGAGTTGCGACAACGGAAGTTCAAAACGCTTGATAGTCACGTGATTCATGTAGACCTCGAATAGTTCCAGGAAGTGCTTTGACGGGCAATTCAAATTGATAGTCACAGTGACAGAACTGCGCTTTTTGGTAATTAATAGTCAATAAATGCATTGATTTTCAATAATTTTATTACACATCGACTTGTGTATGTAGCATGAGTATGTAGTTACAGCGATGTTGTTTTTAAAATATATATTTTTTTAATGATGAATAATCTACACAAGCAGGCTTTAATGTACAAGTTATTTTGATTAAAATGTGCTGATCATTTAAAATCTTACTGATTAAACGTCTTACCTTTTAAAAGTGCATCACAAACGGTCTGTTCTGCTGTAACTCTATGGCGCGGCTGCTACTTCCGGGAACTATTGAGAGTCTCCGTGAGCCGCCATTGCTGTAAAAAAAACCGTTCCATTGGAGTCTATGGAGTTGTCGCAACTCTCTCTCTATATGGCTCTGGGTCTTCCGCACCATGCTTTGAAGGTACTCAAAAAGTTTTGGGGTAGTGCCACCTTGTGGTCAAAGGTTATAACAAACTTGACAAAAATGCTAATAACTTTTGATTAAATTAGCCTAGTTTAATGAAACAGGTCAAAATACATTTATTGGCTCATGCCAAGAATATAGATACTAATTTTGCCATATTTGGTCAAACATACTGTCAATGTTCTTATTTGATCAAAATCTACTTTTTCAAACTCATCCTAGACTGTTTGTCCAATTTCCACCAAAATCGAATCGTATCATCTTCAGACTATGTCAACAAAAAGTTAGGGATTTTGCATCAATAGATGAAACCGTTTTTGTAAACCGCAGCGACGAAGTTGAGGCATGATGCCAAAATTACTCTTGAGGCTGTATCTCTGCAATGCTTTGACATATTGGCATCAAACTTTGCATGTGTCATTGTTCCCTTATTCTGACCACACCACATCAATTTTGTAACTGTGCCACCTATTGGTCAAAAGTGATAAACCATTAACTTATATTATCAGTGAATCTTTATATAATATATCAGCCATTTTGCCTAAAATCATCTTAAAACGTGATTAATTGCTTATTGCTCCAGTTGATCTGACACTGCCAGCCATTTTGGCATGTCTTGTCTTCTTCTTTGCGCTTGGCCCCGGTATTGCTGCTTGCAGCTATATTTATTATTCATCTTCTTCTTCTTCTTCTTCTTCTTCTTCCGCCACGAAGTCTATGGCAGCCCGTAGAACCGTATGGTAAAAAGTTGTGAAATTTGGCACACTAATAGAGGACAGTCTGAAATGTCACCGTAGCAAATTTGGAGTCTCAAACTCAATCCCTCTAGCGCCACCATCAGTCCAAAATTTGACTCATGTTTATGCTAATAACTTTTGAACCATAAGGGCTAGAAACAAAATTCTTTTTTCCTCTGATTCCTTGGCTCAAGACGATTCCATTGCACATGTCAACGTCATTTTCCGTCATAAAAATTTTCCCGCCATTTTGAATTTTCCGAAAAACCTACTTTTACGAACTCGTCCTAGACGGTTCATCCGATTTGCACGAAAATTGAACCAGATCATCTTCAGACCATGCTGACAAAAAATCTTGCAAATCAAGTTGATTCGTCAAATCATTTGCGATAAACGCGCAAACAAATTTTACGTAGCGGTTGCAAAAACACTCTTAAGGCAATATCTCCGCAACGCTTTATCGTATTCAAACCAAACTTGGTACATGTCATTACAAGCATGACTTGAGGCAACATACAGCGTTTCGGCGCAGCGCCACCTACTGGTCCGGAGATACGAAAAATGGCAATTTTTGCTTATAACTTCTGAACTGTTTGTCCAAAAATCATAAAAGTGGTCTCGTTACATTCAGGACGGCATGCCGAGTCGTCTGATATTCAATTTTACCATATCGGCCATTTTGGCTGTCGGCCATTTTGAATTTTGTCAAAAAATGCTATATTTTACAAATGCATTAGTGTATTGTTACTAAACTCGGTATGTGACTTCCTTGCTATGCCCTGAAGGTACTCAAAAAGTTTTAGGGCAGTGCCACCTTGTGGTCAAAAGATATAACAAACTTGACAAAAATGCTAATAACTTTTGATTAAATTAGCCTAGTATATTGAAACTGGTCATAATAGAGTCATTGGCTCATGCCGATTCAATTGCAACCTATGATGTCATTTTCGGTCATGATAATTTCCCCGCCATTTTTAATTTTCCAAAAAACCTACTTTTACGAACTCGTCCTAGACGGTTTGTCCGATTTGCACGAAAATTGAACCAGATCATCTTCAGACCATGCTGACAAAAAATCTTGCAAATCAAGTTGATTTGTCAAATCGTTTTCGATAAACGCGCACACAAATTTTGCGTAGCGGTCGCAAAAACACTCATAAGCCTATATCTCCACAACGCTTTATCGTATTCAAACCAATCTTGGTATATGTCATCACAAGCATGACCTGAAGCAACATGCAGCGTTTCGGCACAGCGCCACCTACTGGTCCGGAGATACAAAAAATGGCTATTTTTGCTTATAACTTTTGAACTGTTTGTCCAAAAATCATGTCTTCCGCACCATGCTTTGAAGGTACTCAAAACGTTTTGGGGCAGTGCCACCTTGTGGTCAGAGGTTATAACAAAATTTACAAACATGCTAATAACTTTTGATTAAATTAGCCTAGTTTAATGAAACTGGTCATAATACAGTCATTGGCTCATGCCGAGAACAGAGATACTAATTTTTCCATATTTGGTCAAACATCCTGTCCTCAATGTTCTTATTTGATCAAAACCTACTTTTTCAAACTCATCCTAGACCGTTTGTCCAATTTCCACCAAAATCGAATCGTATCATCTTCAGACTGTGTCAACAAAAAGTTAGGGATTTTGCATCAATAGATGAAACCGTTTTTGTAAACCGCAGCGACGAAGTTGAGCCATTATGCCAAAATTACTCTTGAGGCTGTATCTCTGCAATGCTTTGACATATTGGCATCAAACTTTGCATGTGTCATTGTTCCCTTATTCTGACCACACCACATCAATTTCGTATCTGTGCCACCTATTGGTCAAAAGTGATAAACCATTAACTTACATTATCAGTGACTCAATATATGATATTTCAGCCATTTTGCCTAATCTTCTTAAACTGTATAATTGTTAATTGTTGCAGTTGGTCTGACACTCTCAGACTACAATGCATTTTCAGCCTTTTGCTTAAAATCATCTTAAAACGTGATTAATTGCTCATTGCTCCAGTTGATCTGACACTGCCAGCCATTTTGGCATGTCTTGTCTTCTTCTTTGCGCTTGGCCCCGGTATTGCTGCTTGCAGCTATATTTATTAGGGGCCAAGCACCGAAGGTGCGAAGGCACCTATTGAAACCGTTCCCGTTCTTATTATTATTATTCATCTTCTTCTTCTTCTTCTTCTTCTTCTTCTTCTTCTTCCGCCACAAAGTCTATGGCAGCCCATAGAACCGTATGGTAAAAAGTTGTGAAATTTGGCCCACTAATAGAGGACAGTCTGAAATGTCACCGTAGCAAATTTGGAGTCTCAAACTCAATCCCTCTAGCGCCACCATCAGTCCAAAATTTGACTCATGTTTATGCTAATAACTTTTGAACCATAAGGGCTAGAAACAAAATTCTTTTTTCCTCTGATTCCTTGGCTCAAGACGATTCGATTGCACCCTATGACGTCATTTTCCGTCATAAAAATTTTCCCGCCATTTTTAATTGTCCGAAAAACCTACTTTTACAATCTCGTCCTAGACGGTTCATCCGATTTGCACGAAAATTGAACCAGATGATCTTCAGACCATGCTGACAAAAAATCTTGCAAATCAAGTTGATTCGTCAAATCATTTGCGATAAACGCGCAAACAAATTTTACGTAGCGGTTGCAAAAACACTCTTAAGGCAATATCTCCGCAACGCTTTATCGTATTCAAACCAAACTGGGTACATGTCATCACAAGCATGACTTGAGGCAACATACAGCGTTTCGGCGCAGCGCCACCTACTGGTCCGGAGATACGAAAAATTGCTATTTTTGCTTATAACTTCTGAACTGTTTGTCCAAAAATCATAAAAGTGGTCTCGTTACATTCAGGACGGCATGCCGAGTCGTCTGATATTCAATTTTACCATATCGGCCATTTTGGCTGTCGGCCATTTTGAATTTTGTCAAAAAATGCTATATTTTACAAATGCATTAGTATATTGTTACTAAACTCGGTATGTGACTTCCTTGCTATGCCCTGAAGGTACTCAAAAAGTTTTAGGGCAGTGCCACCTTGTGGTCAAAAGATATAACAAACTTGACAAAAATGCTAATAACTTTTGATTAAATTAGCCTAGTATATTGAAACTGGTCATAATAGAGTCATTGGCTCATGTCGATTCAATTGCATCCTATGATGTCATTTTCGGTCATGATAATTTCCCCGCCATTTTTAATTTTCCAAAAAACCTACTTTTACGAACTCGTCCTAGACGGTTTGTCCGATTTGCACGAAAATTGAACCAGATCATCTTCAGACCATGCTGACAAAAAATCTTGCAAATCAAGTTGATTTGTCAAATCGTTTTCGATAAACGCGCACAC
This sequence comes from Gobio gobio, assembly GCF_949357685.1. Lineage (NCBI taxonomy): Eukaryota > Metazoa > Chordata > Actinopteri > Cypriniformes > Gobionidae > Gobio > Gobio gobio. The sequence goes on from NC_137098.1 coordinate 1,791,597, forward strand.
AAATTTTGCGTAGCGGTTGCAAAAACACTCATAAGCCTATATCTCCACAACGCTTTATCGTATTCAAACCAATCTTGGTATATGTCATCACAAGCATGACCTGAAGCAACATGCAGCGTTTCGGCGCAGCGCCACCTACTGGTCTGAAGAGACAAAAAATTGCTATTTTTGCTTATAACTTTTGAACTGTTTGTCCAAAAATCATGTCTTCCGCACCATGCTTTGAAGGTACTCAAAACGTTTTGGGGCAGTGCCACCTTGTGGTCAGAGGTTATAACAAAATTTACAAACATGCTAATAACTTTTGATTAAATTAGCCTAGTTTAATGAAACTGGTCATAATACAGTATAATAATGCTCATGCCGAGAACAGAGATACTAATTTTTCCATATTTGGTCAAACATCCTGTCCTCAATGTTCTTATTTGATCAAAACCTACTTTTTCAAACTGATCCTAGACCGTTTGTCCAATTTCCACCAAAATCGAATCGTATCATCTTCAGACTGTGTCAACAAAAAGTTAGGGATTTTGCATCAATACATGAAACCGTTTTTGTAAACCGCAGCGACGAAGTTGAGGCATGATGCCAAAATGACTCTTGAGGCTGTATCTCTGCAATGCTTTGACATATTGGCATCAAACTTTGCATGTGTCATTGTTCCCTTATTCTGACCACACCACATCAATTTAGTAACTGTGCCACCTATTGGTCAAAAGTGATAAACCATTAACTTATATTATCAGTGAATCTTTATATAATATATCAGCCATTTTGCTTAAAATCATCTTAAAACGTGATTAATTGCTCATTGCTCCAGTTGATCTGACACTGCCAGCCATTTTGGCATGTCTTGTCTTCTTTTTTGCGCTTGGCCCCGGTATTGCTGCTTGCAGCTATATTTATTATTCATCTTCTTCTTCTTCTTCTTCTTCTTCTTCCGCCACGAAGTCTATGGCAGCCCATAGAACCGTATGGTAAAAAGTTGTGAAATTTGGCACACTAATAGAGGACAGTCTGAAATGTCACCGTAGCAAATTTGGAGTCTCAAACTCAATCCCTCTAGCGCCACCATCAGTCCAAAATTTGACTCATGTTTATGCTAATAACTTTTGAACCATAAGGGCTAGAAACAAAATTCTTTTTTCCTCTGATTCGTTGGCTCATGACGATTCGATTGCACCCTATGACGTCATTTTCCGTCGTAAAAATTTTCCCGCCATTTTGAATTTTCCGAAAAACCTACTTTTACGAACTCGTCCTAGACGGTTTATCCGATTTGCACGAAAATTGAACCAGATCATCTTCAGACCATGCTGACAAAAAATCTTGCAAATCAAGTTGATTCGTCAAATCATTTGCGATAAAAGCGCAAACAAATTTTACGTAGCGGTTGCAAAAACACTCTTAAGGCAATATCTCCGCAACGCTTTATCGTATTCAAACCAAACTTGGTACATGTCATCACAAGCATGACTTGAGGCAACATACAGCGTTTCGGCGCAGCGCCACCTACTGGTCCGGAGATACGAAAAATTGCTATTTTTGCTTATAACTTCTGAACTGTTTGTCCAAAAATCATAAAAGTGGTCTCGTTACATTCAGGACGGCATGCCGAGTCGTCTGATATTCAATTTTACCATATCGGCCATTTTGGCTGTCGGCCATTTTGAATTTTGTCAAAAAATGCTATATTTTACAAATGCATTAGTGTATTGTTACTAAACTCGGTATGTGACTTCCTTGCTATGCCCTGAAGGTACTCAAAAAGTTTTAGGGCAGTGCCACCTTGTGGTCAAAAGATATAACAAACTTGACAAAAATGCTAATAACTTTTGATTAAATTAGCCTAGTATATTGAAACTGGTCATAATAGAGTCATTGGCTCATGCCGATTCAATTGCAACCTATGATGTAATTTTCGGTCATGATAATTTCCCCGCCATTTTTAATTTTCCAAAAAACCTACTTTTGCGAACTCGTCCTAGACGGTTTGTCCGATTTGCACAGAAATTGAACCATATCATCTTCAGACCATGCTGACAAAAAATCTTGCAAATCAAGTTGATTTGTCAAATCGTTTTCGATAAACGCGCACACAAATTTTGCGTAGCGGTTGCAAAAACACTCATAAGCCTATATCTCCACAACGCTTTATCGTATTCAAACCAATCTTGGTATATGTCATCACAAGCATGACCTGAAGCAACATGCAGCGTTTCGGGCAAGCGCCACCTACTGGTCCGGAGATACAAAAAATGGCTATTTTTGCTTATAACTTTTGAACTGTTTGTCCAAAAATCATGTCTTCCGCACCATGCTTTGAAGGTACTCAAAACGTTTTGGGACAGTGCCACCTTGTGGTCAGAGGTTATAACAAAATTTACAAACATGCTAATAACTTTTGATTAAATTAGCCTAGTTTAATGAAACTGGTCATAATCGAGTCATTGGCTCATGCCGAGAACAGAGATACTAATTTTTCCATATTTGGTCAAACATCCTGTCCTCAATGTTCTTATTTGATCAAAACCTACTTTTTCAAACTCATCCTAGACCGTTTGTCCAATTTCCACCAAAATCTAATCGTATCATCTTCAGACTGTGTCAACAAAAAGTTAGGGATTTTGCATCAATAGATGAAACCGTTTTTGTAAACCGCAGCGACGAAGTTGAGCCATTATGCCAAAATTACTCTTGAGGCTGTATCTCTGCAATGCTTTGACATATTGGTATCAAACTTTGCATGTGTCATTGTTCCCTTATTCTGACCACACCACATCAATTTCGTATCTGTGCCACCTATTGGTCAAAAGTGATAAACCATTAACTTACATTATCAGTGACTCAATATATGATATTTCAGCCATTTTGCCTAATCTGCCTAACTGTATAATTGTTAATTGTTGCAGTTGGTCTGACACTCTCAGACTACAATGCATTTTCAGCATTTTGCTTAAAATCATCTTAAAACGTGATTAATTGCTCAATGCTCCAGTTGATCTGACACTGCCAGCCATTTTGCTATGTCTTGTCTTCTTCTTTGCGCTTGGCCCCGGTATTGCTGCTTGCAGCTATATTTTTAGGGGCCAAGCACCGAAGGTGCGAAGGCACCTATTGAAACCGTTCCCGTTCCTATTATTATTAGGGGCCAAGCACCGAAGGTGCGAAGGCACCTATTGAAACCGTTCCCGTTCTTATTATTATTATTCATCTTCTTCTTCTTCTTCTTCTTCTTCTTCTTCCGCCACGAAGTCTATGGCAGCCCATAGAACCGTATGATAAAAAGTTGTGAAATTTGGCACACTAATAGAGGACAGTCTGAAATGTCACCGTAGCAAATTTGGAGTCTCAAACTCAATCCCTCTAGCGCCACCATCAGTCCAAAATTTGACTCATGTTTATGCTAATAACTTTTGAACCATAAGGGCTAGAAACGAAATTCTTTTTTCCTCTGATTCCTTGGCTCAAGACGAATCGATTGCACCCTATGACGTCATTTTCCGTCATAAAAATTTTCCCGCCATTTTTAATTTTCCGAAAAACCTACTTTTGCGAACTCGTCCTAGACGGTTCATCCGATTTGCACGAAAATTGAACCAGATCATCTTCAGACCATGCTGACAAAAAATCTTGCAAATCAAGTTGATTCGTCAAATCATTTGCGATAAACGCGCAAACAAATTTTACGTAGCGGTTGCAAAAGCACTCTTAAGGCAATATCTCCGCAACGCTTTATCGTATTCAAACCAAACTTGGTACTTGTCATCACAAGTATGACTTGAGGCAACATGCAGTGTTTCGGCGCAGCGCCACCTACTGGTCCGGAGATACAAAAAATGGCTGTTTTTGCTTATAACTTTTGAACCGTTTGTCCAAAAATCATAAAAGTGGTCTCGTTACATTCAGGACGGCATGCCGAGTCGTCTGATATTCAATTTTGCCATATCAGTCATTTTGGCTGTCGGCCATTTTGAATTATGTGCTAAAATGCTATATTTTACAAATGCATTAGTGTATTGTTACTAAACTCGGTATGTGACTTCCACTCCATGCCCTGAAGGTACTCAAAAAGTTTTGGAGCAGTGCCACCTTGTGGTCAAAAGTTATAACAAACTTGAAAAAAATGCTAATAACTTTTGATTTAATTAGCTTAGTATAATGAAACTGGTCATAATACATTCATTGGCTCATGCCGATTCAATTGCACCCTATGACGTCATTTTCGGTCATGACAATTTCCCCGCCATATTTAATTTTCCAAAAAACCTACTTTTGCGAACTCGTCCTAGACGGTTTGTCCGATTTGCACGAAAATTGAACCAGATCATCTTCAGACCATGCTGACAAAAAATCTTGCAAATCAAGTTGATTCGTCAAATCGTTTTTGATAGACGTGCACACAAATTTTACGTAGCGGTTGCAAAAACACTCATAAGGCTATATCTCCGCAACGCTTTATCGTGTTCAATCCAAACTTGGTACATGTCATCACAAGCATGACTTGAGGCAACTTGCAGCGTTTCGGCGCAGCGCCACCTACTGGTCCGGAGATACAAAAAATGGCTATTTTTGCTTATAACTTTTGAACCGTTTGTCCAAAAATCATAAAAGTTGTCTCGTTAGATTCAGGACGGTATTCAGAGTTGTCTGATATTCAATTTTACCATATCAGCCATTTTGGCTCTCGGCCATTTTGAATTATGTGCTAAAATACTATATTTTACAAACACATTAGTCTATCGTTACGAAACTTGGTATGGGTCTTCCGCACCATGCTTTGAAGGTACTCAAAAAGTTTTGGGGTAGTGCCACCTTGTGGTCAAAGGTTATAACAAAATTTACAAAAATGCTAATAACTTTTGATTAAATTAGCCTAGTTTAATGAAACGGGTCAAAATACACTTATTGGCTCATGCCAAGAATATAGATACTAATTTTGCCATATTTGGTCAAACATACTGTCCTCAATGTTCTTATTTGATCAAAATCTACTTTTTCAAACTCATCCTAGACCGGTTGTCCAATTTCCACCAAAATCGAATCGTATCATCTTCAGACTGTGTCAACAAAAAGTTAGGGATTTTGCATCAATAGATGAAACCGTTTTTGTAAACCGCAGCGACGAAGTTGAGGCATGATGCCAAAATGACTCTTGAGGCTGTATCTCTGCAATGCTTTGACATATTGGCATCAAACTTTGCATGTGTCATTGTTCCCTTATTCTGACCACACCACATCAATTTCGTATCTGTGCCACCTATTGGTCAAAAGTGATAAACCATTAACTTATATTATCAGTGAATCTTTATATAATATATCAGCCATTTTGCCTAAAATCATCTTAAAACGTGATTAATTGCTTATTGCTCCAGTTGATCTGACACTGCCAGCCATTTTGGCATGTCTTGTCTTCTTCTTTGCGCTTGGCCCCGGTATTGCTGCTTGCAGCTATATTTATTCATCTTCTTCTTCTTCTTCTTCCGCCACGAAGTCTATGGCAGCCCATAGAACCGTATGGTAAAAAGTTATGAAATTTGGCACACTAATAGAGGACAGTCTGAAATGTCACCATAGCAAATTTTGAGTCTCTAACTCAATCCCTCTAGCGCCACCATCAGTCCAAAATTAGACTCATGTTTATGCTAATAACTTTTGAACCATAAGGGCTAGAAACGAAATTCTTTTTTCCTCTGATTCCTTGGCTCAAGACAATTCGATTGCACCCTATGACGTCATTTTCCGTCATAATAATTTTCCCGCCATTTTTAATTAACCGAAAAACCTACTTTTGCGAACTCGTCCTAGACGGTTCATCCGATTTGCACGAAAATTGAACCAGATCATCTTCAGACCATGCTGACAAAAAATCTTGCAAATCAAGTTGATTCGTCAAATCATTTGCGATAAACGCGCAAACAAATTTTACGTAGCGGTTGCAAAAGCACTCTTAAGGCAATATCTCCGCAACGCTTTATCGTATTCAAACCAAACTTGGTACATGTCATCACAAGCATGACTTGAGGCAACATGCAGTGTTTCGGCGCAGCGCCACCTACTGGTCCGGAGATACAAAAAATGGCTGTTTTTGCTTATAACTTTTGAACCGTTTGTCCAAAAATCATAAAAGTGGTCTCGTTAGATTCAGGACGGCATGCCGAGTCGTCTGATATTAAATTTTACCATATCGGCCATTTTGGCTGTCGGCCATTTTGAATTATGTGCTAAAATGCTATATTTTACAAATGCATTAGTGTATTGTTACTAAACTCGGTATGTGACTTCCACTCCATGCCCTGAAGGTACTCAAAAAGTTTTGGGGCAGTGCCACCTTGTGGTCAAAAGTTATAACAAAGTTGACAAAAATGCTAATAACTTTTGATTTAATTAGCTTAGTATAATGAAACTGGTCATAATACATTCATTGGCTCATGCCGATTCAATTGCATCCTATGACGTCATTTTCGGTCATGATAATTTCCCCGCCATATTTAATTTTCCAAAAAACCTACTTTTGCGAACTCGTCCTAGACGGTTTGTCCGATTTGCACGAAAATTGAACCAGATCATCTTCAGACCATGCTGACAAAAAATCTTGCAAATCAAGTTGATTCGTCAAATCATTTTTGATAAACGTGCACACAAATTTTACGTAGCGGTTGCAAAAACACTCATAAGGCTATATCTCCACAATGCTTTATCGTGTTCAATCCAAACTTGGTACTTGTCATCACAAGCATGACTTGAGGCAACATGCAGTGTTTCGGCGCAGCGCCACCTACTGGTCCGGAGATACAAAAAATGGCTATTTTTGCTTATAACTTTTGAACCGTTTGTCCAAAAATAATAAAAGTTGTCTCGTTAGATTCAGGACGGTATTCAGAGTTGTCTGATTTTCAATTTTACCATATCGGCCATTTTGGCTCTCGGCTATTTTGAATTATGTGTTAAAATACTATATTTTACAAACGCATTAGTCTATCGTTACGAAACTTGGTATGGGTCTTCCGCACCATGCTTTGAAGGTACTCAAAAAGTTTTGGGGCAGTGCCACCTTGTGGTCAGAGGTTATAACTAAATTTACAAACATGCTAATAACTTTTGATTAAATTAGCCTAGTTTAATGAAACTGGTCATAATACATTTATTGGCTCATGCCGAGAACATAGATACTAATTTTGCCATATTTGGTCAAACATCCTGTCCTCAATGTTCTTATTTGATCAAAACCTACTTTTTCAAACTCATCCTAGACCGTTTATCCAATTTCCACCAAAATCGAATCGTATCATCTTCAGACTATGTCAACAAAAAGTTAGGGATTTTGCATCAATAGATGAAACCGTTTTTGTAAACCGCAGTGACGAAGTTGAGCCATGATGCCAAAATGACTCTTGAGGCTGTATCTCTGCAATGCTTTGACATATTGGCATCAAACTTTGCATGTGTCATTGTTCCCTTATTCTGACCACACCACATCAATTTCGTATCTGTGCCACCTATTGGTCAAAAGTGATAAACCATTAACTTATATTATCAGTGAATCTTTATATAATATATCAGCCATTTTGCCTAAAATCATCTTAAAACGTGATTAATTGCTTATTGCTCCAGTTGATCTGACACTGCCAGCCATTTTGGCATGTCTTGTCTTCTTCTTTGCGCTTGGCCCCGGTATTGCTGCTTGCAGCTATATTTATTCATCTTCTTCTTCTTCTTCTTCCGCCACGAAGTCTATGGCAGCCCATAGAACCGTATGGTAAAAAGTTATGAAATTTGGCACACTAATAGAGGACAGTCTGAAATGTCACCATAGCAAATTTTGAGTCTCTAACTCAATCCCTCTAGCGCCACCATCAGTCCAAAATTAGACTCATGTTTATGCTAATAACTTTTGAACCATAAGGGCTAGAAACGAAATTCTTTTTTCCTCTGATTCCTTGGCTCAAGACAATTCGATTGCACCCTATGACGTCATTTTCCGTCATAATAATTTTCCCGCCATTTTTAATTAACCGAAAAACCTACTTTTGCAAACTCGTCCTAGACGGTTCATCCGATTTGCACGAAAATTGAACCAGATCATCTTCAGACCATGCTGACAAAAAATCTTGCAAATCAAGTTGATTCGTCAAATCATTTGCGATAAACGCGCAAACAAATTTTACGTAGCGGTTGCAAAAGCACTCTTAAGGCAATATCTCCGCAACGCTTTATCGTATTCAAACCAAACTTGGTACATGTCATCACAAGCATGACTTGAGGCAACATGCAGTGTTTCGGCGCAGCGCCACCTACTGGTCCGGAGATACAAAAAATGGCTGTTTTTGCTTATAACTTTTGAACCGTTTGTCCAAAAATCATAAAAGTGGTCTCGTTAGATTCAGGACGGCATGCCGAGTCGTCTGATATTAAATTTTACCATATCGGCCATTTTGGCTGTCGGCCATTTTGAATTATGTGCTAAAATGCTATATTTTACAAATGCATTAGTGTATTGTTACTAAACTCGGTATGTGACTTCCACTCCATGCCCTGAAGGTACTCAAAAAGTTTTGGGGCAGTGCCACCTTGTGGTCAAAAGTTATAACAAAGTTGACAAAAATGCTAATAACTTTTGATTTAATTAGCTTAGTATAATGAAACTGGTCATAATACATTCATTGGCTCATGCCGATTCAATTGCATCCTATGACGTCATTTTCGGTCATGATAATTTCCCCGCCATATTTAATTTTCCAAAAAACCTACTTTTGCGAACTCGTCCTAGACGGTTTGTCCGATTTGCACGAAAATTGAACCAGATCATCTTCAGACCATGCTGACAAAAAATCTTGCAAATCAAGTTGATTCGTCAAATCATTTTTGATAAACGTGCACACAAATTTTACGTAGCGGTTGCAAAAACACTCATAAGGCTATATCTCCACAATGCTTTATCGTGTTCAATCCAAACTTGGTACTTGTCATCACAAGCATGACTTGAGGCAACATGCAGTGTTTCGGCGCAGCGCCACCTACTGGTCCGGAGATACAAAAAATGGCTATTTTTGCTTATAACTTTTGAACCGTTTGTCCAAAAATAATAAAAGTTGTCTCGTTAGATTCAGGACGGTATTCAGAGTTGTCTGATTTTCAATTTTACCATATCGGCCATTTTGGCTCTCGGCTATTTTGAATTATGTGTTAAAATACTATATTTTACAAACGCATTAGTCTATCGTTACGAAACTTGGTATGGGTCTTCCGCACCATGCTTTGAAGGTACTCAAAAAGTTTTGGGGCAGTGCCACCTTGTGGTCAGAGGTTATAACTAAATTTACAAACATGCTAATAACTTTTGATTAAATTAGCCTAGTTTAATGAAACTGGTCATAATACATTTATTGGCTCATGCCGAGAACATAGATACTAATTTTGCCATATTTGGTCAAACATCCTGTCCTCAATGTTCTTATTTGATCAAAACCTACTTTTTCAAACTCATCCTAGACCGTTTATCCAATTTCCACCAAAATCGAATCGTATCATCTTCAGACTATGTCAACAAAAAGTTAGGGATTTTGCATCAATAGATGAAACCGTTTTTGTAAACCGCAGTGACGAAGTTGAGCCATGATGCCAAAATGACTCTTGAGGCTGTATCTCTGCAATGCTTTGACATATTGGCATCAAACTTTGCATGTGTCATTGTTCCCTTATTCTGACTACACCACATCAATTTCGTAACTGTGCCACCTATTGGTCAACAGTGATAAACCATTAACTTATATTATCAGTGACTCTATATATGATATTTCAGCCATTTTGCCTAATCTTCTTAAACTGTATAATTGTTAATTGTTGCAGTTGGTCTGACACTCTCAGACTACAATGCATTTTTCAGCCTTTTGCCTAAAATCATCTTAAAACGTGATTAATTGCTCATTGCTGCAGTTGATCTGACACTGCCAGCCATTTTGGCATGTCTTGTCTTCTTCTTTGCGCTTGGCCCCGGTATTGCTGCTTGCAGCTATATTTATTATTCATCTTCTTCTTCTTCCGCCACGAAGTCTATGGCAGCCCATAGAACCGTATGGTAAAAAGTTATGAAATTTGGCACACTTATAGAAGACGGTCTGAAGTGTCTCCATAGCAAATTTGGAGTCTCTAATTCAATCCCTCTAGCGCCACCATCAGTCCAAAATTTGACTCATGTTTATGCTAATAACTTTTGAACCATAAGGGCTAGAAACAAAATTCTTTTTTCCTCTGATTCCTTTGCTCAAGACGATTCGATTGCACCCTATGACGTCATTTTCCGTCATAAAAATTTTCCCGCCATTTTGAATTTTCCGAAAAACCTACTTTTACGAACTCGTCCTAGACGGTTCATCCGATTTGCACGAAAATTGAACCAGATCATCTTCAGACCATGCTGACAAAAAATCTTGCAAATCAAGTTGATTTGTCAAATCATTTGCGATAAACGCGCAAACAAATTTTAATTAGCGGTTGCAAAAACACACTTAAGGCAATATCTCCGCAACGCTTTATCGTATTCAAACCAAACTTGGTACATGTCATCACAAGCATGACTTGAGGCAACATACAGCGTTTCGGCGCAGCGCCACCTACTGGTCCGGAGATACGAAAAATTGCTATTTTTGCTTATAACTTCTGAACTGTTTGTCCAAAAATCATAAAAGTGGTCTCGTTACATTCAGGACGGCATGCCGAGTCGTCTGATATTCAATTTTACCATATCGGCCATTTTGGCTGTCGGCCATTTTGAATTTTGTCAAAAAATGCTATATTTTACAAATGCATTAGTATATTGTTACTAAACTCGGTATGTGACTTCCATGCTATGCCCTGAAGGTACTCAAAAAGTTTTAGGGCAGTGCCACCTTGTGGTCAAAAGATATAACAAACTTGACAAAAATGCTAATAACTTTTGATTAAATTAGCCTAGTATATTGAAACTGGTCATAATACATTTATTGGCTCATGCCGAGAACATAGATACTAATTTTGCCATATTTGGTCAAACATCCTGTCCTCAATGTTCTTATTTGATCAAAACCTACTTTTTCAAACTCATCCTAGACCGTTTATCCAATTTCCACCAAAATCGAATCGTATCATCTTCAGACTATGTCAACAAAAAGTTAGGGATTTTGCATCAATAGATGAAACCGTTTTTGTAAACCGCAGTGACGAAGTTGAGCCATGATGCCAAAATGACTCTTGAGGCTGTATCTCTGCAATGCTTTGACATATTGGCATCAAACTTTGCATGTGTCATTGTTCCCTTATTCTGACTACACCACATCAATTTCGTAACTGTGCCACCTATTGGTCAAAAGTGATAAACCATTAACTTATATTATCAGTGACTCTATATATGATATTTCAGCCATTTTGCCTAATCTTCTTAAACTGTATAATTGTTAATTGTTGCAGTTGGTCTGACACTCTCAGACTACAATGCATTTTTCAGCCTTTTGCCTAAAATCATCTTAAAACGTGATTAATTGCTCATTGCTCCAGTTGATCTGACACTGCCAGCCATTTTGGCATGTCTTGTCTTCTTCTTTGCGCTTGGCCCCGGTATTGCTGCTTGCAGCTATATTTCATCTTCTTCTTCTTCTTCTTCCGCCACGAAGTCTATGGCAGCCCATAGAACCGTATGGTAAAAAGTTGTGAAATTTGGCACACTAATAGAGGACAGTCTGAAATGTCACCGTAGCAAATTTGGAGTCTCAAACTCAATCCCTCTAGCGCCACCATCAGTCCAAAATTTGACTCATGTTTATGCTAATAACTTTTGAACCATAAGGGCTAGAAACAAAATTCTTTTTTCCTCTGATTCCTTGGCTCAAGCCGATTCGATTGCACCCTATGACGTCATTTTCCGTCATAAAAATTTTCCCGCCATTTTGAATTTTCCGAAAAACCTACTTTTACGAACTCGTCCTAGACGGTTCATCCGATTTGCACGAAAATTGAACCAGATCATCTTCAGACCATGTTGACAAAAAATCTTGCAAATCAAGTTGATTCGTCAAATCATTTGCGATAAACGCGCAAACAAATTTTACGTAGCGGTTGCAAAAACACTCTTAAGGCAATATCTCCGCAACGCTTTATCGTATTCAAACCAAACTTGGTACATGTCATTACAAGCATGACTTGAGGCAACATCCAGCGTTTTGGCGCAGCGCCACCTACTGGTCCGGAGATACGAAAAATTGCTATTTTTGCTTATAACTTCTGAACTGTTTGTCCAAAAATCATAAAAGTGGTCTCGTTACATTCAGGACGGCATGCCGAGTCGTCTGATATTCAATTTTACCATATCGGCCATTTTGCCTGTCGGCCATTTTGAATTTTGTCAAAAAATGCTATATTTTACAAATGCATTAGTGTATTGTTACTAAACTCGGTATGTGACTTCCATGCCATGCCCTGAAGGTACTCAAAAAGTTTTCGGGCAGTGCCACCTTGTGGTCAAAAGATATAACAAACTTGACAAAAATGCTAATAACTTTTGATTAAATTAGCCTAGTATATTGAAACTGGTCATAATAGAGTCATTGGCTCATGCCGATTCAATTGCAACCTATGATGTCATTTTCGGTCATGATAATTTCCCCGCCATTTTTAATTTTCCAAAAAACCTACTTTTACGAACTCGTCCTAGACGGTTTGTCCGATTTGCACGAAAATTGAACCAGATCATCTTCAGACCATGCTGACAAAAAATCTTGCAAATCAAGTTGATTTGTCAAATCGTTTTCGATAAACGCGCACACAAATTTTGCGTAGTGGTTGCAAAAACACTCATAAGCCTATATCTCCACAACGCTTTATCGTATTCAAACCAATCTTGGTACATGTCATCACAAGCATGACCTGAAGCAACATGCAGTGTTTCGGCGCAGCGCCACCTACTGGTCCGGAGATACAAAAATGGCTATTTTTGCTTATAACTTTTGAACTGTTTGTCCAAAAATCATGTCTTCCGCACCATGCTTTGAAGGTACTCAAAACGTTTTGGGGCAGTGCCACCTTGTGGTCAGAGGTTATAACAAAATTTACAAACATGCTAATAACTTTTGATTAAATTAGCCTAGTTTAATGAAACTGGTCATAATACAGTCATTGGCTCATGCCGAGAACAGAGATACTAATTTTTCCATATTTGGTCAAACATCCTGTCCTCAATGTTCTTATTTGATCAAAACCTACTTTTTCAAACTCATCCTAGACCGTTTGTCCAATTTCCACCAAAATCGAATCGTATCATCTTCAGACTGTGTAAACAAAAAGTTAGGGATTTTGCATCAATAGATGAAACCGTTTTTGTAAACCGCAGCGACGAAGTTGAGCCATTATGCCAAAATTACTCTTGAGGCTGTATCTCTGCAATGCTTTGACATATTGGCATCAAACTTTGCATGTGTCATTGTTCCCTTATTCTGACCACACCACATCAATTTCGTATTTGTGCCACCTATTGGTCAAAAGTGATAAACCATTAACTTACATTATCAGTGACTCAATATATGATATTTCAGCCATTTTGCCTAATCTTCTTAAACTGTATAATTGTTAATTGTTGCAGTTGGTCTGACACTCTCAGACTACAATGCATTTTCAGCCTTTTGCTTAAAATCATCTTAAAACGTGATTAATTGCTCATTGCTCCAGTTGATCTGACACTGCCAGCCATTTTGGCATGTCTTGTCTTCTTCTTTGCGCTTGGCCCCGGTATTGCTGCTTGCAGCTATATTTATTATTATTATTATTATTAAACAATCAGGGAGTCCTTTCATTTATGTCCTCTAATTCAACTATAAAATAAACTTCTCTTTTGGATTTAACCTTGTTTTCTTCTTCACAGCAGAAGTGGGCAAAGGGTTGATAGATGAATCATTGCAGACAGAATGAATAGCTTGCTGGGCAAGGAGCGTTGTCTGCTTCTCCTTCACAGTCACACACAGTTGCTTGAATAGTGCTTTCCTGAAACAGCCTCTGCCGATCAAAAACTCTCAGGATAACATTGTAGTCGCCCCGCTTCAATCTAGACTTTGGTTTCAGAAAGACACCGGTAGCTAAATTGGGAACATTATAATAATTAGACATATATACCAAGCCATCCAGATATTGCATTGTGTAATGTATGAAAGAATGAGATTAATGTCTCCTTAACCCTTAATCGCCCCTCAAGTAGGGTTTACATTTGAGTCCCTTGTGCTCAGATAGACCCCAAACTTTTACAGAGCGATTGCATAAGGAAATATAATTTTTTTACATGGAAAACTATATATCATTTTTTTTATTTACTTCTCAACTATACATTTATGCTGTGTTTTTGTGGGTATTTGGTAGTTTTTTACCTATTTACTGCACAAATACTTAACTATGTCATAAATTGGCTCATTAAAAATTATTTTTTTATGAAAAAATCACTTGAATGATGATCTTAAATAAATATAAATAGTTTTTGGACATTGCTCTATGTGTTAGGGATAGAATACCGCCATCTGTAGGTTTGTGGAAAAACTTTAGGAATTATAGTTAGAGAGAGAGAGAGAGAGAGAGAGAGAGAGAGAGAGAGAGAGAGAGAGAGAGAGAGAGAGAGAGAGAGCAATGAGCACATTATCCACTAGAGGTCCAGAGGGAAGTTATGCAGAAGTTAAGCTGCCTTTCATCTTTCTTTTATTTGCCCTTTTCTCTCTCTTTCTCATGATTGTTCCATGTTGCATTTGTGCTCTAGTATTTGTCCTTCATTTATGTATGGAATTTTTTCAGATTTATGCCAGTTTTGTTGATTTTATTTGCCAGTTTCTATAAAAATGCTCTCTGTTGCAGTCACACACATGTGTGTGTTTGTGTGTGTGTGTGTGCGTATGAGACAGAAAGTTCGTTCCACTTTGTGTTTATGCTCTAGGACCAGATCTTGATATAAATGTAGACATTTTCAGATTTATACTGGATTTAGTTGATTTTTTTTTTACAAACAAAGTGAAAAAAAAAAAGCATTTTTTACATTTCCCCATTCATTGCCAAAATCCAAAAAAATGCTCCAGACACCTGTGTGTGTGTGTGTGTGTGTGCGTGTGAGTGAACATGCTTGTTCCATATTGCATTTGTGCTCTAGTATTAGTACTTCATTTATGTATGAAAATCTTTCAGATTTATGCCAGTTTTGTTGATTTTATTTGCCAGTTTCTATAAAAATGCTCTCTGTTGCAGTCACACACTTGTGTGTTTGTGTGTGTGTGTGCGTGTGTGTATGAGACAGAAAGTTCGTTCTACTTTGTGTTTATGCTCTAGGACCAGACCTTGATATAAATGTGGAAATTTTCAGATTTATACTGGATTTAGTAAAAAAAAATTGACAAAAGTGAAAAAAATGTATTTTTTACACTTTCCCATTCATTTTCAATGTGGGGTCAATCTGACCCAGAGGGACTTAAACGGTAATTTTTTTTTTTTACACACCTTTAGAACAACCAAATCAAGCCCAGATTTTTTGTGCATGTTTAGATAGATTATTTAGGAAAAGTCACCGAGTCTCATGGCCCTGAGATGAAGGGAACACTTTTAAAAAATGGAGGAAAAGTCCAGTGGGGTCAGCTGGACCCCAAGGGACGATTAAGGGTTAAATCAGTAATTGCTCACATGTTTCATTCATAGAGGTGGACCAATTTTTACTGGTTTCTCCTTGGGTCTCAACACTAAAGGGTCCAGCATTATCAGGTCCATCTTTGTCCGTTATAGAGAGAAGCACTGGGGATGAACCACGGTTGCAAATTTTGATCTCCCTTTCATTGATGACAGGAGCGTTGTCATTTACATCCGTCAATGTAATTGTCAGGGTTCCTGTGCCAGTAGCTGGAGATTCGACTACACACAAGCACAGACATTAGAAAAAGGCCATGCCAGCAAGAAGTCTATTCTTAAAGACTAAACACAAATTACCATCATTATCCACCGCCCAAATGATAGCCGTGTAGTATTTAAAATAGTTGCCACCTTTCACATAGTTAGATTCTCTATCCATTTCTTTCTTGACTTTAATGATTCCAGTGTCTGGAGTTACACTCAGCCAGCCGGCAGGATCATTGCCAACTTCATACCTAAAAGGAACCAAATATATTAGGTTAAAATTAGAGTTCAAAGGATATACAGTACATGCTGTGATTTGAATTCAGTGTATGAGAGATTTGACATTAACAGGGTTATAGGTCATGATAGGTAGCTGCTAGACCAGGGTTCCTCAAACTCAGTCCTGGAGGGCCACTGTCCTGCAGAGTTGAGCTCAACTCTGGTCAAACACACCTGAGCAAGCTAATCAAGGTATTCAGGATCACTAGAAAAATCACAGGTAGGAGAGATTGACCAGGGTAGGGGCTAAACTCTGCAGGACCGAGTTTGAGGAACCCTGTGCTAGACAGTTGCTGGTTCTCAGTGGTTACTAGATCTAGAGAGGCTGTTTGACAAATAACAAAACTCATGAAAAGTCCATCAATGCAATCCTATGGGATTTTTATTGTCCTGAATCTCTAGAGAAATCAGTCAGAATTTGTTGGCTTGATTGACTTGGAGAGGGAAATCAATTCTTACGTTATCTTCTGTGATTTTCCAATGTCTGGATCAGTGGCTGTAAAAGTAACCAATTCAGTATCAACAGGCGTATCTTCAAGATAGGTAATTCTCTTCTCCTTTGGATTAAACTCTGGAGGCTCATTCACATCTTCAACATTCACTGTGACTGTGGCAGTGGAAGTGGGCAAAGCCCCGACAAATGGATCATCGTTCTCAACAACCACAGACAGATTGTGTTGCTTGTTCTTCTCAAAGTCCAGGGGCTAAATGTGGAAAAGAAAGTGTATTTTACTAAAGGCACGTCATTATGACCGATTGCCTGTGCAAACACATGAGCAACACACAGTACCTTCACAGTGGTGATGATGCCCTCTAGCCGGCTGGGTCCAGTAGTGACATTGAAAAGCCCTCCCTTGTCACCCCCAATAATCCGATATTTGGTTGACCAGGCAGGAGATCCAACTTCATCTCCATCAGTAACTTTAAGTGTGGCCACTACAGCTCCTACTTTATTCTCTGGGACGGATACAGTGTGCTAAAACAAAGATGTATGTGCATACAGGTATTAATACAGTTAAAACACTTGTATATTTATATATTCAGAATGTTATAATATATTACCGTGGTTTGCTCAAACTGAGGAGCGTTATCATTGCTGTCAGTCACAGTAATAACAGCTGTGCCAGTGGTTATCAATCCAGTTCCTTCCATGTCAGCAGCCACAACTGTCAAAGTGTATTTGGGCCATTTCTGAAAGGGAAGATAACTGATGAGTTTGCTTGCATAAAATCATTTACAACCACTTTAAGATTCATTTAACAAATGTCATTTCTCACCTCTTTGTCCAAGCCAGCAGAATTCACAGAAATTCCTCCAGTAAAAGAGTCGATTTGAAACATGTTTGGATTTGGTAATTCTGGTTCTTGCTTAATGATTTTGTATCTGACATCTGCATTGTAAGTCGTTGGGTCATCTGCATCAGTGGCTGTGACGGTCATAAACTCAGGACCTTCAGTGAGAGAAGAATAAAGACTGATTAGGTGGTACGAGCTGAAGAGGCATTTGAAGAATCTGCACCATACACCTACCTATTTGAGCAGCTTCAGGAACTTCTCCATTGAATGGATTTTGTGTAAAAACAGGAGAATTATCATTTGCGTCCATCACATTTAAAACAATTTCCATCCGTTCTACTAGGGTAGGCACATCAAGTCCAGTAGCATGAGCTATAAGCTAAAGACAGGAGAAGAAACACAGGCATGTTAAGAGGCAAATATCTGAGGTTGTTTGAAAACACAATTAAATACACATTTGAGTTGTATATTTTAGTCTAGTCCAGGTCTGTTATCTTTGAGACATGAATATGCAAGTGTAGTTCTAAAGAAAACAGACTTTATTTTTTAGTAGATATACAAATTACAATAAATACAAAAAATGTACACTCTCCAAACACATGAAAACAAAAAAAATGGTTGTCATTTCATGGGGCCTTTTTTATCTGATTAACTGATGACAGCTTTCAAAAGAATTAAGAATGAGCAGACAATCCAATGCTGAAATACACTAAGAACTAACTGTTGATTTTAAAAGTTAGAGAGACTGAAAATCAACTTACTCTGTATGAAGCTTTTGTTTCTCTGTCGAGTGGCCGAGTCACTGACACAAACCCTGATAATCTGTCTATAATTAAAGTCCCCTTAGGGTCCAGATCTGCCCCTTCACCTGAGATCTTGTATTGCATCGGAGTTTCTCTAGAATAGTCTGACTTTATCTAAATACAGAAAGAAATAAAAGAACAAAGTCAATAACAGACAAACCTCTCTCTCGTCCATCTCATTTTGAATGACTTTCACTCACCTGGACCAGCTTTATTGGAAAAGGACCTTTGTTGTTCTCAAGTAAACTGAACGGAGGAATAACCCAACCTCTCTTTAGTCTCTTCAGACCCATTGAAGATTTTGGAAACATCAGAACCAGATCATCAGAGGGAGATTCCATCTGGAAATGCTAGTGAAAGGCAATGAGCAACAAAACATTTTTGTTAACAATTAAATACAGTACACAAGTTATCAAATATTTGGATAATTATTGTATCTGCAGAATCATAATAAGAATTCACTTTACGTATTCTTACACACACACACACACACACACACACACACACACACACACACACACACACACACACACACACACACACACACACACACACACACACACACACACACACACACACACACACACACACACACAGACTTTGCCTTGTTGACAGAAGCTTCCAGTGCACAGACAGAATGACAGCGACAAGAAACAGACAATAAAAATAAAATAAGCAAATAAAAATATGTATAAAAAATACACAATATACAAAATAGACAAAAGATGTGTATGTGCATGCATGTTATAAACAACTGTGAATAATAGGTATGATATGCTAAATAAATACAAGTATAAATAGTGTTTTGTATTGCACGTTTATTGCACAGTGGGGGAATTTAACTGTTCATGAGGAAGATGGCCTGAGGAAAGAAGATCAGGGAGGGGTGTCCCGATGATTCTCCCAGCAGTCCGGACTATCCGCTGTAGTCTTCTGAGGTCTGATTTGGTAGCTGAGCTGAACCAGACAGTTACAGACATGCAGAGGATAGACTCTACGACTGCAGAAGCAGGTTAAACTTCCTCAGGTTATCTGCAAACTTCATGAGATTGACTTCATGAGGGTCTTCTGCAGTGCAGTCGTTGGAGTACAGCAGCGGTGTCCAAGCCTGCTCCTGGAGGGCCGCTGTCCTGCAGAGTTTGGCTCCAACCCAAATTAAACACACCTGTACCAGCTAATCAAGGTCTTATTAGGCATACTAGAAACTTCCAGACAGGTGTGTTGAGGCAAGTTGGAGCTAAACTCTGCTGGACAGTGGCCCTCCAGGACCGACTTTGGACACCCCTGGGGCCAGTTGCATAAACTTAGCCATTATGTTTAGACTTGTCTTAGCAACTAATTTGACACTCTAGCAATTAGTCAAGAGGTTATCAGTCTTACTTATCTGATTCAAATTAGACCAATCAAAATTATGTAACTGACTTTAAAAAGTTAAGAACAGTCTTAAAGAAAAAAATATACGACTAACTTTTAAGACTAGTCTAAGCAGTTTATGCAACCGGCCCCAGGTGTATAGGAGAGCACAGGTGCCAGTGCTGATTGTACAGGTGTTGGATATGAGTTTTCTCAGTCTCACTAACTGTTGCCTGTCTGTCAGAAAGCTGGTGATCCATTAACAGACGGAGCTAGGAACAGAGAACGTCTCGGTTACGTATGGTAACCCTCGTTCCCTGAAGGAGGGAACGGAGACGTACGTCGGACGTACCGACGAATTGGGATCACTTCTGGGAGCCCCTATCAGCTTCGAGCTATCTAGAACCGGCCAATGAACAATTGGCGTGCGAGATTTGCATCTCGCGCTCCGCCCCGCGCCGCGGGTATAAACAGGAAGCGAGAGCGAATGCACGCTGTTTTTCACTGAGGAGCCACACGTAGTGGCTCGACCTGCAGTGATGGTACAGCAACTGTGGCGACGGGACGTACGTCTCCGTTCCCTCCTTCAGGGAACGAGGGTTACCATACGTAACCGAGACGTTCCCATTCAGTCGGTCACGTTCGACGTACGTCGGACGTACCGACGAATTGGGATCCCCTATGGAAAACGCCATAGTTACTACCACTTCCAGCGCCCAGCGATGAGCCCCACAGACCCCGATCTGATGCGGGCGGGTAGGTTCACGCAGGGAGAGTCAAAGCTGCTGTTCCGCAAGACTCACTCAGCTGACTGTATTGGATAACGCTGGGAAAGCGTGCCTGTGAAGGCAGCTGCGGAAGCCACATCATGCCCAGAGGGAGTTAACATGTGGAGAATACACGTATGGGCTGGCCGTGGGCAGCACAACATACGGAAGTCTCAGGGGTGGCCCCGGCCAATTAGGAGGGAGACAACACGTACCTGAGATGGCAGAGGAACTCTGCCGAGGGAAAGACACGGGCTCGCCGTAGGGAGCCGTACCGTGGAAGAATACACATATGGGACCGCCGTGGGGGTCACTACATACGAAACCCAGCCTAACACAAGTTCCACCAATGCATACGAGTGTTAGACCTGGCGTCGAACGCTCCGCCACGTCCGACTGCCGCGGGTTGCGGAGGACTCAACAGGGTTCGCCGTTCCGGGGAACTCGACTGGAGCAGAATAAGCACACGCATCCGTACCATAGGGGAGGGAATGGCGCAGCAAGCCGACACTAGAACGGGTACTTCGGTGTTACTGACGATGGGAAGTGAGCACACAGGAAGACACCGGCTCTACACGGAGGCTATAAAATCTAGCGAACGTGTTAGGTGTCGCCCAGCCCGCAGCTCTACAAATATCTGTCAGCGAGGCGCCACGAGCCAGTGCCCAGGAAGAGGCAACACCCCTAGTGGAGTGGGCTCTTAACCCGAGTGGGCAGGGCACGTCTTGGGATTGATAAGCCAAGACGATGGCATCCACTATCCAGTGGGCCATCCTCTGCTTGGAGACAGCCTTTCCCTTCTGCTGTCCTCCGTAACAGACGAAGAGCTGCTCTGAGGTCCTGAAGCTTTGCGTTCTATCCACGTAAGTCCGGAGAGCACGGACGGGACAGAGAAAAGCTAGGGCTGGGTCTGCCTCCTCCGAAGCGCTTGCAGGCTCACCACTTGGTCCCGGAAGGGAGTAGTGGGAACCTTGGGCACATATCCAGGCCGGGGTCTCATGATCACATGAGAGTTACCGGGCCCGAATTCCAGGCACGATTCGTCGACCGAAAATGCCTGCAGGTCCCCTACCCTCTTGATGGAGGCCAACGCAGTCAGGAGTATTGTCTTTAACGACAGAACTTTCAACTCAGCTGACTGCAGAGGCTCAAAAGGTTCTCTCTGTAGCGCGGTTAGCACCAGATTTAAGTCCCAAGAGGGTATGGAGGGAGGACGAGGAGGATTTAATCTCCTCGCTCCCCTAAGGAACCTGACGATCAGATCGTGCTTACCTAGAGATTTTGCATCTACGAGCTCATGATTAGCGGCGATAGCGGCGACATAGACTTTGAGGGTGGAGGGAGACAGCCTTCGCTCCAACCCATCCTGTAGAAAGGTAAGCACAGATGCGACCGAACATCTTCGGGGGTCTTCTCGGCGAGAAGAGCACCAGTCGACGAACAGGTTCCACTTCAACGCATAGAGGCGCCTCGTAGAGGGGGCTCTAGCGGAAGTAATGGTGTCAACTACCGCTTGCGGTAGGTCACCTAGAACCTCCGCGTCCCGTCCAGGGACCAAACATGGAGTTTCCAGAGGTCCGGACGCGGGTGCCATAGGGTGCCCCGTCTCTGAGTCAGGAGGTCCTGTCTCAGAGGAATGGGCCAGGGAGGTGCTGTCGCGAGGAGCACTAGTTCCGGGAACCAAGTCCGGTTGGGCCAATACGGAGCGACCAACAGGACCTGCTCCTCGTCCTCCCTGACTTTGCACAGAGTCTGCGCAAGAAGGCTCACTGGGGGAAACGCATACTTGCGTTCTTCCCGGGGCCAGCTGTGGGCCAGGGCATCCGACCCGAGGATCCCCTCGGTCAAGGAATAAAACCGCTGACAGTGGGTCGTCTCTGGGGAGGCAAACAGGTCTACCTGTGCGGCCCCGAAACGACTCCAGATTAGCTGGACCGCCTGGGGATGGAGTCGCCATTCTCCCGGAAGTACCTGCTGACGTGACAGCTCGTCGGCCGCACGATTGAGCAGGCCCGGAATGTGAACGGCACGAAGCGACCTCAGATGCTTCTGACTCTATAAGAGGAGATGGCGGGCGAGTTGCGACATGCGACGGGAGCTTAGACCACCCTGTTTGTTGATGTACGCTACGGCCGCAGTGTTGTCCGTCCGGACCAGAACGTGCTTGCCTCTGAGCGGCACTTTGAAGCGGCTGAGTGCAAGACGAACTGCTAACAACTCGAGGCAATTGATATGCCATTGCAGTTGAGGCCCCGTCCACAGACCCGAAACTGCAAGCCCGTTGTACGTGGCACCCCAACCCGTGGATGAGGCATCCGTGGAGACAACGGAGTGCCTGGACACTTGTTCTAGGGGAACTCCCGCCCGGAGAAACAGAGGGTCCGACCACGGGCCGAAGGTTTGGCGGCACCTCGGAGTCACTTGGACGCGGAGGGAACCGCTGTGCCACGCCCATCTCGGGACTCGATCGTGTAGCCAGCGTTGAAGCGGTCTCATATGAAGCAATCCGAGCGGAGTTACTGCGGCTGCGGATGCCATATGCCCCAGGAGCCTCTGAAAATGTTTCAGTGGAACCGCTGTCCTGCCTCTGAACGAATTCAGGCAGTTCAACACCGACTGGACGCGCTCCTCGGTGAGGCGCGCAGTCATGGCGACCGAGTCTATCTCCATACCGAGAAAAGAGATCCTCTGCGTGGGGCAGAGTTTGCTCTTCTCCCAGTTGACCCGAAGTCCCAACTGGCTGAGGTGACTGAGCACCTTGTCCCTGTGTTCGCACAACTGCTCTCGCGACTGGGCAAGAATCAGCCAGTCGTCGAGGTAGTTGAGGATGCGAATGCCATGCTCTCTCATGGGAGCAATGGCTGCCTCCGCAACCTTCGTAAAGACGCGGGGCGACAGGGACAGGCCGAAGGGTAAGACGCGGTACTGATATGCCCGTCCCTCGAACGCGAAGCGCAGAAAGGGCCGGTGTCGAGGGAGAATCGAGACATGAAAGTACGCGTCCTTCAGGTCGATCGCTGCAAACCAATCTCGGGGACGGATGCACCTGAAGATGCGCTTCTGCGTTAACATCGTGAACGGCAGCCTGTGAAGGGACCGGTTCAGGAATCGCAGGTCCAAGATCGGTCGTAACCCGCCGCCTTTCTTGGGTACAATGAAGTACGGGCTGTAGAACCCGGACCTCATATCGGCTTGAGGGACCGGCTCTATCGCGTCCTTCGCCAGTAGGACAGCGATTTCCGCCCTGAGCACGGGGGCGTTCGCCTCCACTACAGTCGTGAAGTGAACGCCCCTGAACTTGGGGGGACGCCGGGCGAACTGAATCGCATAGCCGAGTCTGATGGTACGGATGAGCCACCGAGACGGGCTGGGAAGCGCTAGCCAGGCTCCCAGACTCCGAGCAAGGGGGACCATCGGCACCACAGACGTACCCGCAGCGGGGCAGCGAGGCGGAACGCAGGGATCCGGGAGGCTTGGACATGGGAGCGGATCTGAGTGTGCTGTGCAACACTTACCTGCATCCGCGGAGGGGACGTGCGAGTGTGGGGAGGCCGCTTGTGTGCGTCCCGACAGCCGGCGTCCCCTGCTGGCGAAGGGAGAGGTACTTGAGGGTGGCGAGGCATGGGAGCGTCGACCACCGCCAAGCGCGCTCTCTTGGCACCCAGAGATATTGGAAACTGCTCTTTTATTGATGTTTTGGGTGCCGCTGGCACTGGGACCAGCGGCGGAACAGACAAACAAAAGATTTTCCCCCGGCCCTCCTCCGGGGGAAGGAGTGGTGCTGCAGCCATCTCCCTCAGAGCAGTTTCCTCCATCTCTGGGCGGCCCGTCTCAGGGTCGCTTGCGACGACGCTTGCCACCTGGCTTGGCAGCGGCCTGAGCGGGCTGGACATCCTTCCCACGGCCGGCCCCACGCCGTCGGCTGGTGGAAGGCTGCTGCGGTGCCTTGGCGGGGGCGGAGGCGGCGGCGGGTGGACGTCCTCGGCGACGAGTAGTCGGAGGCGCTGCCGCCGGCGGCGGGGTGGAGGCAGCAGCGGGCCGCCGGGGCAGGATGTGCTTGATCGCCTCCGTCTGCTTCTGGGCGGCCGAGAACTGTTGGGCGAAGCTCTCGACCGCGTCGCCGAATAACCCAGCTGACGAGATGGGGGAGTCCAGGAACCGATATTTATCGGTCTCCCTCATGTCAGCCAGGTTAAGCCAGAGATGACGCTCCTGGACCACAAGCGTGGACATCGCCTGACCGATGGAACGGGCGGTGACTTTCGTCGCCCGGAGGGGCTCTGGGTCAGGCCTACCCTCGTGCATGTCAAGGAGCGCCTGGGCCTGGTGGACCTGGAGCAGCGCCATGCCATGCAAGTCGGACGCAGCCTGCCCGCAGGCCTTGTAAGCCTTCCCAGTCAGACTGGAAGAGAACTTACAGGCCCGGCACGGGAGACGTGGGTCACCGCGCCAGTTAGAGGCGGTCGCCGGACACAGTTGCATCGCGACGGCGCGCTCCACTGGCGGGATTCCCACGTAACCCTTGGCTGGCCCGCCGTCGAGGGTAGTGAGGGGGGAGGAGTCACTCGGTCGGTTTCTGGCAGAAAAAGGTGCCGTCCACGACCTCGTGAGCTCCTCATGCACCTCCGGGAAGAAAGGTGTCGGGGCGGGACGCTGAGAACCAGCGCGACCCACCCCGAGGAACCAATCGTCCAACCTAGAGGGTTCGGGACACGGTGGAGGGTTCCAACCCAACCCTTTCGGCGGCCCGGGAAAGCATAGCAGCCATCTCAGGGTCCGGGGCAGCCGTTGCCACTCTCCCAGAGGGAGGCAGTACAGCTGACCCTTCATCCTCCGAGGACTGAAACTCCCCCTCCGATGCAGCGATCGACATCTGTTCGTCCGCTGGAGCTCCAAAAGTCACCACCGGTCTCCCGTGGGAGGGTCCAGCGGGTTCTCTTGGAGGCTCTACCGGCTGTGGAGCTGAGGGTTTAGGGGCCTGCGGAGGGTCGCTCGGCGGGTTTGCCCTAAACGTAATCCTCAGATCACCCTGGCCATCCAAAGAAGCAGGTCCGCCCGGATTAGGGGCAGCCCTGGTTCGTGGGATGGGTAAGGGGACTCCCCCAGCCCGGAGGTAGGAGAGTCTCGATCTTAGCTCCGAGATAGTCATGTTCCCGCAGTGGGAACACGAACTATCCACAAACGCCGCCTCAGCGTGCTGTGTGCCCAAACACGTGAGACAGCGATTGTGACCGTCAGCAGGGGACAGGGAACGACTGCATCCAGAAACGCACGGGTGGTAAGACATCCTGAAAAGGACGGCACGTCACCCGTGAACTCTTTTGTGAGGAAACGCTCTGTGCTGAAGCACTCAGGGGGAAACGCGACAGCGCACGGGATTGTTGTGCAGCCCGTGCCTGTACTCAAAACAGGAAAAACGCCCAACCAGACCAACAATTGCTCGTTGCTGTGAAAACAGCAGTTTTTCTCTGTTTGCAGAGGCAGCCGATGAGTCAGCGCGGGTCCCGCTGAAGTGTGCCGTTCCTCCAACACTCGTTTCCTCTGGATTCTCCGGTAAGTAATTACTCTTGCTGATAGCAGCGATAAACTCAAGCAATGCTTTGAGAGTCGTCTTCATGCCGTGTGGCTCCGAAGTGAATGACAGCGTGCATTCGCTCTCGCTTCCTGTTTATACCCGCGGCGTTGGGCGGAGCGCGAGATGCAAATCTCGCACGCCAATTGTTCATTGGCCGGTTCTAGATAGCTCGAAGCTGATAGGAGCTCCCAGAAGTGATCCCAATTCGTCGGTACGTCCGACGTACGTCGAACGTGACCGACTGAATGGGAACTGGGTTAGTTTGGTCTGGAGGAGTTCTAGGGATGATGTTGAAAGCTGAGCTGAAGTCCACAAGCAGGATGCTCACATAAGTCCCAGATCTGTCGAGATGTTTCAGATGTACTGCAGTCCCATCATCCACAGACCTGTTTGCCTGATAAACAAACTACAGCGGGTCTAGCATGGATCCAGTGATGTCCTTCAAGGCTTTACAACAGGCTGACTTCATGACCACAGACGTTAAAGCAACAGGTCATTTTTGATTTATTTTGAGCATTTAAAGTAGGAAGGGACTTTGCACAGCTCCATTGATCTGTTGAAGATCTGTGTTTCAGATAGGCTGGTGAAACCGTCTGGGCCTGGTGCTTTCTTTATATAAACATTCACACACATTAGATGTGGTTAACAAAAGTTCAAGCATGTTTGCTTGATGGGCGAGTACCAATGAGGTTCAGTCTCGTGTGTTAGGCAGTACGTTTGAGATTCACATTGAGCTTCTGTTTATGTTCGCTGATCACTTCATATTCAACAAAATTATTGATCTGTCTGCATTGACACCATTGTATGAGAAATGAACTAACTTAACTCTTTTCTCTAGAGAGGCTATATAGATAAATGAAATAAATTAACTTTTTTACAACAGAAATTCCGGCTCGAAGGACCACTCCTCCATGGACTGCCACCTTAACGTGGTGGAGGGGTTTGAGTACCCGAATGACCCTAGGAGCTATGTTGTCCGGGGCTATATGCCCCTGGTAGGGTCTCCCAAGGCAAACAGGTCCTAGGTGACGGGTCAGACTAAGAGCAGTTCAAAAACCCTTATGATGACAAAAAGAAGGAGGACCGTGACGTCGCCCGGTATGGCGCAGCCGGGGCCCCACCCTGGAGCCAGGCCTGGGGTTGGGGCTCGTATGCGAGCGCCTGGTGGCCGGGCCTTCCCCCACGGGGTCCGGCCGGGCTCAGCCCGAAGGAGCGACGTGGGGACACCTTCCCGTGGGCCCACCACTCACGGGAGGGACCGTAAGGGGCCGGTGCAAAGCGAATCGGGCAGCAGTCGAAGGCGGGGGCCTAGACGACCCGATCCCTGGACACGGAAACTGGCTCTTGGGACATGGAATGTCACCTCGCTGGCGGGGAAAGAGCCTGAGCTTGTGCGTGAGGTTGAGAGGTTCAGACTAGAGATAGTCGGAATCACCTCCACGCATGGCTTGGGCTCTGGAACCACACTCCTCGAGAGGGGATGGACTCTTTACCACTCTGGAGTTGCCCATGGTGAGAGGCGGCGGGCTGGTGTGGGTTTGCTTATAGCCCCCCAGCTCTGCTGCCATGTGTTGGAGTTTACCCCGGTGAACGAGAGGGTCGTTTCCCTGCGGCTTCGGCTCGGGGATAGGTCTCTCACTGTTGTGTGTGCCTACGGGCCGAACGGCAGTGCAGAGTACCCGACCTTCTTGGAGTCTCTGGGAGGGGTGCTGGAGAGTGCTCCGACTGGGGACTCCGTCGTTCTACTGGGGGACTTCAACGCCCACGTGGGCAATGACAGTGAAACCTGGAGGGGCGTGATTGGGAGGAACGGCCCCCCTGATCTGAACCCGAGTGGTGTTCAGTTATTGGACTTCTGTGCTAGTTACAGTTTGTCCATAACGAACACCATGTTCAAGCATAAGGGTGTCCATCAGTGCACATGGCACCAGGACACCCTAGGTCGTAGGTCAATGATCGACTTTGTGGTCGTTTCATCTGATCTGCGGCCGTATGTCTTGGACACTCGGGTGAAGAGAGGGGCGGAGCTGTCAACTGATCACCACCTGGTGGTGAGTTGGATCCGATGGCGGGGGAGGAAGCTGGACAGACCCGGTAGACCCAAGCGTACTGTGAGGGTCTGCTGGGAACGTTTGGCCGAGTCTCCTGTCAGAGAGATCTTCAACTCCTGCCTCCGGCAGAGCTTCGACAGGATCCCGAGGGAGGCTGGAGATATTGAGTCCGAGTGGACCATGTTCTCCACCTCCATTGTCAAAGCGGCTGCTCGGAGCTGTGGACGCAAGGTCTCCGGTGCCTGTCGAGGCGGCAATCCCCGAACCCGGTGGTGGACACCGGAAGTAAGGGATGCCGTCAAGCTGAAGAAGGAGTCCTATCGGGCCTGGCTGGCTTGTGGGACTCCTGAGGCAGCTGACAGGTACCGACAGGCTAAACGGACTGCAGCCCGGGTGGTCGTGGAGGCAAAAACTCGGGCCTGGGAGGAGTTCGGTGAGGCCATGGAAAAAGACTATCGGCTGGCCTCGAAGAGATTCTGGCAAACCGTCCGGCGCCTCAGGAGGGGGAAGCAGTGCCCTACCAACGCTGTTTACAGTGGCGATGGGCGGCTGTTGACCTCGACTGGGGATGTTGTCGGACGGTGGAAGGAATACTTCGAGGATCTCCTCAATCCCGCCGTCACGTCTTCCATTGAGGAAGCAGAGGCTGGGGGCTCAGAGGAGGACTCGTCCATCACCCGGGCTGAAGTCACCGAGGTGGTCAAGAAACTCCTCGGTGGCAAGGCACCGGGGGTGGATGAGATCCGCCCTGAGTACCTCAAGTCTCTGGATGTTGTGGGGCTGTCTTGGCTGACACGCCTCTGCAGCATCGCGTGGCGGTCGGGGACAGTGCCTCTGGGATGGCAGACCGTGGTGGTGGTCCCTCTTTTTAAGAAGGGGGACCGGAGGGTGTGTTCCAACTATAGGGGGATCACACTTCTCAGCCTCCCCGGGAAAGTCTATGCCAGGGTACTGGAGAGGAGAATCCGGCCGATAGTGGAACCTCGGATTCAGGAGGAACAGTGTGGTTTTCGTCCTGGTCGCGGAACACTGGACCAGCTCTATACCCTCTATAGGGTGCTGGAGGGTTCATGGGAGTTTGCCCAACCAGTCCACATTTGTTTTGTGGATTTGGAGAAGGCATTCGACTGTGTCCCTCGCGGCGTCCTGTGGAGGGTGCTCTGGGAGTATGGGGTCCGGGGTCCTTTGCTGAGGGCTGTCCGGTCCCTGTATGACCGAAGCAGGAGTTTGGTCCGCATTGCCGGCAGTAAGTCAGACTTGTTCCCGGTGCATGTTGGACTCCGGCAGGGCTGCCCTTTGTCGCCGGTTCTGTTCATAATTTTTATGGACAGAATTTCTAGGCGCAGCCAAGGGCCGGAGGGTGTCAGGTTTGGGGACCACACGGTTTCGTCTCTGCTCTTTGCAGATGACGTTGTCGTGTTGGCCCCTTCTAACCAGGACCTTCAGCATGCATTGGGACGGTTTGCAGCCGAGTGTGAAGCGGCTGGGATGGGGATCAGCACCTCCAAATCCGAGGCCATGGTCCTCAGTCGGAAAAGGGTGGCTTGCCCACTCCAGGTTGGTGGAGAGTTCCTGCCCCAAGTGGAGGAGTTTAAGTATCTAGGGGTCTTGTTCACGAGTGAGGGGAGGATGGAACGGGAGATTGACAGACGGATCGGTGCAGCTTCTGCAGTAATGCGGGCGATGTACCGGTCTGTCGTGGTGAAGAAAGAGCTAAGCCGTAAGGCGAAGCTCTCGATTTACCGGTCAATCTACGTTCCTACTCTCACCTATGGTCATGAGCTTTGGTTCATGACCGAAAGGACAAGATCCCGGATACAGGCGGCCGAAATGAGCTTTCTCCGCAGGGTGGCTGGGCGCTCCCTTAGAGATAGGGTGAGAAGCTCAGTCACTCGGGAGGAACTCGGAGTAGAGCCGCTGCTCCTCCACATCGAGAGGGGACAGCTGAGGTGGCTCGGGCATCTGTTCCGGATGCCTCCTGAACGCCTTCCCGGGAAGGTGTTTCGGGCATGTCCAACCGGGAGGAGGCCCCGGGGAAGACCGAGGACACGCTGGAGGGATTATGTCTCCCGGCTGGCCTTGGAACGCCTCGGTGTCCCCCCGGAAGAGCTAGAGGAAGTGTCTAGGGAGAGGGAAGTCTGGGCATCTCTGCTTAGACTGCTGCCCCCGCGACCCGGCCCCGGATAAGCGGAAGAAGATGGATGGATGGATGGACAACAGAAATTAACGATCACTGAATTTACTTAAGCTGGACTGAAACCATTTTCTTCTAGAGTGGCTGTACAGCCAAAACAATCTTTCTTGCATTATTTTTATGTTATGCTTTGAAACAATTTGTATTGCAAAAAGCGCTATATAAATAAAGGTGACCTGACTTGATCAATATGTATGTGAATAAAAAGCCTAAATTAAATCTGTTTGTCATATAAAGCGATTGTGTCTCTTCGGAAAATGTAGACTAAACTGTTCGATTATGTATTCCTTTTACAATCTTTTCATTAACTTTTTGAAGTGACAGTGGTAGTTGCATGGACTGTCAATGGAGGGACAGAAATCTCTCAGATTTAAAATATCTTCATTTGTGATTTGAAGATGAACAAAAGTCTTTCGAGTTTGGAATGACACGAGGGTGACATTAATGTTTTTTTTTTTTTTCATTTTAAACCACAAATAGTTGTCATAATTTATCAAGTACATTTTCTATAAATTTGTATTAGACTTCTTTGGTAAAAGTGTCCGGAATTGATGAATTGCACAGGTGAATCTTAAATTTAAATAAAGGGGAATGCAAATCATTAGATCACCAATGATCAACCAGTTCAAGGATGCATGGAGGTGGAAGGGTAGGGAGGTAAAACATTTCTGATTAAATAAAGGCCACTATTGTGGAATATGTTCTCAATCATGGCCTTACTATAACACTGGTTGAACTCAATAACAAGGGAGGACTGGATCCAAATGCAGGGTAAGACTTAATGAAAATAAGAGTCTAAATAATAACAAGAACACAAGGCACCGAACTGAGAACACCAAACAAACAGCCAATCCCTGACAATCAACACAGAAGACACTGACGGTTATATACACAAGATAACAATGGGCTAATGAGGAACAGGTGTGAGTATTGAATATGGCAACAAACAAGGCAGCAATAGAAACAAAAGCAAACAGGACAGGCTTGTGCCTGGATTTGTACCTGTGGAGAGGACATGTTCATGTGATGGTCCTTATGATGGTGAACACGCTCAACTCTGACAGATACCGTGTGTTTCTCGCCACTGGAGTCCCAAGCGTGCACAGAAAACACCTTGTGGTCTTCATGAAGAGTCACTTGTCTCTTGAGTGTTACAGTCCCATCCGTGTCCACATCAAACCACTTGTCAGCGGACTGAAAGAGCAATCCTGTTCTTCCATCACATGTATTGAAAATTACTGTCAGAAAAAGAGATCAATTGGCACAATAAAGCATCTTGTCACATATGTAAACCTGGTTCCCTGAGTGGGGAACAAGACGCTGTGTCAGTAGATGTTTCTTGTGTCTTGAACAGAACAACCTCCTGGACATCAACCAATCCGGCTTCAAAAGCGGCCACTCAACTGAGACTGCCCTGCTCTCGGTTACGGAGGCACTCAGACAGGCAAGAACGGCTTCCAAATCCACAGCACTTATCTTACTGGATTTGTCTGCTGCTTTTGACACAGTTAACCACCAGATCCTCCTGTCAACTCTCATGAAGATGGGCATCTCAGGAACTGCTCTCCAGTGGTTCAAGTCTTACCTCTCAGGTAGGTCCTTCAGAGTGTCATGGAGAGGTGAAGTGTCTAAGTCACATCATCTAGCTACTGGAGTTCCCCAGGGCTCAGTGCTTGGACCACTTCTCTTCTCCATCTACATGTCATCACTGGGATCGGTCATTCAGAAACATGGCTTTTCCTATCACTGCTATGCCGACGACACTCAACTCTACTTCTCATTTCAACCAGATGATCCATCGGTTGGTGTTCGTATCGCTGCCTGCCTAACAGACATTTCTGCCTGGATGAAGGAACATCACCTTCAACTTAACCTTGCAAAGACAGAACTTCTTGTGGTCTCAGCCAACCCAGCACTTCACCACAATCTCTCCATTCAGCTAGGTTCATCAACCATAACTCCGTCCAGGACAGCCAGGAACCTTGGAGTTGTGATTGATGATCAGCTAAAATTCACTGACCACATCACTGCAACAACCCGATCCTGCAGATTTGCATTATACAACATTAGGAAGATTAGACCCTTCCTATCAGAGCATGCCACACAACTACTGGTCCAAGCTCTTGTTCTCTCCAGGCTGGACTACTGTAATGCTCTTCTAGCGGGCCTTCCGGCATGCACTATCAAACCCTTGCAACTGATCCAGAATGCAGCGGCGAGAGTGGTCTTTTATCGAGCCGAAGAGAGCACACGTCACGCCTCTCTTCATCAGTCTGCACTGGCTGCCAATAGCTGCTCGCATCAAATTCAAGGCACTGGTGCTCGCCTTCAAAGCAACCACTGGCTCTGTGGTCACTGGCTCTACACACCCTCCAGGAACTTACGTTCTGCTAGTGAACGACGCCTTGTGGTGCCATACCAGAGAGGCATGAAATCGCTCTCACAGACTTTTTCCTGGGCCGTTCCCACCTGGTGGAATGACCTGCCTATCTCAATTCGTGCGGCCGAGTCTGTAGCCATTTTCAAAAAACACCTAAAGACACATCTCTTCCAGCAGCACCTGACCAATCAATAATAGCACTTATCATTCTGTTCATTTTCTATCTGTCTAATTTAAAAAAAAAAAAAAAAAAAAAAACTGTCCTGTGTGTTCTGAGCTAGATTAACTGAGACTTGCTACAGCACTTGCATACGGTTGCCCTTGACTGTTCTAGTTGCTTCTTTTGCTCTCATTTGTAAGTCGCTTTGGATAAAAGCGTCTACTAAATGACTAAATGTAAATGTAAATGTAAATGATGCTATGGAAACCCTCCAAGTGTGACAATGATCTGAAATAGTGTTGTCAAAAATACCAGAACATCAACTTCGTGATTAGTAAGTAAAATAAGGGTTGCCAAGTCAATACTCAATTTTAAACTTAATGATACCAGCTTTTCTGTAGTAACGTATAATGGGTGAATCAAGTACCCACTGATAATGATTTACATCCTTAATCAACACTTATTTTGAGCTTCAACACTTAGACTCAATTCAACTGTAACGTGCGAGCAGGGATGAAGCGGAGTGAGAATCCAAATGCAGCACGAACAATTTAATTACAAACAACAATAAACTGAAAATCCAAGAGTATCCACAAACAGGCAGAAGCGCAATGACAGGAACACACATACAGGAGCAACGACCGACAAACAACAACTGAAGCACTAGGCTATATATATACACAAAGGCAAACAAGCTTAACAAACCATGGCGGTACTGGTAGTTCAAGGGACCATGGCGGTACTGGTAGTTCAAGGGATCATGGCGGTGCAGGCAGCTCAGAGGACTATGGTGGCGACGGTCATTCAGGTATGGCCTCCGTGGACTGGTAGCCCCCTCCCCAATTTTCTTGGGCGGAGCTACTCCTGACTGAAGTCCTCTCTAGACCCTGGACAGGGAACAGCATTCTCACTGGCCCCTAGACAGGGAACGATGTCCTCACTGGCCCCTGGACAGGGGACGGAGTCTTTTCTGGACTGGGGACAGGAGACAGAGTCTCTGGTCAGGGGCTGGAGCCATTGCTGGATGCTGGTCTGGGGCTGGAGTTGATGCGTGCGCTGCCTAAACACACCACATAGCTGTGGCCACAATGGTCAGCGCTGCACACTCTGAAGATGATTCTGGGATTGGAGACTCTGGCGTGGGGACCATCTTGCCTGAGGGCTCAGGTGTGGTGGCCATCTTGGCTGCAGACTCTGGACTGGCGGCCATGACGGGACGAGACTCTGGACTTGCGGCCATGAATGGACGAGACTCCGGAATGGCGGCCATGGATTCTGGAATGGCGGCCATGAAGGGACGAGGCTCTGGTGTGGCAGCCATGACGGAAATGAAAGCTGGCGGCCATGAAGGGACGAGACTCTGGAATGGCGGCCATGACGGAAATGAAAGCTGGCGGCCATGAAGGGACGAGACTCTGAAATGGCGGCCATGACGGGACGAGACTCTGGAATGGCGGCCATGGATTCTGGAATGGCGGCCATGACGGGACGAGACTCCGGAATGGCGGCCATGATGGGACGAGACTCCGGAATGGCGGTCATGAAGGGACGAGACTCTGGACTTGCGGCCATGACGGGACGAGACTCTGGACAGGCGGCCATGGCGGCCATTGATTCTGGAATGGCGGCCATGACGGGACGAGACTCCGGACTGGCAGCCATGAAGGGACGAGACTCTGGAACGGCGGCCATGATGGGACGAGACTCTGGACTGGCGGCCTGATGGGACGAGACTCTGGAATAGCGGCCATGAGGGGACGAGACTCTGGAATGGCGGCATTGATGGGACGAGACTCTGGACTGGCGGCCATGACGGGACGAGACTCTGGACTGGCGGCCATGACGGGACGAGACTCTGGACTGGCGGCCATGACGGGACGAGACTCTGGAATGGCGGCCATGGCGGGACGAGACTCTGGAATGGCGGCCATGGCGGGACGAGACTCTGGAATGGCGGCCATGACGGGACGAGACTCTGGAATGGCGGCCATGACGGGACGAGACTCTGGACTGGCGGCCATGAAGGGACGAGACTCTGGAATGGCGGCCATGAAGGAACGAGACTCTGGAATGGCGGCCATGATGGAACGAGACTCTGGAATGGTGGCCATGGATTCTGGAATGGCGGCCATGAAGGGACGAGACTCTGGAATGGTGGCCATGACGGGACGAGACTCTGGAATGGCGGCCATGAAGGGACGAGACTCTGGAATGGCGGCCTTGAAGGGACGAGACTCTGGAATGGTGGCCATAAAGGGACGAGACTCTGGACTGGCGGCCATGAAGGGACGAGACTCTGGAATGGCGGCCATGACGGGACGAGACTCCGGAATGGCGGCTATGATGGGACGAGACTCCGGACTAGCGGCCATGACGGGAAAAGACTCCGGAATGGCGGCCATGACGGGAAGAGCCTCTGGAATGGCGGCCATGACGGGACGAGACTCTGGAATGGCGGCCATGATGGGACGAGACTCTGGAATGGCGGCCATGATGGGACGAGACTCTGGAATGGTGGCCATGACGGGAGGAGACTCTGGAATGGCGGCCATGACGGGACGAGACTCTGGAATGGCGGCCATGACGGGACGAGACTCTGGAATGGCGGCCATGACGGGACGAGACTCCGGAATGGCGGTCATGAAGGGACGAGACTCTGGACTTGCGGCCATGACGGGACGAGACTCTGGACAGGCGGCCATGGCGGCCATGGATTCTGGAATGGCGGCCATGACGGGACGAGACTCCGGACTGTCAGCCATGAAGGGACGAGACTCTGGAACGGCGGCCATGATGGGACGAGACTCTGGACAGGCGGCCATGGCGACCATGGATTCTGGAATGGCGGCCATGACGGGACGAGACTCCGGACTGGCAGCCATGAAGGGACGAGACTCTGGAACGGCGGCCATGATGGGACGAGACTCTGGACTGGCGGCCTGATGGGACGAGACTCTGGAATAGCGGCCATGAGGGGACGAGACTCTGGAATGGCGGCCATGATGGGACGAGACTCTGGACTGGCGGCCATGACGGGACGAGACTCTGGACTGGCGGCCATGACGGGACGAGACTCTGGACTGGCGGCCATGACGGGACGAGACTCTGGAATGGCGGCCATGACGGGACGAGACTCTGGAATGGCGGCCATGACGGGACGAGACTCTGGAATGGCGGCAATGACGGGACGAGACTCTGGACTGGCGGCCATGAAGGGACGAGACTCTGGAATGGCGGCCATGAAGGGACGAGACTCTGGAATGGTGGCCATGACGGGACGAGACTCTGGAATGGCGGCCATGAAGGGACGAGACTCTGGAATGGCGGCCTTGAAGGGACGAGACTCTGGAATGGTGGCCATAAAGGGACGAGACTCTGGACTGGCGGCCATGAAGGGACGAGACTCTGGAATGGCGGCCATGACGGGACGAGACTCCGGAATGGCGGCTATGATGGGACGAGACTCCGGACTAGCGGCCATGACGGGAAAAGACTCCGGAATGGCGGCCATGACGGGAAGAGCCTCTGGAATGGCGGCCATGACGGGACGAGACTCTGGAATGGCGGCCATGATGGGACGAGACTCTGGAATGGCGGCCATGATGGGACGAGACTCTGGAATGGTGGCCATGACGGGAGGAGACTCTGGAATGGCGGCCATGACGGGACGAGACTCTGGAATGGCGGCCATGACGGGACGAGACTCTGGAATGGCGGCCATGATGGGACGAGACTCTGGAATGGTGGCCATGACGGGAGGAGACTCTGGAATGGCGGCCATGACGGGACGAGACTCTGGAATGGCGGCCATGACGGGACGAGACTCTGGAATGGCGGCCATGACGGGACGAGACTCCGGAATGGCGGTCATGAAGGGACGAGACTCTGGACTTGCGGCCATGACGGGACGAGACTCTGGACAGGCGGCCATGGCGGCCATGGATTCTGGAATGGCGGCCATGACGGGACGAGACTCCGGACTGGCAGCCATGAAGGGACGAGACTCTGGAACGGCGGCCATGATGGGACGAGACTCTGGACAGGCGGCCATGGCGACCATGGATTCTGGAATGGCGGCCATGACGGGACGAGACTCCGGACTGGCAGCCATGAAGGGACGAGACTCTGGAACGGCGGCCATGATGGGACGAGACTCTGGACTGGCGGCCTGATGGGACGAGACTCTGGAATAGCGGCCATGAGGGGACGAGACTCTGGAATGGCGGCCATGATGGGACGAGACTCTGGACTGGCGGCCATGACGGGACGAGACTCTGGACTGGCGGCCATGACGGGACGAGACTCTGGACTGGCGGCCATGACGGGACGAGACTCTGGAATGGCGGCCATGACGGGACGAGACTCTGGAATGGCGGCCATGACGGGACGAGACTCTGGAATGGCGGCAATGACGGGACGAGACTCTGGACTGGCGGCCATGAAGGGACGAGACTCTGGAATGGCGGCCCTGAAGGAACGAGACTCTGGAATGGCGGCCATGATGGAACGAGACTCTGGAATGGTGGCCATGGATTCTGGAATGGCGGCCATGAAGGGACGAGACTCTGGAATGGTGGCCATGACGGGACGAGACTCTGGAATGGCGGCCATGAAGGGACGAGACTCTGGAATGGCGGCCTTGAAGGGACGAGACTCTGGAATGGTGGCCATAAAGGGACGAGACTCTGGACTGGCGGCCATGAAGGGACGAGACTCTGGAATGGCGGCCATGACGGGACGAGACTCCGAAATGGCGGCTATGATGGGACGAGACTCCGGACTAGCGGCCATGACGGGAAAAGACTCCGGAATGGCGGCCATGACGGGAAGAGCCTCCGGAATGGCGGCCATGACGGGACGAGACTCTGGAATGGCGGCCATGACGGGACGAGACTCTGGAATGGCGGCCATGATGGGACGAGACTCTGGAATGGTGGCCATGACGGGAGGAGACTCTGGAATGGCGGCCATGACGGGACGAGACTCTGGAATGGCGGCCATGATGGGACGAGACTCTGGAATGGTGGCCATGACGGGACGAGACTCTGGAATGGCGGCCATGACGGGACGAGACTCTGGAATGGCAGCCATGACGGGACGAGACTCTGGAATGGTGGCCATGACGGGACGAGACTCTGGGATGGCGGCCATGACGGGACGAGACTCTGGAATGGCGGCCATGACGGGACGAGACTCTGGAATGGCGGCCATGACGGGACGAGACTCTGGACTGGCGGCCATGACGGGACGAGACTCTGGACTGGCGGCCATGACGGGACGAGACTCTGGAATGGCGGCCATGACGGGACGAGACTCTGGAATGGTCGGCCATGACGGGACGAGACTCTGGAATGGCGGCCATGTTGAGACGAGACTCTGGAATGGCGGCCATGACGGGACGAGATTCTGGAATGGCGGCCATGGCGGCCATGACGGGACGAGATTCTGGAATGGCGGCCATGGCGGCCATGGCGGCCATGACGGGACGAGATTCTGGAATGGCGGCCATGGCGGCCATGACGGGACGAGATTCTGGAATGGCGGCCATGACGGGACGAGACTCTGGAATGGCGGCCATGACGGGACGAGACTCTGGAATGGCGGCCATGACGGGACGAGACTCTGGAATGGCGGCAATGACGGGACGAGACTCTGGACTGGCGGCCATGAAGGGACGAGACTCTGGAATGGCGGCCCTGAAGGAACGAGACTCTGGAATGGCGGCCATGATGGAACGAGACTCTGGAATGGTGGCCATGGATTCTGGAATGGCGGCCATGAAGGGACGAGACTCTGGAATGGTGGCCATGACGGGACGAGACTCTGGAATGGCGGCCATGAAGGGACGAGACTCTGGAATGGCGGCCTTGAAGGGACGAGACTCTGGAATGGTGGCCATAAAGGGACGAGACTCTGGACTGGCGGCCATGAAGGGACGAGACTCTGGAATGGCGGCCATGACGGGACGAGACTCCGGAATGGCGGCTATGATGGGACGAGACTCCGGACTAGCGGCCATGACGGGAAAAGACTCCGGAATGGCGGCCATGACGGGAAGAGCCTCTGGAATGGCGGCCATGACGGGACGAGACTCTGGAATGGCGGCCATGATGGGACGAGACTCTGGAATGGCGGCCATGATGGGACGAGACTCTGGAATGGTGGCCATGATGGGACGAGACTCTGGAATGGCGGCCATGACGGGAGGAGACTCTGGAATGGCGGCCATGACGGGACGAGACTCTGGAATGGCGGCCATGACGGGACGAGACTCTGGACTGGCGGCCATGACGGGACGAGACTCTGGACTGGCGGCCATGACGGGACGAGACTCTGGAATGGCGGCCATGACGGGACGAGACTCTGGAATGGTCGGCCATGACGGGACGAGACTCTGGACTGGCGGCCATGACGGGACGAGACTCTGGACTGGCGGCCATGACGGGACGAGACTCTGGAATGGCGGCCATGACGGGACGAGACTCTGGAATGGCGGCCATGACGGGACGAGACTCCGGAATGGCGGCCTTGACGGGACAAGACTCCGGAATGGCGGCCATGACGGGACGAGACTCTGGAATGGCGGCCATGATGGGACGAGACACTGGAATGGCGGCCATGATGGGACGAGACTCTGGAATGGCGGCCATGACGGGACGAGACTCTGGAATGGCGGCCATGACGAGACGAGACTCTGGAATGGCGGCCATGACGGGACGAGATTCTGGAATGGCGGCCATGGCGGCCATGACGGGACGAGATTCTGGAATGGCGGCCATGATGGGACGAGACTCTGGAATGGCGGCCATGACGGGACGAGACTCTGGAATGGCGGCCATGATGAGACGAGACTCTGGAATGGCGGCCATGATGAGACGAGACTCTGGAATGGCGGCCATGACGGGACGAGACTCTGGAATGGCGGCCATGACGGGACGAGACTCTGGAATGGCGGCCATGACGGGACGAGACTCTGGAATGGCGGCCATGACGGGACGAGACTCTGGAATGGCGGCCATGACGGGACGAGACTCTGGAATGGCGGCCATGACGGGACGAGACTCTGGAATGGCGGCCATGACGGGACGAGACTCTGGAATGGCGGCCATGACGGGACGAGATTCTGGAATGGCGGCCATGGCGGCCATGACGGGACGAGATTCTGGAATGGCGGCCATGATGGGACGAGACTCTGGAATGGCGGCCATGACGGGACGAGACTCTGGAATGGCGGCCATGACGGGACGAGACTCTGGAATGGCGGCCATGATGGGACGAGACTCTGGAATGGCGGCCATGATGGGACGAGACTCTGGAATGGCGGCCATGACGGGACGAGACTCTGGAATGGCGGCCATGACGAGACGAGACTCTGGAATGGCGGCCATGACGGGACGAGATTCTGGAATGGCGGCCATGGCGGCCATGACGGGACGAGATTCTGGAATGGCGGCCATGATGGGACGAGACTCTGGAATGGCGGCCATGACGGGACGAGACTCTGGAATGGCGGCCATGATGAGACGAGACTCTGGAATGGCGGCCATGATGAGACGAGACTCTGGAATGGCGGCCATGACGGGACGAGACTCTGGATTGGCGGCCATGACGGGACGAGACTCTGGAATGGCGGCCATGACGGGACGAGACTCTGGAATGGCGGCCATGACGGGACGAGACTCTGGAATGGCGGCCATGACGGGACGAGACTCTGGAATGGCGGCCATGACGGGACGAGACTCTGGACTGGCGGCCATGACGGGACGAGACTCTGGACTGGCGGCCATGACGGGACGAGACTCTGGACTGGCGGCCAAGACGGGACGAGACTCTGGACTGGCGGCCAAGACGAGACTCCGGAATGGCGGCCTTGACGGGACAAGACTTTGAACTGGCGGCCATGAAGGGACGAGACTCTGGTGTGGCAGCCATGACGGAAATGAAAGCTCTAGCATAAGTTCTGCTGGGAAGACTCACTTATTGCCTTCATTCCAATCCAATTATATTCTCATGGTCACTGTATAAAAGCTCGGTACTTACACGTTTGAGTTTGCAGATACTGGAGTGACGATTACTCCCATCCTCCCCACCACCACCAGGATGGTCCTGTCCATACCTCCCGGGGGGTCGGCTGCGCCCCTGCTCTCGTCTTCAGGCAGGAATTGCAGATCCGATACCCTCAGATTATGCCTACGGATGGGGCCTACGCCAAATTACTTTGTATATTATTAGCTTGCTGAGCTATTAATAAATGCACTGTTGTCGACATAATTCTCCAGAGTCTTTCCTGTAGAATTGCAACATTCACCCTCTGCGACTCCCACAGTGAATGCTTAGCCGCTTCCCTGAAAGGCATAATCAAGGAACTCACTCAGTGACCCTCGAGGACCATCACGGATGAATTTGCATTGTCCATAGCAAAAAAATCTATCAAAGCAAAGTCCGGGAGGTCAGTGATGTTAGCAATGTTCAAAAAGTCTCTGATGTGGTCCTCGAGTGAGTGAGTACTCCCGAATAAAGCACAGGAACCACTTTAGCGTAAAAGTCCAAGGACAGACACTGAGCACATGTGACATCAACACTAATGAAAGCACATTTAGTAGATACAGTGCATGTATACAATTTAATCAAATGTTCAAGTCACAGTTAAAAAGATCTCATTGTGTAGAGATATTATTTAGCCAAATGCTAAATTCTTAATCTTCATTTGCTTTAGTGTTTTGTTTAAAGAGATCAGCCTACCTCTTCCTAGTCTTTCTCCTTGGTGAAGGTCATCTCTGTGCACTTTAAAAACCAGCAACTCCGACTCAAAGCCAGGTGTACATGAATACCCCTCCGCATATTCACACAAAAATACCTGATTTGAAACAATATTAAATCTCTTTATGTAACATATACACTTGAAATATAAGGTTGTGATTAATATGATTAATTAATCACAAATTTTTGCCTTGGCACAAAATATCTTTCAAATGACATTAATTCTTTTCTCACTCGGACACAAACACAACCTAAACTCTATGTAATTACAGGACCAGTTTGCACATTTACATACTTATTTTCCAAGACTGTTAAACTTCAAAATCAAACGTAATGCAAAAATATATCTGCAAGCAGTAATTAATTATCGGGGCCAAGAACAAACACACGATAAGTCATGCCAACATGGCTGGGAGTATCTGACCAACTGCAGCAATGAGCAATTAAAGACATATTAAGATGATTTTAGGCAAATGGCTAAAAAAATCATAAGTACAATCATTAGTAATTTGATTTAATGGTTTATCACTTTTGACCAATAGGTGGCACTGTGACCGAATTATACATTTCAATTTTGGAAGAAAATCAAAACAGTGGACAGGAAGATTGGCCGATTATGGCAAAATTTGTATCTTTGTTCTTGGCATGACCCAAGGAATCATTTCAATAATTTAATCAATAGTTATTTGCATTTTTGCAAATTTAATTATAACATTTGACTAGTTTTGTAATGATGTGCCAATGCGTTAGTAAAATATATCATTTTACAACTAAATAAAAAATGGCCGATACGGGAAAAAAAATGGCCGATATGGCATTCGATTCGACATGCTGGACTGAATCTAAAGAGATTGGTTATGTTGGCCCAAGCGTTCAGAATTTATAAGCACAAATAGCCATTTCCCTCTCCTGACCACTAGGTGGCACGGCACTGAATATGTGCAGGTCGCCTCAGGTCATGGTTGTCATAACACATTAAATTTGGGCAGAATTCGCTAAAGTGTTGCGGAGATACAGCCTCACATAAATTTTTGCGGCCACTTTGTCAAATTATTTAGCATTTTATTCAAGAACGGTTTGACAAATCAACTTGAATTCCATACATTTTTTTCGGCATGGTCTGAAGATGATCTGGTTAGATTTTCGTGAAAATCTGAGCAACGGTCTAGGAGGATTTAAAAAAAAAGTAGGCATGGAATGTCATGGAATCAGAGGAAAAAATCATTTTGTTTCTTGCCCTTATGGTTCAAAAGTTATTAGCATAAACATGTGCAACTTTGAATACTGCCATAGACTCAAGTGCAGAAGTAGAAGAGCGTCAACGGATACAATAGCTGCCTACATCCCTTCGGCGCATGGCCCTTATAATCTGAATAATCCATGAATGATAGAGTTATGGAAGAATGACTTGATTTGATTTTTATAAAGTGTTTTGGTAATTTTAGTGCATTTTGGATGTGAAATGTACTGCTGTACCAAGCTAAAACTTTGTAATAAGAATTGTGTGAAGTTTTGAAAAAGTGACCTAAGTATTGACAAATTATGGTAAACAGGTTTGGCATGCTGTCCATTGTTAAATATTTGCTCTTATATCAAGATCAAACTTTTAATTTCATGCAGATATTTCGCAGCTGTTATTTATACCCCTTTTCCACCAAAGCAGTGCTAGAGCTAATTCAGAGCCAGAGCTAGTCCCAGTTCATAGTTGGTTCGACTGAGGAGCCTTCTAAGAACCGGTTTGCTTTTCCACGGGCTGAGAGCCACAACAGAGCCATGTCTTACGTCACTGTATACGTCTCATCTCTCTCAGCTACGCTAGCAAGGCAGCGGCAATGTTGCCAAGTATGTGGTTTTGCCGCGGGCTGTTTTTTCATGTCCGCGGGATGAAGCGACCCCAATTATGTGATATTTAGCCCCAGGAATGCGAATTTTAGTCCCAAAAAAACACATATTTTACCCCCAAATGTGATTTTTACTGGGGAATCCCCCCCTGGAACGCGATTGGGTTTGTTTTGAGTAGCAATTGGGCGGGTTTGTTGTGAAAACCTGGCAACCCTGGGCAGCGGGAAACACAAACACACCAGGCTTGTTCGAGATGCATCGTCACTGCGCAAACCGATCCACGTATGATATAAAAAAACGCATGAGTGAATCAAAAGCATAAGGAGTCATATGCTCTCGCTGGACTCGTTATCATACGGCGATCGGTCTCTGCACAGCACTGCTGCGAACAAGCCTTCCATCAACAATGCAAACGTTGCGTTACTATTCATTCACATGGCTTTACGATCCTACATCGGCATCAAAACACAACGCAAACACAGCGAATCCAACGCATTCATGCAGCTCGCCGTAATTTGTATAGACGGAGATTACAAACGAGCAGCAGCTGTTAGCTCCATTAGCTGCTATTTCAAAAATGGTGGATCTAAAGTTTGTGTTTGTCTTGTTGACTCCGCCCCCAGCGCCTGACGTAATCGGTTCTTACTTCTAGCCCTGTTCTAGCCCAGCAATGTTTTGGTGCTACTTAAGAACCACTTTTCCTGGCTCGGAGCTGGGGCTTTGTGTGTGGAAACACAAAGAACCGATTTGAAACTAGGCTCTGGCTCCGATCTAGCTCTGGCTCTGCTTTGGTGGAAAAGGGGTATTATTGAACACCTCTCTATCCTTCCCAGTGTCCTTGATGTTGCAACAGCTCTCAAGTTGTTACTTTACCTGTATCGGTTACAATTGAGAGAAAAGTTTAGAGAAAAGGCATAACCATAGTTTCAGAAATCATGTGTAAGCTATTATCAAAAATATATGTAGGCTATATAATTAATATATTTAGATTTTCATGTTTTTAGATTGAATGTTTTGGTCTGGGACAATGGTAAATCAATAAAAAGAAGAGGTAGTAAAAAGTTAATATGACCTTAATATAACAAAAGAACCAAAAAGCCTTTTAGTTTTTATAAAATCTACCC
This sequence comes from Gobio gobio, assembly GCF_949357685.1. Taxonomy (NCBI): domain Eukaryota; kingdom Metazoa; phylum Chordata; class Actinopteri; order Cypriniformes; family Gobionidae; genus Gobio; species Gobio gobio. Next base: position 1,836,059 of record NC_137098.1, read on the forward strand.
CTGGCAACATAAAAGTGACACATAATATAAAAATACAAGCGGAAGCAGCAACAAAACAGATGATTTTTTTTCCTTTTCTTTTTTTTTTTCCCTTATATGCTTGATATTGTCTTTTAGTTGAAGATGTCATGATTTTTAGCTTTTTAATATTTAACTCTACAACTTTTTAAAAACATATTAAAGAACATACATTTATAACGTCAAATAAAATCATCTTTTCATGAGATAAAAATAAAGATAAGTATTCTCTGAACATGATGAGCACTATCACACACTAATAAAGACTTGATAAAGTCCTACCTTACAGAGGAAAATAATAACTCCCAATCGCATCTTCATTGTGTCCATTTGAAGCAAAATGTCTCGAAAGGTCCTTCAGGTCTTACTTCCTTGTTGGTTTTTAAGACAGCACAACTATTTAATTGCTTGAGTTGCACAAATACCCTCACATGTGACATTTGAAATCATTTTAGGGGGCGGGGTTGTCTAAGGGTGTGGCATATGGAGTGATGTAAAGGGCTTTCAAATATATATTTACTAGAAAATAAATAACATTATTAAACTAAAAATTTTAACTTCCTACATTTCTCAGTGAGTGAAGGGTACAGTAGCAGTATTTCACAATGTAGTACAGTATTGTTATGACTTGAATGGACACAAGGAGGTCTGTGATATCTTCAGAAAGCTGTATCTATTAGCATTTTCAATAACCTCAAAGGTAGTTTCTGGGCTCAAAACAAAATACGTCCATAAAAAGTTTAAAAGTAACAAGTGTAACAGTGTTGTAAGCAGTAACAGTAATGGTGACACAATTATACATAATTTTAGCATTGTCTATACAAAACATTCTGGTCAAAACAGCAGTTTACGCTTTTCTTTCTCTTTTTTAACAAGAATCATTCTATACTGAAGTATTTTTCCAAAAATCTATCTACTGTCAGCATTAACATTGTAGCCCAAACTGTTATTCTCACCTTTTTTTTTCAGTTGCTGACACGCATTGGTCAAAACTGAAACCACTGTCACTTCACAAAGTCAGCGAAACAGAAGTCTGTGAGGATCAGCCCAAACCTTTATGGGGCCCTAAGCAGAATTTTATTTGCCGCCAATATGATTGACTATTGTCAATGCTTGATAATTCACACACTATAAATCTAACACACCCTTCATCAATTTTATTAGCTATAGCTGTGTTGCTTACATCAATGTCTTCCTGGCATGTTTTTAGCCCTCTACAGTTTTTAATTGTAACAGTAGCAAACCCACAAGAGTGCTCAGGTGTTCATTTGCACTTTAATATTCAAAGTCTTACAGTAAGTGGTATAATTAATGTGGTGTTCTGAAAAGTAGCTAAATAAACCAGCAGACAATGCATTTACTGCAAACAAGTCAATCAATTGAATTGCTTTTGTTAAAAAAAAAAAAACGTTTCAACGTGCAAAAGTGCAGAACAATTAACTACAAATAAAAGAACTTCAGATAAACATCTTTGCAAAAAACTCTGCTAGTCACCATTTCAAAACCTCATGCTTATCTCGTGTACTCGATCCTGTTGTGTGTTCACAAATCTCAAATGATGTCTCACGCACACAAGAGGTGTTAGTGAGGTGTTTACCTGTGGTCTGTCTGGGTCCCAGTATAGTGACGCTTTAGAGCATCGTCGTTTGGATGAGACATTAAACCAAGGCCCTATTTACCCCATTAAATACCCCATGGCACTTCATGTAAAGAATAGTGGTATGACCCTGATGTCAAGTCACTTTCATTTATATAGCACTTTTTACAATAGATAGTTTTAAAGCAGCTTTACAGTGATAACAAGAAATTAATGTAACAATGTTTTGGCTGCACAGCAGCTCTAGAAGAAAGCCATTGACAGGCTTAAGTAAGTTTTTGATTGATTTCTTTCCATTGAAAAGAATAATTAGTTATTAACTAAAAAAAAAAAAAAAAACCCAATGCATTCTGGCCGTTCATTTACACGACACCAGTGTGTTGGTGGCCTGAGAAATAGGTTTCCAAGTGCACGTTTTTGAAAGCATGCATAATACAGTATTTTTTGTAGTTCCGCGGATCTGTGTGAACATTGTCAAAACTCTTCACACATTCAGCAAAACAGAAGTCTGTACAGACCAAACTGTGAATAATTTTTCATTGCTTTCACACAACATGCATTTAATGACCACATCCAAAACCCATGAACTTTTTTGTTCCTCATACGCCATCACCTGAAAAACACTATATATGTGCAGCACATTTTTCAAATGCTATAGCTCACTGCTTTCAAAATAGTTAAAAACACATTCAAAACAAAGGCAAATGTCATTGCATTTCTATAGTACTTTTTTTTTTTTTTTAATGTAGAAAATCTGAGCAGAAAATGAAATGATAATAATTCCAAAAACAGCTAAATTCAATTAAATCATGACAACTCTCGGAGTGAAATAGATTCAACCAGCATTTTATTAGCATAGAGCATGGAATGTACATAGGCTTGATTTTGGCGGACGAGATCTGCTACGCTGCTGCTGCTGCTGCTGAGCAAATACATAATGTTCAGCTTAGTCAAGATAACAAGATGTAACCCCAAGCAGATCTCTACAGGGGGCGCTGTGGAGGGGGTGGGATTATCGGAGTTCTCATAATTGCGCAGCATGCGGATAGCTGCTAGGATACGGTATAAGTAAACCCACGTAGATGAGGAAGTACCTCCGATTGGTTGGTGTCATAGACAGGGCCGGCTCTGTAAATCTGGGGGCCCTAAGCAGGATAATTTTGGGGCCCTGCCTTGCAGTGAATAATGGAGTATTGCACTGCAAACCAGCAACTGTATACAATCTAACACTTACATATTTCATCTGTATATCTTTTAACATGATTGCCTACAATTATTTTACTGCTTATTAAAGTACACTCACTGAAACTGTAAAAGTAAAGATTATAGATTTGCAAATTTAAGGTCAATTTGTTGTAAAGAAATAAATATTAATAATTTAGCATTAACAATATATAGCTAACTTACTACATTAGCCATAGTGGTATGCGGCTCGCTATGCTCTACTGAAGCAGCAGTAGAGTCACCTCCTCCAGCTGTTGAGATTACAATATAATTAATAATAAATACAGTATGCAGAGTAGATAAAACACATTAATTTTAAATTAATATTAAAGTACAATTAGACAACATAGTGAATTATGATTATAAAACTAAATTTTTTATTGGCAAGAGGAGAAATTAGCTATGTTGAAGTTGCGCACAAAACTATTCAAAAGAAAGGCAGTGGGAAATATTTCCTTGTGTCATCTCTGGTGTCAGCCTCATGAAATGTTTCTCCACGACCACCAAAATATTTAAGAATGGCTCCTCCTGAGAAAGTGACATTTAGTTTTTTACAATTATGTTAAGGGTAAATTAAAAGAAATCCAATGTTAAATTATATTATTTAATTATTGGTTGATTAACTCTTACATACTGTTCATATTTTAAACCTTCACAGCATGGAGTGAGATATTTTTTACCTTTTATGATTACATACAGTAATACATTCACTGTAAAAAAAAAAAATCAGGTGCCCAATTGAAAATTTTCTAGTGAGCGATCACATCTAAAATTTTCAGTTGGCCAAATTTAATTTCTTGAAATTTAATTGAATTAAAATGCATCAATTCACATTAATTCAATTTGGCCAACTGAAAAATTTAGATGTGATCGCTCACTAGAAAATTTTCAATTGGGGACCTTTTTTTTACAGTGTTCTTTACTAAAATTTACCACAAATCCATTTTGCTTTTAGGTGTCTTGTATCGATCATCATTCAATAATGTTTCAGAGAGGACACTGTGTTTTCTTTAGGTTTAAATGGTCTGGGCGATTTAGCTTAACAATAGCCTAAATAAAATATTTCATAATAGTATATAGATTAATATTTATTAATAATCTTTAATTGCCTATTCAATTAAGACCATAAGAAAAAGCTTGTATTTAACCGCTTTATTTTAAACTTCATTTTGATTTTGACTGTCAAATGATTGCTCTCTCTTCCTATTACTTTCTTTCTCTCGAATATTCTTAAACTATTTTTTTATTGTAATAAGCGTCTATTGAGACAAAGATTTTTCGTTTTTTTCTTTCCCAGAACTAGTGTAGGTCATGTAACGTTAACTGTTAAAAAGAAAATACATTCACAGGAGGTGGGTCTGTCTCTACGCGGTCTGTAGCCCAGAGCTGGGGCCGACGGCTGGACCATAGCGCAAGCAATGTTGATTCAGCATAATAGACGGACAGCTAACGTTATGCTGCGTTCACACCAAACGCAAATAGAGTGTCTGGCGCGAGTGATTTGATTTCAATGTTAAGTCAATGGAAAGGCGCGTTGACGCTAGGCATGTGCCGGTATCAAATTTTCATGTTGCGATTAATTGCTGAAGCTTTTATCACGGTATACGGTATTATCATGATATTGAAAGTGGTGTCATACTACAACAGGTTAAATCACTTTCTTATAACAAAAGAACCAAACATTTAAATACAGTAAAGCAACACACAAAAATGTATAAAGTAAACAAATATTTAAAACAGATTAAAGTGCAAAAGAATTATAAAGAACAATAGGTATGCTGAAATGTACATTTAACTAAGATTAATACATGCTTTAGAAGTATTTTTCATTGTCAGTTTGTTAATGAATGAACTAATGTTAAATACTGGAGCCTTAAAGTGTGTGTGATTGAACAACAGTCAGAACATATTCAAACAATATCTAGGGCATGTAATTTAGTCCAGATTAAAATATAAAATGCAAGTTTGAAAATGAATAGCCTTAAGTCTTTAAGTATTATGTATTAGGTTATGTGATTACTGGGGAAACGGCTGCATTTCTGCTGTTCCGTTAGCGCCCTCTGCTGTCAAAGAATGAATGTGCACTTCAGCGTGTCTCCTCATCCCGCCATGTGCTCGGCTCATGCACGGTCTATTTACATCAGTGCGTGTTCCTCTTTGACGTGTTGTTAATTTTAAACGGTTGATGGGTAAAGTATTCTTAAAATTCATTCTAAAAATCTGAATTATTAATAATAAATAATTATTCACGGTATTTTGAAGTGCCCACGATAACAATATTGTGCATGTTCATTATTGCGGTATATCGTATTACCGTTTACCGGCACATGTCTAGTTGACGCGCGTCTAGAGGTCCCGCGGCGCGGAAGGCGCTTTTCGCACGGTGCCAATGACGCGAATTGAGCGTCTTGCGTGATAAACTGCGGCGACGCTGGCGAGTGCAATCTGTAGTTAGGGGGCCCCCTAGTGGCGGCGGGGCCCTAAGCAGCCGCTTAGTTCGCTTATAGGGAGAGCCGGCTCTGGTCGTAGAACTGAAAGAACCAATCGATGATTAATAGAGTTTCATGACTGAACTTTGTATTTCAGCTGAAAGTCTACTCGGTTGTTCTGTTTTAAAGGGCATATTGCAGGTTAGAGACTCCAGTGAGTCAATGTATAGAAAAATAATGTAGGAACTAGATTTTCTTTAAAATATACTAATAAGGCTTTTGGAGTCGTTTTTGTGAGAATTTTACTTCCGCATCTAAAAAATGACAAAACCGGACGTGACATAACGATAGGGAGTGCGGTTAATCTCAACGATAGGAAAACAATGGATCGCAATGACAGCTCGGACGCTGAGGACATTATAAATGTTTATTAATACTCATATGGCAGACCACAGCCATACAATTATGACACACAATTAGGGACAGACCAGGATTAGACAGAACAACGATTACAGGAGACAGATTGAGTATTTATGTGAGGAGAAACAGTGGAGAACAGCGGCAGGTGTCTCAGAGAGAGACCAGTGTTAGCTAGATAAAGCTAGCTAACTATATGATCACTGTGCTCAGATCACAACACTGTACTGATTATTATCATGTATCAGGCAATAGCAAAGCTGGTAACGTTGTCATCTAGTAGGTTATTGATTTACTTACCAATAACAGAAACTTATAGGCTTGACCGTCAGGAAAAGTCACTCTCGTTAATATCCGTTCACACTAAGTTATGTGATATAACGTTAGCGGTTTCTCATCGCGACTGATTTGGTAACTTACAAGGCTCACGCCACGGTGCACAGTTCACGTTTTCTCCGAGCTACATCTCTGACGGATCCGGGACCGTCACATCTCCCGCCGGCCGCCGAACCACAGACAGTAACGTTGTGTTATTGTGTTTAGCCTTTATTCATTAATTCTGTATTATGGGTTTATTTCGTGCCGATTCACCGCTAGTGTGAGGATGTATATGACGTTATGAGTATGCATTTGAGTGAACTTGAATGTGCATACATGGCATGAATAAAATATCACATAATTCAGAACTTTTTTCGAAAAAGTGTGAGACTGTATTCATTTGTGTTAATGTACATACTTTGTATTCATTAATGTAAACACGACGGCAAAGAAGCATCGCGTGTGGATGTTTATTCATCCTTAGGCAAGCTACACACCAGCCGCGCCGAAAGCACATGCTAGAAATAGAACTGTTGCGACACGCAAGAGTGTTGGAAGCGTTTCCAGGCAAAATAGAATAGGAAAAGCTGTTTGTCATTTTGACACGAATACATATTACTAAATGACATTTTTATGTGTGAAAGTCCCTAGGATTTGACATAAATGCAGATATAATTGTAATAAAAAAAAAAATGATACATTATCGATTTTCAAATATTGCACCTGCCAATGCAGAACAAAATATTTTGTAGCCTATTCGGCCGTCAATACTGCCGAGTGCTGACGTTGTCTTTGCTGTATCAGTAGGCTATATATTTATTTATATATTTTATGTTTAACATGAAGTATAGGCCTTCCACTACGTCACCTAGCAGCAGCAGCGCCGCGTCAGACACGCTTCTGGTGTGCAAAGACACAGAAAACGCCACGCAGCTGAAACGCAACAGAAACGCCCCGCTTGCAGTGTGTAGCCGGTCTACAGATAGAAAACGCCACGCTCACGTCATGCAGCCAGTGTGTAGCCGGCCTTACATGAGTATAACAATGTTTGACTCCATCATAATCGCCGGGATGATAATCCTCCGGTCTAAAGCACTATACACACCACCGTGTGTTTTGAAGCAGATGCGCGAAGGGAAGTCCCGTTTCTTCACCTGCACAAAACGCCACCATGCAGAATTCCTAACTTATTTTTTTTTTTTAGGAAACCTGTGGACTCGATGCCCTGACAGGCTGGATAATAATTTACCATGACAATGATAAATTGGAATAGAAAAACTACCGAAAATACACAGACTCTACTGAATACCAACCTATTCTGCACTGAGCCAACACAGAGCTCGGCGAACCACTCCCTCTCGTGACGTAATATGACGCGACGTTGAAAAAAAAAAGCGCTTTTTCCAAGCGGCCAACGAAATGGCCTCTTTATCTTCTAAATTTATGCTCTTATGTCTTTTTAAAACATTTTAAATCCTACACTACCTTTTCATATGGTATTTTCATACAAGGTTATATATTAATCTAAAAAAAAATGTAACCTGCAATGTGCCCTTTAAGGCCCTGATATACTTCAAGTGAAATCGAAGAATAAACTGGTGTGTCGTCATTTCGAACAAAATCAGGCCAAAATGAAGTTTGTTGGCAGTTCAAACCAATTTACCAAAGGTAACTTTCTGGAAAAGTTTGTTCTGGCTGGAAAACACCTTCAAACTACCATTGGTCTGTGATGATTGCATAATAAAGGCTGATTTATGTCGACGTGCAGTTACACATGCAGAGGGTATAAATGAAAATTGACGCGTAGCCCACGGCGTAGAGGCTACGGCGCAGGTCCGACACAAAGTATAAATCAGCCTTTATCATGCAATCACAACAGACCAATGGTAGTTTGAAGGTGTAGTTTTCCACAGAAGAGAGGTGCAATAAGTTCATGACCTTTTTTAGGAACAAAGTAGACAACATCCACTTACATCTTTCTAGCACCTCCGCTCTGCCTGTCCCGACTGTTGATCCACAGCCTGGGACTTTCCAACATCTCTGCTGCTTCTCCATCATCACACAGTGCGAGGTTGAGGACATCAGAAAGATGAAACCCTCCACCTGTGCACTGGATCCTTTTCCCACAGCCTTGGTAAAATCTAACCTCTGTGTCTTAAGTCCCCTTATAACCAAGATCATTAATCATTCGCTCCAGGCTGGCCATGTTCCTTCATCACTCAAAACGGCTATCATCAGACCACTTCTTAAAAAACCCACTTTAGACCCAGATATTACTGACAACTAGAGACCCATCTCCAACCTTCCATTCCTCTCTAAGGTGCTGGAAAAAGTTGTTGCTGCACAGCTTCAGGTCCATTTAAAACAAAACAATCTGTATGAGAAATTTCAGTCTGGTTTCCGCACAGGACACAGCACAGAAACAGCTTTGGTCAGGGTCACAAACGACCTTTTGATGGCGGCAGATGCCGGTTCCCTATCCTTTCTCGTCCTGCTGGACTTATCTGCAGCTTTCGATACGGTTGATCATAACATCCTCCTTCACCGTTTACATTCCACCATCGGGCTCTGACACTGTCCACAACTGGTTCTCATCGTATCTCACTGGGAGAACTGAACATGTTGCGTTGGGAGAAGCTACATCCCTGTCTCACAGCGTCATCTGCGGTGTCCCTCAAGGCTCAGTGCTCGGCCCCATCCTGTTCATCCTCTACATGCTCCCCCTCGGCCGTGTCATCAGCCGGCATGGGATTTCTTTTCACTGCTATGCTGATGACATTCAACTTTACCTTAGGACAAATTCTTCCCCCTCTGCTGACCTCACTCCATCCACTTTGATCACTTGCCTGGATGAGATAAAGGCGTGGATGAAGCAAAACTTTCTGCAGCTAAATAGCTCCAAGACTGATGCAATCCTAGTCGGCACTCCACTTCAGGTATGGAAATCCGTTATCACCAGCATTGCTTTCTTTGATCAGGACATTCCACTTTCTCCATCAGTCACCAACCTGGGGGTCAGAATGGAATCCCAACTTACTTTTGAAGCTCACATCAAACATCTGTGTAAGACCCCCTTCTTCCACCTCAGAAACATTGCCAAACTTCGTCCCTTACGAACACTGGCAGATGCGGAGAAGCTTGTCCACGCCTTTGTCGCCTCCAGGCTGGACTACTGCAATGCACTCCGTATCGGGATCCCTGGAAAAAATCTCCAGAAGCTGCAATGTATTCAGAACAGCGCTGCTAGGATCCTGATGAGGGTGCGCAAATACGACCATATCACCCCCATTCTCAAATCACTCCACTGGCTTCCTGTCTCGTTCAGGATTGAGTATAAGATCTCCCTCCTCACTCATCAATGCAAACATGGTGACGCACCCACCTATCTCAAGGAACTCCTCACCACACAAACATACACACATAACCTCCGGTCTGTTTCAACATGTCTTCTTAAAACTCCCACGACCAAACTCTGTACTATGGGAGATCGGGCCTTCTGCTCAGCAGCCCCTCGTCTGTGGAATGCTCTCCCTGACCACTTGCGGATCCCATAGACTGTTGATGTTTTTAAATCTGGTCTTAAAACCCACCTTTTTAGCAGAGCTTTTGATTAATTTGTTACTTTTATTTTTCTGTTTAATTTATTCTTATTTATTTTATTTTTTTGTTTTAAATCTGTAGCACTTTGAGGTTTTGTTTAATGTAAAGTGCGTTACAAATAAAATGTATTATTATTATTATTATTATTATTATATGTTTAGGGAGCTGGTGATGGTTGAACTGACCAGGCTGCCTGTTTTTCTGTGGGGACTGGACGAGGATGACACCCTTGGCTTTTAACCTCCTGAATTTTGAAATTGGAACATTTTAAAAACAGAATCAGATTAATGGTTTCTACAAGGGAGAAGGAACAGGCAGGTTCAATGAAGCGAATTGTATCCTTGTCCAGGCCCAACAGGAAGCGGTGCATCTGGCCAGTTCACCAAAGATGATAGCTCAGCAAACTCCTCCACGTACCTCTCCAGCGGGCGACCATCTTGCCTGAGGCCCCACAGGCGATCCACCACCGACGTGCATCCAAGAGGGGACACGAGAGAGATAAGGGTGTCGAAGGTATCCATCTTTTGAATGGAAGTCCTGGCAGTTTGGGTCCATTGTTCTGTTACGGTCATGTGGTGCAGCAGAGAAGAGGAGATCCAGGGCTTCCATAAAGACGGGTTTTAATATACAACTGAATACAGAACACACACACGCACGCACGCACGCACGCACGCACATACGCACGCACGCACGCACGCACGCACGCACGCACGCACGCACGCACACGCACGCACGCACGCACGCACGCACGCACGCACGCACGCACGCACGCACGCACGCACGCACGCACGCACACACACACACACACACACACACACACACACACACACACACACACACACACACACACAGTATAACATTTGACAAAGGACAAGGAGTGCAGGGAGTGAGTACAATATAAAGGAGTGCTAGATGACGAGGACCAGGTGCATGGAATCCGGGGAGAGTGGGAGAGATGATGAGGAAGGGAGTTCAGGTGTGAGAAAGGGAGGATCATGGGAAATGGAGTCTGGGACAGGCGTGGATTGTGACAGGTATGGCTTAAAAATATTTTTTTTGGAAATATGGATCGGGTTGGTGGGGAAAGAGGACTGGTTCAGAAAGGGAGAATGTGGTGAGGACAAAGGAGAGGAAAACCAAGAGTGGTGTTCGCTGATGCAATACAAGAGGGAGTTAACTAGTTAACCAAGGTTCAAAACAAGTAAAAAAATATAAACATGAACTTACCAGCAGTTAATCTCCTCCTCGAACGAATGACTTTGGTAGAGCATTTGGGTTGGGTGCTCCTGCACAGAGGTTTCCCTCTCTCAGTCTGCAAGACAGAGGCAGCCACAGAGTCCATGCCGGAGCCAGGGCCAGCCACCATATCAGTCCCAGAGTCTCTGCATGCTGTCCAGTTCTCTCCCAAGTCCCCACCCTCAAAACAACACCTTCTCTGCCAGTCCCGTCCGGTTGTTTGGATGCTCTGGTTCCTTCCAAAGACCTTCCCCTGTTCCCATCCAACTTTCTGGTTCCAGTCCAGTCCCCTGGATCCGCCACTGGCATCATCCAGCTCTTTAGCTCTGCCCCCACCGCTAACTCAGTGCAACTCTCTGGCTTCGCTTTGGGCTTCCCAATCCCCATCTCGGCACAGTGTTATAGAGTCCACTGCTTCACCTCCAGGCCCATGTTTCCACCTTGGCCTGTCAGCCCTAGGACTCCTCTGGGCTCCTTCGTCCCTCTGGCTAAGCCTCATCAAGTCGTTGCTCTGCCTCCACTACGGACTTCTGGGTCTCCGCCTGGGCCTCAAACCTCCATTTCCTCCTTTTCTCCGGCTTCCCCATCATCGTTGCCCCGGTCTGCCGAGCCCACCTGTCCACCTATATGTGTCAGAGCAGTTATGACAATAGAACCATCATAAAATATGTAGATGATTCTGTTATTGTTAGTCTGCTTCAAGGAAACGAGATTAGCCATGGCCCAGTTATTGATGATTTTGTACACTGCTGTGAGGAATCTTACCTCCAGCTTAATATATCAAAACTAAAGATATGCTAATTGATTTTAGCACATGAATGAAGCTACTTTAATTATAGGTCAGACTATTGAGACTGTGCAGTCTTATTTTTTTTTAGAACTTTGAGGCTAACTGTGAAGCGGTGTGTATAAAGGGCCACCAACGTTTATATTGTCTAAGGAAACTTTCACACTTTCATATTGACTGAATGATAATGACAATGTTTTATCATGCTTTTATTGAGTCAGTTTTGTCCTTTTCCTAGGTGGCATGGTTTGGTCATACATCCTTAAAAGCAAGAAATTCCTTAAACCAGATCGTTAAATGGTCTAGTCGGTTGGTTGGAGAGTCACAGTTGTATCCAGCATCCCTGTATACTAGACAGTTACAGAGGATGGCTACCTCTATTTTAAATGATGACTACCACCCTTTGCGCAGTGGGTTTAAGCTTCTTCCCTCTGGACAGAGGTTTTTAGTCCCAAGACGCAGAACAAAGCGATATAAAAGCAGCTTTATTCCTGCTCTTTTAACAGTGTTGAATAATAAATAGGGTTTTTTCTGTGTATGTATGTTTATATAGGTATAGGGATATGTAGATATGTAGGGATGTGTATTTGTATATGAAGGTACAGGTTTATATACTAAGTCTTGAGTGGTGGAGCCTTGATCACATGTATTATGTAAAAATTATTATTACTATTATTTATTTTTTTCTTCTTTGTTTTTTTGTTTGTTTTTTGTGATACGGATGCCTTTTACTCATTATGTCATCATCATACTACAAACAAATTTACCTGCGGGTATCAATAAAGTAACCTAACCTAACCTAACCTAACCTCAGTCCTGTGAGCCAATGGCTCCACCTTGGGCTTCCAGGCCGTGGGTATCTCCCTGGTCCATTGGCCTCTCAGCTCCATCTGGGTCTCCATCACTTTTGGCTTCGCCTCCATCAGTCAGTCCCTAGGTTCCGTCCAGACCAGCCAAAGTGATACCCTTCTTTGTTGTGCGATTTTTATAGCCATTAAATGTGACATTCTCTGCATGCCTTACCTTCGGTTGCAGAAGCAGGTCTAAGATTTTCCACTCCCTTTCAGAAGCGCAATGCTGGATTCTCATCAACAATGACAGACTCCCTTACGTCCTCCACCTTCTCGATGACTTCCCAAATGTCACACCTCCATCTGCACCACCACGGTCAGGGCTCTTTACTCTCATCGAAGTCTTCACTGAACTATCAGAGGAGAAAATCTCCAGGCCTGGCACCTCCATCAAGTTATTAGGCATCAACCTTGACACAATCTCCTTCCAAGTATCTCTACACCCTACAAAAATCCATCGAATCACACTGCTTAAAGCAAAAGTTACTAGCCTTTCTAGACCACCTCCATTTTGCCATCCTGATAGTCCTTCAAGGGAAATCTTTCTTGTCCAACATTGTCAAAAGCAGCGGCCATCCCTTCTCTCCATAAACAGCATTGAATTTTTCTACAATGATTACGGCAGTAGTCCCGATGACAATCAATTGTACACCAATGAAGCACCCATAGGCTTCGGTGGCTATTACGGTGGACACTGATTTGCCTCCATATGGTCCCCAGAGTTCAGTTCTCTCACCTCACATAATAGCCGCCATCCTTGAATGGGCATGAATAGTCTAGAAAATCAATATTCATCAACTCAGACAGTGCAGCAGTAGTAGAAATCATAAACATAAGCATATCACGTTCAGCAGCAATCATGCAATTCATGTGCAGGCTCACTCTAATTTTCAACACCAGTTTCTCCTCCGAACTGCTCACAAAAATATTTATTTGATGTTATTTGGAAAATTGTATACACCCTTACTTTTTTTATTCAGAATGTTATCCTAACATCAAAAAAGGCAATCAAGGCAATCCAGAAAACAATCAAAACCATAGAACATAAAACCCAAACACGCTCAAAATGGAGTTGGTGGTCCAGTAGGTTAAACCATGGAACTGATATGAAGAAGGTTGCTGGTTCGATCCCAGTGGTTACCACCAGTGTGTCCTCGAGCAAGGCACTTTACTCCATGTTGCTCCAGGGGGATTGTCCCTCCAATAAGGCCACTGTAAGTCGCTTTGGATAAAAGCATCTGCCAAATGCATAAATGTAAAAGTAAATAACACTAACAAAACGTCAAGTGTGAGTGAGTGAAAACACAAAGCTTATATAGCCAAACATAAACTAATCACACACAGGTGGAAATAATAAACCCACAATGAGTCCAGGCAAATCTTGAAGCAAGTATTTGTGACATCTTGACAGCTGACATTTAACTGGAAATGCCCATGCATATAGTGAATTGTAAGTTTCTTTGTTTCTCACATATCCGAAAGAACCAGTTCGTGGAAAAGAATCAGATTCCCCTGACTGACCACACGCATGTCAAAGTAGTTCTGCTGCGTTCAATATTTCTCTACGGATTTCTTCTCATATCATATCATAATATCATGCATTCTTTGGTGAAATACGCAAACATTTAAATGACAACTATGAAGAATTTAAATATTCGAACGGAAGAATTCCCACCCCGGCAGAAGGATACAGTCTCTTCTGCACACAGTGGCACAGATGAACATTTCCTGCGGCTTATTTGACTGGGTGAATCTGTGTTTTCATGCTAAAGGTTATACAATTATAGGTGTCAATTCAGGTTTATTTAAAATAGTCTTATATTCAGAAGGAGAAAGCATTCAGAATGCTTGTTCTGGGAAGTTGTGAGAAAGTCATTACACTTAAAATGATTTCATACCTCAAATAAAAGACACTTTTTACTTTTTCACTACAGCTGATATTTCTCATGGCAGGTTATTTTTAAGTCAGTTTCTGTATAGGCACATATCTCTTCCGGATTCAAACATCTATTTTTCAAACATTTCATTTAAATAATGTTTGTACAATACACCGTTTTACTCCTTTCACTACAGATAATAGACGTTTCATTCACAGGAACTGCCATTCATAATGCAATTACTAAAAAAATTTCATTAGCATCAATCAGTTTAATAAATTTTCTATAATTTAATCAAACTGTTCTTAATGGTTAATCATTTGGTACACCCACAGACGTCTGTAGATAACAACTGAAATGTTAGATAGATGAAACCATAAACATGAGCCTGTATTACTGTACCATCTTTATTTCTAAGACAAGGCTGATTTAAAACGTGTACGGTCTCTTGCATTGTTTGTTACTGAATGATCTGATTGTTAAAAGTTACAGGACAACATGATCAAATAACAAATGTAGGCTGTTAGACGTGTTTGAAGCTTTTACAGATACTACTGGTTTTTAAAGTCAATACTGCCCTCTTCTGTTGGTTTTGTAGAACTGTACCAAACAAACACACACACACACACACACACACACACACACACACACACACAGCATTTATATATGCGTGTGTTCCTGGTAAAAAAAAAGACATTTTTTGTCCCTAAAATCTTACCGATGTTTTTTGAAAATGTGAAAACTCCTGTAGTTTTGTGTGATGGGCAGGTTTAGGGGTAGTGTGTTTGTGTGTGTGTGTGTGTGTGAGTGAGAGAGAGAGAGAGAGAGAGAGAGAGAGAGAGAGTGTGTGTGTGTGTGTGCGCGTGTGTGTGTGTGTGTGTGTGTGTGTGTGAAAGCAATGAAAAATTATTCACAGTTTGGTCTGCACAAACTTCTGTTTTGCTGAATGTGTGAAGAGTTTTGACGACTAAAAATGCTGTATTATGCATGCTTTCAAAAACGTGCACTTGGAAACCTATTTCAAGGGTTGCGTTCTCAGGCCACCAAAACACTGTTGTCGTGTAAATGAATGGCCAGAACGTATTGTTTTTTTGGTTCCCTTTCGAGGGAACTCGCACCGGAATTTGGGGACGCTCCCTTAGCAACAGCGTGTCTGAAGTATGAATGAAACTATTCCAATCCTGATTGGTGTTGCGTCATGACGTAGTATGTGACAGCATACCCGGAAGATACATCAAGGGGGCCGGCGCATAGTAATGTTAGCTTTCGCTCTTCAGCATAAGTGCTCTGTGTATGCAAACTGTCTGTCTATTTGGTGTTGTTTGTCACAAAAAAGAATATATATATAAAAGTGAAATTGTGATAAGCTGCCGCTCAGGGTGCTTCGCTCGCGGATGGCCGTGTTCGACGAGGCCGGCCAGCCTCGGCGGATGCGGCGACGCCAGTCATGGGGCTCACAGATGGACGTGTCAGCGAGACTTGGGACTGCTGAGGCATCTTCCCAGTCTTCGTCTGACAGTTCAGATGTTCTCCCTCCCCGTGTGGAAGCCAGCGTTGCAGTTTCTTCCCCCGGGGTGGAGGACCCGATGCTTGAGGGGTCTGATTCTGAGGAATTAGACGTGTTCAGCATCGAGGCAGTTGAAGTTATAAGGAGAGCTCGCCACTTCATAATGCAAGATTCAATTACGGGTTATGGGTCTGCAATTAAATTGACACATGCGATCAGTGTGCATGTTATAGTGGTTGGGTTCGAGGCATGCAGTCAGCTTGTGAGGGTGCTGGCTGTTTTCATTGAGAAATATCTCGATGTGTACAGCCGTGCGCCTTTCGGGTTTTTCAGCCTCGCGCCTGTTGACTTTCTTCTCAAGGGTTTAAAGCCAATTGTATTATAACTGCCTCAGCAACGTGTAGATTACGAGAATGTATAAATACTTATTAAATCAGTATCGTCTGGTGATTATGGCTGCATTTATTTCTAAGGAATTAAATGGCATATTATCTGACTTTGATAAGTTAGACATTTTAAATCAGCCTGTCATCCAAAGCGTGTTTCACTTGTCTGAATTTTCATTTAAGATGGGAGCATAACATGCATGGGCAGTTCCTGAGGGGGCTGCTTTCATGCATTGTGAGGTTTGCTCCTCCTCAGAGCCCTCAGGAATTTGATGTTGTTTTCGCCGCCTTGTGGCCTGCGGGACACATCAGTTTCCAGCAATTGCTAACTGCAGTGTCCGCCCCAGTTGTTGCGGCCCTGTCGAGCTGATCCCTTAGATGAGGCCCCTGCTGGCCAGCCCCCTCTCCCCAGAAGGAGCGATCGCAGTCGCCTCCCCTGTGGAGCTTTTGGGAATCGATGCTGTGCTTGTGCCGTCTAGTACGCTTCGGGCCACATTGATTTCCTGCGAACGCATGCTACTCCATCCGCCTCTAGAAAGACCTGCGGCTGGCAGCGAATGTGTCCGCGCACTGAGAATCATTCTCGACTGCTCCCTGCCGGTCAGCCGCTTCAGGGGGTCGTGGGTGAGGCTAAGTGGACACCCGAAGCCAGCCTCGAGAGGCTAATCTGCATGGGACTGCGACTGTAGAAAAGGGGATACAGACTGCAGTTCAGTTACCTTCCCCCAAGGTTCAATGGGGTGGTCTGGACGGCAGTGGTCCCTGGGCAGGTTCGGGTAATGGAACAGGAAGTTCACTCCCTGTTGGTATGGAGGCCACAGAACGTGCTCCTCCGTCAGACAGGGAGTCCGGGTTCTACAGCCGGTACTTCATAGTTCCTAAGAGGGATGGCGAGTTATGTCTTTAGATCTGAGGTACTTGGATCATTCTCTGAGGAGATTCAGATTCAAGATGCTTACAATTCCTCGATCGTGATTCAGATCCAGTCTGAGGACTGGTCTGTCACGATGGATCTAAAGAGGGCATACTTCCATGTATCCATCCTTCTGTGTCACATGAAATTCCTGAGGTTCGCTTTCTGGGGCGAAGCGTACCAATATTGGGTTCTTACATATGGCCTGGCTCTTTCCCCTCGCATGTTCTCGGGTGCATGGATGCAGCTCTGGCTCCAACTGAGTCTCTGGGGCATCCGTGTGCTGAACTACATCGACTGGGCTCCTATTGGCCCAGTCGCGAGTAGCAGCAGTTCGGCATTGGGGTGTTGTCCTTGGCTGCTCTCAGTGCTTGGGATTGAGACTCTACACGCAGTAGCGTGTTGATGCCTTCTCAGAGAACAGTGTTCCACGTTGTGGGCACAATTGTCTCCCGAACGTATCGAGTCCATACGGGCGGTGGTCTCTAAAATGAAGCTGGGCCACATCATCACTGTGAAGCAGTTTTAAGGACTGCTGGGGCTCATTGCGGCTACGTCCAACAGAATATCTCTTGGCTTGCTGCACGAGACCCCTACAGTGGTGGCTGGGAATCAGGGGGTTTTCCTCGAGGGGAAAACCATTCTGTATGATCAGGGTACCGCGCAGATGCCTTTGTTCCCTCATCATATGGAAGAGACCTTGGTTCCTGTCCCGGGGGCCAGTGCTGGGAGCATCATGTTGCCGGAAAACCGCTTCAACTGATGCCTCCCTCACTGGTTGGGATGGGGTCATGGACAGCCGCTTTGCGAGAGGTCCGTGGGAGACCCAGCATTCCTCCTGGCACGTAAATTGCCTGGAAATGCTGGCAGTCTACAGAGCTCTGATGAGCTTTTTCATGGACCTCCGCGGCCGCCATGTCCTGATACGAACAGACAATGCATCTGTAGTTTCATATCTGAATCATCAGGGGGGTCTGAGGTCACGCCCTCTATGCAGATTGGCTCACCAGACCCTCCTGTGGTCCCTGGGCAAACCCACTAGGGTTGGTTGCCATGATGCAGACGTGGCCGAGGCTGTGTCTGTATACATATCCCCTAATCACTCTGCTCCCGGGAGTCTTGGAGCGGGTCAGCCGATAAGGGATCAGCCTACTCTTACTGTAGTAGCACCCTGCTGGCCGACCCGGGTATGGTTCTCAGACATTGTAGCACTGTTAGACGGTCTCCCGTGGCAGGTCCCTCTGAGGAGGGATCTGCTGTCTGAGGCAGGGGGCACAATATTTCACCCCCGCCCAGAGTTGTGGGACCTCTGGGTCTGGCCCCTGAGGGGGCCCGGTACCTAGAGGCTGGACTGTCAGCAGATGTTGTCGAGACCTTGCTCAGCTCCAGGGCTCCTTCCACCAGGAGGTTGTACAGGGTGTCTGGGGTTTGCCCCTGGCAGAGTTAAGGCCATCTTACATCCTAAGCCGGGCTAAGCCAAGGTGCCATCTAGTGTGGCCAGGTCATTGGTTCTTCAGGCATTCCATCCTCCGCCTCACGTGACGGCGGAAAAAGTGAGACTTCACCTTCTCTACCCAGTCAGAGCTCTTAAAATATATTTGGAGAAGTCTGCGCAGTGGAGGAAATCAGAACAGCTGTTAGTGTGCTTTGGTTCACCCAAGAAAGGGCTGTCTGCTTCGACTCAGACAATCAGCAACTGGATTGTCCAGGCTATAGCCACGGCTTATCAGGTGTGCAATTTGCCTTCACTGATGGCCGTGAGGGCTCATTCCACCAGGGGCATGGCCTCCGCACACTTTCATTAGATTTTACAGCTTGCACCTCCCTGCGACGCCCAGCGCTAGGGTGCTCAAGTCCTAGATGTGCCTGCTCTCCAGCTTCACACTAGGGCATGCACGACCCTCGGTGTGGCCTAGTGGGTACTTGTTCCGACGCAGTGCGAGTTCCCTCAAAAGGGAACGGCTCGGGTTATGACTATAACCCTTGTTCCCCGAGAAAGGGAACGAGCAGTGCGTCTCCTCGCCATACCTCATCACGCCTGGAGCGCATGCTTCATCGCGATAACTGACATTACTATGCGCCGCCCCCCCTTATGTAGCTTCCGGGTATGCTGTCCCCAAATTTGTCATTCCGACGCAGTGCTCGTTCCCTTTCTCTGGGAACAAGGGTTATAGTCATAACCCGAGCCGTTTTCTTTCACCTGAACCATTGTTTTCACATTGGCGTGAAAACGTCCCTCAAGTTAATAACTAATGATTTTTTAAATGGAAATGAATCAATCAAAAACTTACTTAAGCCTGTCAATGTCTTTCTTCTAGAGCTACTGTACAGCCAAAACATTGTTGCATTAATTTCCTGTTATCACTGTAAAGCTGCTTTGAAACTATCTATTGTAAAAAGTGCTCAGTTTAATGTCTCATCCAAAGGACGGTGCTTCTGCAGCATCATTAACCTGGGGCATTAGGACCCAGATAGACCACAGGGTAAACACCACACTAACACCTCTTGTCCGAGTGAGACATCATTATGAAGTTGGACTACTAGGGATCTAGACCGTTATTTTAAAGTGAAAAACATCCTTTTTCACTTTAAAATAATGGTCCAGGTGGGTTATTACAGTTTAGCCAACATATACTTACATGTTTATCACTGTTAGCAGTGGTTTATGAAACTTCAAAGGGTTTACTGTAAAATGACACCAGTATTGTGTGTTTAGAGACACTGTATGTATGTATGGGAAGCTTTTCAATTTGGGTAGGCCAAATCCAGGCGGAAATCCCAAAAATGGTCCCAGATCTTAAGAGGCAAAGATTTATTATATTTGGTCATCTGTTTTAGAAATTGCAATTCAGGTCTATAAAATCTTTACTTTACATTACGATCTGCTGGATTGACTGTCAAATGTATTCAAATGAACAGATACAAATGAGAAAGTTTAATGCATTTACTTTATAAGAAAGGTAAACACAGATTAAACTGTTTTAATTTCAGATTAAACCATCTGGCTGTACATGATCCTTTAGAGAACAATGATTGCAGCAATATTAAGATGGCATAGATTTAATAAATGCAAAATAATGTTTAGCAAAAAAAAAAAAAGATTAAATATTAATAAATGATTAATGAATTATAAAGATGTACGTAAAAGACAAATACAATGCAAGCGATGTTAGCAATAGACAAAATGTATTGCTTGCTAGGCAAGGAGCACGGTCAGTACAGTGAACTTCATCTCCTTCACAGTCACACACAGTTGCTTGAATGGTGCATTCCTGAGACAGTCTTTGCTGATCAAAAACTCTCAGGATAACATTGTAGTCGCCCCGCTCCAATGCTAACTTTGGTTTCAGAAAGACACCGGTAGCTAAAATTGGGAACATTACAATAGTTAGACATGTATACCAAGCCATCCAGATATTGCAATGAGTAACGTATGAAAGATTGAGATTAATTTATTTTTAAAGGGGACATCGGATGCAAAATTCACATGGTGTTTACATATAAATGTGGTTTAGCAGTGTGTGGACACAACCACCCTTCAACGACAAAAATCCATTCACTACTTTTTTTTAATACCCAAAAAACAGTCTCAATTTCCAAGCCGTTTTGATTTTCTGAGCAGTGTGACGTCATATTGCTCAGGCCCCGCCAAAGACCGCTGACGGACTGTCCCATATTAGCATAGTTTCCAACCTCAGCCAGTTGTACACTGTCCGCCATTTTCAAACCGCTCGAGCAGCTGTACCGACAACAATGTCTCGTAAGCAATGTGGGTGTTTTGTTGTTGGATGTTAGTGAACATAAGAGTCTTCATTTTCTCCTGACATCAGAGCCGTTGAGGGTGCAGTGGTTCGTTTTGTATTTGAAGTTAATGCACCACCGAATACACCCAAATTTGTTATGTCTGTGCAAATCATTTTACTCCAGACTGCTTGCTGAATGAGGGACAATTCAAGGCAGGTTTTGCTAAAAAGTTTAAGCTCAAGGATGGAACACTGTTCGTGATCCAGCTTGTAGTCTCCATAGCCAACTTTACACTTGGCACAATGCAGTCAGACAAGTCCTGTTCTCCTGGCAACCGCCAAACCCAGACTCGTCCATGGGATTGTCAGACAGAGAAGCGTGATTGGTCACTCAGAGAACACGTCTCCACTGCTCTAGAGTCCAGTGGTGGCGCGCTTTACCCCACTACATCCCACGCTTTGCATTGCACTTGGTGATGTAAGGCTTGGATGAGCTGCTCGGCCATGGAAACCCATTCCATGAAGCTATACACACTGTTTTTGAGCTCATCTGAAGGCCACAGAAGTTTGGAGGTCTGGAGCTCTTGACTCTGCAGAAAGTTGGCCACTTCTGTGACCCTCAGTATGCGCTGACCCCGCTCTGTGACTTCACTTCGTGGCTGAGTTGCTGTTGTTCCCAATCACTTCCACTTTGTTATAATTCCACTAACAGTTGAGGGTGGAATATTAGTGTGGAAATGTCCCAAATGGACTTATTGCACAGGTGGCCACCGATCACGGTACCACGCTTGAGTTCACTGAGCTCCTGAGAGCGGCCCATTCTTTCACAAATGTGTGTAGAAGCGTCTGCATGCCTAGTGCTTGATTTATACACCTGTGGCCATGAACTCAATATAAAGTTCATACAACTTTAGATAGCTCAAACAAAGTGCCCCCAGGGTGGATTTATTTACAAGGTGAAAGAAACCCAGTGAAGGATTAGGGTGGGTGCTCCGGTGAAGTGCGTGCTCTCTTCCTTGTGGGGCAGCGAGACCGGGCTCTGCTCCTGGGAGGCTGATCGGTCACCCGCTGCTGTCTGGAGGAAGATAGAGAACATGCGTTAGAGTTCTGTCTCATGGAGAGGTGTCTCACCCTCTGGCAAAACCCATGCAGCTTATGTAGACATTGCTTGATGGACCGCAGCTGGGACCAATCAGCCTGTGACGAGGGCGGGCAGGTGCTTCTCATCTGTTTCCAGGACGACGCTGATGAGTCCTCCAGGTGCTCGTCATACACCCCCCCCCCCCAAGCGTCCTCTTGGTCCTGTGGATGATTTGAGACAGTAGGGGAGAAAAAGGGGATGGGTGGGGAGTGACCCCTGACAGACCTGCAAAAGCTGCCCAAATCCGAGAGAGACCGTCAGCATTGCCGTTCGCGGCACCAGCCCGATGGCGCTCAATGAAGTGGAAGTCCTGGAGCGCGAGGAACCATCGAGTCACCCTGGCATTGGTGTCCTTGGCTCGGGCCATCCACTAAAGGGGAGCGTGATCCGTGACCAGGGTGAACTTCCAACCGAGGAGGTAATTCCGCAGCTCCAAGACTGCCCACTTGACTGCCAGGGCCTCCTTCTCCACCGCGGCATAGTTTTTCTCGACTGAGGTCAGCTTCCTGCTGATATATAAGACAGGGTGCTCCTCACCTTCCTGGACCTGCGACAGGACGGTTCCCAGTCCCGTATCGGACGCATCTGTCTGTAGCAGGAAGGGGCAGCTGAAGTCTGGCGCTCAGAGTACCGGTTCCGAGGTGAGGGCTGTCTTAACATTTCGGAATGCTTCCTCCTTTTCTGGCGTCCAATGAACCTACTCCGGCTGTCCTTTCCTGGTCAGGTCTGTTAGAGGGGCGGCTAAGGAGGAGAAGCTAGGGATGAAGCAGGGATAATACGCTGCCAACCCTAAGATTTCTTTTCTTTTTCTTTTTGGTTTTGGGCCTCGGGCCCACCGAATCATCTCCACCTTTTTGTCTTGCAGTCGGATGAGACGCCTACCGTCCTGGAAACCCAGGTACTTTGCCTCGAAGAGCGTGAGGTGGCATTTTCGTGGGTTAGCGGTGAGCCCAGCCCTCCAGAGCTCCGACAGCAACCTCAGCAGACAGTCCAGGTGATCCTCCCATGCCTCGGAGTGGATCACAACGTCATCGAGGTAGGCGGCGGCGTAGGCCTGGGAACCGGAAGATCCTTCATCACACCTACTTCCACCGGCCAGGCCTCAGGGCCGGCCGAAATTATCACTCTGCGAGCTGGTACTTGTCGGGTGTCCCCGAGGACACAGGTTGTAGGAAGGAAGGCTGTAGACTCCATATGTGGGGACAGAATATCCGACTGAACCAGGCTTACCGCACTGCCGGAGTCCAGGATGGCACGAAATGGCTTCCCATTGACCCTGACGTCAGCTTCTGGAGCTCCAACAGGCAGATTGCTGTGAACAATGCAGCCAGCCAGCCAGGTTCGTACAGGAGGTGCAGAGGCCTCCGTTGGCATAGGCTCGTCCTGTGGCAAAGGAGCCGCTGGCCTGTCTATTTGTCGCTGAGGGCCCTATGGTGTGCGTTGCTCCAGGACCACCCTCCGAGGAAACGGCGGCACTCGCTCCCCTGCCTCCCGCTGTAGGGCAGCATCTACCAGCTCGATGGCATCAACGAATTCCAGGGTGGTGCTTAGGTTCCTCATCCAGACCACCTGTCAGTGCGAACGAGGAAGAGCGCGAAGCAGACGGTCGATGGCAACGCGTTCCGCCGCCTGACTGGCCGTTGGATCCCCCTCCAGCAGCCAGTGCTGCAGCCAGCAGCCAGAGTTCAGCGGCCTGGGCATGGGCTGGCCGACGGGGCTTATATTCCCACTCAAAGAAGTACTGAGCAGCGCATATCGGAGACAAACCCAGGTGGGCCAGAATTTCCCGCTTCACGTCGTCGCATCGCTTGGCGCTGCGCTGCGCCTCAACGGTTTGGAGAGGGGCCAACACCTGTGCCCAGTCATCGCGCTGCCATCCTTCATTGGTGGCCGTGGCTTCAAACATCTGTAGGTGCACCTCTACATCATCGTTTGGGGTCATCTTCGGTAACAACCTGGCGGCTTGTGCTCGGGGGTCCGACAGCGGAATGTGTTGAGCGGCCCACAGCGCTGCAAGTTCCTGCTCACTCTCACCCTGGCGGGTAGCGAGGTGCTCAATTATTTGTTGCTGGTGGATGCTAACCTCGGTGATCCGTTTGAGAAGTTCCTCCATGTTGGTGGAGGAGCGCTCGTCTATGACAGAAGCGGAGATTGAAGAGAGGGAGAAGAGGTGAAGGAGCTCGTTTGTCTGTGATTTTTCACTCTTCTGTCCGCATTCTCCACCAGTGTCATGGGGTGAAGAATCACACAACAAGGATAGCTCAAACAAAGTGCGCGGAGGGTGGATTTATTTACAAGGTGAAAGAAACCCAGTGAAGGATTAGGGTGGGTGCTCCGGGGAAGTGCGTGCTCTCTTCCTTGTGGGGCAGCGAGACCGGGTTCTGCTCCTGGGAGGCTGATCGGTCACCCGCTGCTGTCTGGAGGAAGATAGAGAACATGCGTTAGGTTCTGTCTCATGGAGAGGTGTCTCACCCTCTGGCAAAACCCATGCAGCTTATTTAGCCATTGCTGGGGACGATCAGCCTGTGACGAGGGCGGGCAGGTGCTCCTCGTTTGTTTCCAGGACGACGCTGATGAGCCCTCCGGGTGCTCGTCACAATATATATATATATATATATATATATATATATATATATATATATATATATATATATATATATATATATATATATATATATATATATATATATATACACAGACCTTCATATATAGATATTTATGCCATATCCGTTATTTGGGGGGTGCTGACCTAACCCTAGCACACAGCCTTGCAAAGTATACTTCTTTTGACTCGTATGCACACAGAGGCATTCGATTTTGATGGCTAGACGACTGGGTCAGAGCATCTCCAAAACTGCAGCTCTTGTAGGGTGTTCCCGGTCTGCAGTGGTCAGTCTCTATCAAAAGTGCTCCAAGGAAGGAACAGTGGAGAACCGGTCACAGAGTCATGGGCGGCCAAGGCTCATTGATGCACGTGGGGAGCGAAGGCTGGCCCGTGTGGTCCGATCAAACAGACCAACACAATATTAGGTCATAATGTAATGCTTGATCAGTGTATTCTCTGGGTCTATAGGCATCATTGTCTGACTCCTGTTTCAAACTCAACACTGCTTCTGACAGTTTCTTGTATTATCAGTGTGAGATTGTCCTGAACTCCTGAAGCTCCGCCCTCTTCTTGAAAGGGGGCCAGGAGCACCAGATCATTTGCATTTTATGGGACACACACAAAAACATTTTCGCTCACCCCCCAAAAGTGGCAATTTTAACGTGTTATAAAAAAAATGTGTTGGGTATTTTGAGCTTAAATTTCACATGCATCAGAGACTTATTTTACATCTTGTATCCGATGTCCCCTTAAAAACATTAGTAGTTGCTCACATGTTTCATTCATAGAGGTGGACCAATTTTTACTGGTTTCTCCTTGGGTCTCAACACTAAAGGGACCAGCATTATCAGGTCCATCTTTGTCTGTTATAGAGAGAAGCACTGGGGATGAACCACGGTTGCAAATTTTGATCTCCCTTTCATTGATGACAGGAGCGTTGTCATTTACATCCTCCAATGTAATTATCAGGGTTCCTGTGCCAGTTGCTGGAGATTCG
Source organism: Gobio gobio (assembly GCF_949357685.1). Classification (NCBI taxonomy): domain Eukaryota; kingdom Metazoa; phylum Chordata; class Actinopteri; order Cypriniformes; family Gobionidae; genus Gobio; species Gobio gobio. The sequence continues at coordinate 1,861,705 of NC_137098.1, forward strand.
ACTACACACAAGCACAGACATTAGAAAAAGGCCATGCCAGCAAGAAGTCTATTCTTAAAGACTAAACACAAATTACCATCATCATCCACCGCCCAAATGATAGCTCTGTATATGCCATCTTTCACATAGTTAGATTCTCTATCCATTTCTTTCTTGACTTTAATAATTCCAGTGTCTGGAGTTACACTCAGCCAGCCGGCAGGATCATTGCCAATTTTATACCTGGAAGGAACCAAATATATTAGGTTAAAACTGGAAATGTTCAACTTAATGTTGGTTTGACAAAGTCTTGCCTGGACATTTAAAACTATTTGAAGTTCAAAGAATATACAGGCATGCTGCAGTTGAATTCTGGGGGTAACAGTTTATAATAATGTTCAGTTGTAAGTCATTTATAAGTGGTTTGTTAATGATGAACTAATCATTTACAAAACATTCATAAATGATTATCAAGTGATATGCTAACATGTTATGTATGTTTTGTAAATTCCGTTACAAGTAATTTACAAGTGATTAGTAAATGATGAACGAATCATTTACAAAACATGACTATACATTTCATAAATGTTTAATAAATTATGTTACATTTTATGTATGTTTTGTAGATTCAGTTATAAATTATTTACAATTATTAGATAATGATAAACGAATCATTTACAAATCATGAATATACGATCATGAATGATTATTAAGCAATTTGCTGACGATTTACAAATCTGTCGTAAGTTATCTTTAAAGAAATTGCATATCATAAAATAATCCTTAGTAAATGGTTCTTAAGTTATTAGTTTATATATTATTAATCACTGAAATGTCAACGTACCATTATCTCAATAAACAATTGTTGATCATGAACAAATGATGATCAAACTATTAGTAAATGATGAGTATATAATTGATTGATGCATCGTTAAAGTTGTAAGCTGGTCTGTTAAAACCCACAAAAATGCAATTATGCTAAAGCTATTTTTTTTAAAGAATAAATTACTAGTTGTCAAATAAATAAACATTTTTAAATGACTTAAAGCAGTGTGTTAAGTTAAATCCTTTCACTCAACAGTGCAGACTTGTGTTCTGTGTGGGATCTAGTGATAATGTGAACTGGTTTTACCCTCCACTGAAGCTCACATCAGGTGCACGAAGACTCCATGTGTGTCAGAGAAGACAGCTGTCAGCATTTACATTAAAGTACACACTACAAAGTGTTCAACACCTGTTATAGAAGATGTTGTAAACGCATGAATAAATAATTTACAAAGCTTTCTTACCCGTTACAAATGATCTGTACGTGTATACAAGGCATTTAGAACTCTTTCTGCGTCCCCTAATCTAAAGTGTAGACTATTCATCACTTGAGAATGTCTTACACATCATTCGTAGATCTTTCTTACCCGTTACAAATGATCTGTACATGTATACAAGGCATTTACAACCTTTTCTGCATTATATGTGAAAATTACATTCTGCTATCCCTCACCTGTTGCAATAGAAATGTGTAAATAGGTAAATCATCTGATTACTGTAAGCATTTAACTCCTATTCATCACATATTGATGCTTGGTCAGTTCCTAGTGAAATTTTACATTTCTTTTCTTTTTTTATTTACGATATTTAGACACGTTTTGAACATGTAAGCCATCCCCTTCACTAAACCTACCCGTTTGTGTATTATAAAACACAGGATATAACAGGCAGATACGACTGCAGGCACAATTTATTCAAAAAGTACAAATATTCCAAGTGTCCCGAAGCCAAACAATTGGTTTGTGTGAAGTAAATCCCCAAAAGCGATCAGCAGCGTCGAGTCCATTCGCCGAAGATCATGAACACATTTCAAAATTTGCCGGCGGAAGAAACGTTACGTCAGCTTTGACAGCATTGGCTGTCGTATGTCTTGTGACCAATTGCGTCATTACGTCAGCTTTGATTGTAAAATGCCATTGGCTCTTGTGTGTCTTGTGACCGATTGCGTCATGCTAAAGAGTCTTGTGTATCATTTGAAGAAGAAATATGAACTGACCAAACGTCAATATGTGACGAATAGGAGTGAGACTGTGTTGATTTTAACAGACCAGTTTACAACTTTAACGATGCATCAATAAATGATATACTCATCATTTACTAATGGTTTGATCATCATTTGTTCATGATTAACAATTGTTTATTGAGATAATGGTACGTTGACATTTCAGTGATTAATAATATATTAACTAGTAACTTAATAACCATTTACTTAGGATCTGTTTGATTATTTTATGATATGTTATTTTTGTTAGCATATTACTTAATAATTTATGATCATATAGTCAAGTGAATGATAAGTGTTTATCAATATCTAATAACTTGTAAATAATTTATAACTGAATCTACAAAACATACAAAAAATGTAACATAATTTATTAAACATTTATGAAATGCAGTAATGTTTTGTAAATTATTAGTTCATCATTAACTAATCAATTGTAAATTACTTATAACTGAATCTACAAAACATACGTAAAATAATTTATATTTCACTTATTAATCATTTATGAAAGCATAGTCATGGTTTGTAAATTATTTGTTTATCATTATCTAATAACTTGTAAATAATTTATAACTGAATCTACAAAACATACAAAAAATGTAACATCATTTATTAAACATTTATGAAATGCAGTCATGTTTTGTAAATTATTAGTTCATCATTTACTAATCACTTGTAAATTACTTGTAACGGAATTTACAAAATATACATAAAATGTTAGCATATCAATTGATAATCATTTATGAATGTTTTGTAAATGATTAGTTCATCATTAACTAACCACTTATAAATGACTTACAACTGAACGTTATTATAAAGTGGGATTTTTATGGGATTTTTATTGTTCTGTGAGATCTGGAAATCTCTAGTGAAATGAGTCAGAATTGTCAAATGGAATGAAATTTTGGTTTGATTGTCTCGGATGGGAAAATAATTTGCAACTTTTCTTACGTTATCTTCTGTGATTTTCCAATGTCTGGATCAGTGGCTGTAAAAGTAACCAAATCAGTACCAAGAGGCGTATCTTCAAGATTGGTAATTCTCTTCTCCTTTGGATTAAACTCTGGAGGCTCATTCACATCTAGAACATTCACTGTGACTGTGGCAGTGGAAGTGGGCAAAGCCCCGACAAATGGATCATCGTTCTCAACAATCACAGACAGAATGTGTTGCTTGTTCTTCTCAAAGTCCAGGGGCTAAATGTGGAAAAGAAAGTGTATTTTACTAAAGGCTCGTCATTATAACCGATTGCCTGTGCAAACACATGAGCTACACACAGTACCTTTACAGTGGTGATGATGCCCTCTAGCCGGCTGGGTCCAGTAGTGACATTGAAAAACCCTCCCTTGTCACCCCCAATAATCCGATATTTGGTTGACCAGGCAGGAGATCCAACTTCATCTCCATCAGTGACTTTAAGTGTGGCCACTACAGCTCCTACTTTATTCTCTGGGACGGATACAGTGAGCTAAAACAGAGATGTATGGTGCATACAAGTATTAATACAGTTAAAACACTTGTATATTTATATATTCAGAATGTTATAATATATTACCGTGGTCTCCTCAAACTGAGGAGCGTTATCATTGCTGTCAGTCACAGTAATAACAGCTGTGCCAGTGGTTATCAATTCAGTTCCTTCATTGTCAGCAGCCACAACTGTCAAAGTGTATTTGGGCCATTTCTGAAAGGGAAGATAACTGATGAGTTTGCTTGCATAAAATCATTTACAACCACTTTAAAATCCATTCACCAAATGTCATTTCTCACCTCTCTGTCCAAGCCAGCAGAATTCACAGAAATTCTTCCAGTAAAAGAGTTAATTTGAAACATGTTTGGATTTGGTAATTCTGGTTCTTGCTTAATGATTTTGTATCTGACATCTGCATTGTAAGTGTTTAATGCATCATCTGCATCAGTGGCTGTGACGGTCATAAACTCAGGACCTTCAGTGAGAGAAGAATAAAGACTGATTAGGTGGTACGAGCTGAAGAGGCATTTGAAGAATCTGCACCATACACCTACCTATTTGAGCAGCTTCAGGAACTTCTCCATTGAATGGATTGTGTGTAAAAACAGGAGGATTATCATTTGCGTCCATCACATTTACAACAAATTCCATTGGACTTTCTTCTATATAAGGCTTGTCAAGTCCAGTAGCATGAGCTATAAGCTAAAGAAGAAATACAGGCATGTTAAAAGGCAAATATCTGAGGTTGTTTCTTTTAGTCCAGGTCTGTTAGCTTTGAGACATGAATATACAAGTGTATTTCTAAAGAAAACAGACTTAATTTTTTAGCAGATAAACAAATTACAATAAATACAAAAAATGTACACTCTCCAAACACATGAAAACAAAAAATGGTTGTCATTTCATGGGGCCTTTTTTTATCTGATTAACTGATGACAGCTTTCAAAGAATTAAGAATGAGCAATCCAATGCTGAAATACACCAAGAACTAACCCTAAATGTTAGAGACACTAAAAATCAACTTACTCTGTATGAAGCTTTTGTTTCTCTGTCGAGTGGCCGAGTCACTGACACAAACCCTGATAATCTGTGTATAATAAAAGTCCCCTTAGGGTCCAGATTTGCCCCTTCACCTGTGATCCTGTATTGCATCGGAGTTTCTTTAGAGTACGGTGACTTTATCTAAATACAGAAAGAAATAAGAGATCAAAGTCAATAACAGGCAAACCTCTCTCTCGTCCATCTCATTTTGAATGACTTTCACTCACCTGGACCAGCTTTATTGGGAAAGGACCTTTGCTGTTTTCAAGTAAATTGAACGGAGGAATAACCCAACCTCTCTTTGCTCTCTTCAGACCCGTTGAAGACTTTGGAAACGTCAGAACCAGATCATCAGAGGGAGATTCCATCTGGAAATGCTAGTGAAAGGCAATGAGCAACAAAAATGTTTTGTTAACAATTAAATATAGCACACAAGCCAGCAAATATTTGGATAATAATTGCATCTTCAGAATCATAATCAGAATGAACTTTATTGCCAAGTATGCGCGCACGCACGCACACACACACACACACACACACACACACACAAACAAGGAATTTGCCTTGTTGACAGAAGCGTCAAGTGAACAGACAGAATGACAGCGACAAGAACTGCAGAGTTTAGCTCCAACCCCAATTAAACACACCTGTACCAGCTAATCAAGGTCTTATTAGGCATACTAGAAACTTCCAGACAGGTGTGTTGAGGCAAGTTGGAGCTAAACTCTGCTGGACAGTGGCCCTCCAGGACCAACTTTGGACACCCCTGGTGTAGAGGAAGAAGAGCAGGAGGGAGAGCATACACCGCTGGGGGCCAGTGCTGATTGTACATGTAACCCCTCTGATAAGCTGCTCCACCCGTGCTTTGTCAGCTAGTGTGGAATCTAGGCCTCCTTTCTGCAATATCTTGTGTAACATGGGGATATAATTGGGTACAAAAATAAAAAAAATAGACTTGAGTCAGTCGTTGTTAAATTTGATTATTTTCATATTGTACATTGTTTCAGTTCTGTAAAAGAAACGTACATTGTTATTGTTAGTCAACATGTAAAATGTTTAGTTAATTTTATAAAGTGAAAGTCACGTGGCCTCATGTGTGGTGGTGGTAAGCGCGGAAGGGAAAGGAAGGACGGGAGACGGGAAGAGAAAAGAGTGGAGAGAGAGCACGAGTTTTACAGATGAGAACACTGGACGAGAGACTGGGCTTTTGACAAAACGGACCGGAGCTGCAGTCTAGAACATTCGTCTGAGTAGAGAGAGCTGCACGGGACAGCACGCGCGCGATCGGCTGAGACATTACTGTTGCGCAACACACGTGTGGTGAGCTCATTTGTTTATTTTCTTTTGCTCTACGGAGTGAAGTAGCCATGGGTTTTTGGCTACAATGACCCCGAGCATCGATTCAGGCCTGCAACGAGGACTGTGGTATTTGATTTGTGCTGGCTATTAGTCTAAATTACACTGCCAATCATCCTTTGAATGTTTGTCAATCTATATTCTTGTTTATTTTATTTGTATATACACTCACCTAAAGGATTATTAGGAACACCATATTAATACTGTGTTTGACCCCCTTTCACCTTCAGAACTGCCTTAAAGGATTAGTTAACTTTTAAATAAACTTTTGCTGATAATTTACTCACCCCCATGTCATCCAAGATGTCCATGTCTTTCTTTCTGCAGTCGAAAAGAAATTAAGGTTTTGGATGAAAACAGTCCAGGGTTGTTCTCCATATAATGGACTTCAGTGGGCTACAAACGGTTCAAGGACCAAATGACAGTTTCAGTACAGCTTCAAAGGGCTTTAAACAGCCTAAAGTGTGCCAAGAAAACATCCCCCACACCATTACACCACCACCACCAGCCTGCACAGTGGTAACAAGGCATGGTGGATCCATGTTCTCATTCTGTTTACGCCAAATTCTGACTCTACCATCTGAATGTCTCAACAGAAATCCAGACTCATCAGACCAGGCAACATTTTTCCAGTCTTCAACTGTCCAATTTTGGTGAGCTCGTGCAAATTGCAGCCTCTTTTTTCTATTTGTAGTGGAGATGAGTGGTACCCGGTGGGGTCTTCTGCTGTTGTAGCCCATCTGCCTCAAGGTTGTGTGTGTTGTGGCTTCCCAAATGCTTTGCTGCATACCTCGGTTGTAACGAGTGGTTATTTCAGTCAAAGTTGCTCTTCTATCAGCTTGAATCAGTCGGCCCATTCTCCTCTGACCTCTAGCATCAACAAGGCATTTTCTCCCACAGGACTGCCGCATACTGGATGTTTTTCCCTTTTCACACCATTCTTTGTAAACCCTAGAAATGGTTGTGCGTGAAAATCCCAGTAACTGAGCAGATGTGAAATACTCAGACCGGCCCGTCTGGCACCAACAACCATGCCACGCTCAAAATTGCTTAAATCATCTTTCTTTCCCATTCTGACATTCAGTTTGGAGTTCAGGAGATTGTCTTGACCAGGACCACACCCCTAAATGCATTAAAGCAACTACCATGTGATTGGTTGATTAGATAATTGCATTAATGAGAAATTGAACAGGTGTTCCTAATAATCCTTTAGGTGAGTGTATATATTCAGTAAAAGTCTTGTCCATTTGTTTTAATTGTTGTTGCCATTATTTCATTGCCATTTGCTTCAGTGGGTTCATTTGATAACACTAGCAACCTTCTTAATCCTTTGCCCGTATAAAAAAAATTGACTGTTTAGGAAATTATAGAGCTTAAAAGAATTCAGGTTAACCTTCCCTCACAAGTGTACTGATGTGGGCGCTACACTTGGTAAGAGATAGCTCCACCTTCTCAAAAATGCAGATAACAGCTCACCAGGATTTTGGTGCAGCAGCTGAAAAGTGAAGTAGAGATCTTCACCAGACTCAGCTGTTCCAAACACACTTTCTAAAGCCTCTATGTATTCCATAGGACTTGCATCTGGATTCGTCATTCTCACAGCTTGAATGATCTCCAAGGCTGGACCCTTTAGACTTTCTATCCTTCTCCTCTTCTTTTTGTTTGAGCAGTCACACTCTTCAATCATGAGTCTGGCCTGATTGCTCCAACTGTCTAAAGTCTCTTCCCCTACAGGGGTAGGGCTTACACCTGATAGGGTTCGAAGACGATGATAAGCACTGCTCTCTGGTGTGGGTCTTGCTGTTTTTTCTAACAGTGAATATGTGAATAGGAGAAATTATGTACACTTTACTGAAGTAAACGTTATATAGAATTCAGTAGAGGGAAATAAATGGTTTGAAATGGACAATAAAACAGTTAAACAATATACAATATGAAATAAAACAGTTGACACCAGGATCAATTAAAATGCAAATCAGTAGAATGTTGGTATATCAAGTAGGCCCAAACACACACACACCTGTCTCTCATTCACTCAGTCTTAAACAAAAATTTGTTGCAGGCCTGTAACGTGGCTTGTGGTGTCCAAAAAAACAAAACTGGCCGCTTCACTTTAAAAGGAAACACAAAAATAGTGTGACTGCACAGGCCTTGTAGTACTCACAACTTGAGCAGATGTTTGAAATCCTGTTAATAAACGAACATCAGGCACAACTGTACCGGGTGGCAAGTTCAGGCAGATGGCAGATAACAGTTCAGCACGAAATCCAGTGAAGAATATTCAACGTCACGAATCATCAGAGGGAATAGACGATCCCGGTCAATAAACAAATGACTAATGAAACAACTGTCCATTTCCTTCAGACAAGTAGATCCCAGAAGAGCACAACGATTTTTCATCCATAACACTGGATGTACGTTATCACATTTTTAGAGAATATATAGACAGAGCAAAACACAGTGCTACAATTTCTGACAATAGGAGAACAACAAGAAAACAAACAGGGTCAACAGCCAGGAAGAAGAAGAGTATAAGGATGCATGGAGGTGGAAGGGTAGGGAGGCAAAACATAGGCACATTTCTGATGTAATAAAGGCCACTATTGTGGACCATGTTCTCAATCATGGCCTTACTGTAACACTGGTTGAACTCAATAACGAGGGAGGACTGGATCCAAATGCAGGGTAAGACTTAATGAAAATAAGAGTCTAAATAATAACAAGAGCACAAGGCACAGAACTGAGAACACCAAACAAACAGTCATACAAAGACAAGACCTGACAATCAACACAAAAAACACTGAGGGTTATACACACAAGACAACAAGGCTAATGAGGAACAGGTGTGAGTAATGAATATGGTAACAAACAAGGCAGCAATGGAAACAAAAGCAAAAAAGTCAGGCTTGAGCTGTACTGACTGCAGTTTCTTAAAGGAACATGCTTGTACCTGTGGAGAGGAGATGTTCATGTGATGGTCCTCGTGATGGTGAACACGCTCAACTCTGACAGATACCGTGTGCTTCTTGCCACTGGAGTCCCAAGCGTGCACAGAAAACACCTTGTGGTCTTCATGAAGAGTCACTTGTCTCTTGAGTGTTACAGTCCCATCCGTGTTCACATCAAACCACTTGTCAGCGGACTGAAAGAGCGTTCTTGTTCTTCCATCGCATGTATTAAAAATTACTGTCAGAAAAAGAGATTCAATTGGCACAATAAAGCGTCTTGTCACACATGTAAACCTGGTTCCCTGAGTGGGGAACAAGACGCTGTGTCAGTAGCTGATGCAATGGGAACACACTCCAGGTGTGACAATGAGCTGAAATAGTGTTGTCAAAAATACCAAAACATTAACTTCATGATTAGTCAGTAAAAAAAGGGTTGCCAAGTCAATACTCAATTTAAAACGTAATGATACCAGCTTTTCTGTAGTAAGGTATAATGGGTCAATCCAGTACCCACTGATCTCAGTGTGAGCAATTCAAAGAATCGTTAAGCACTTAAAACTCTTCTCATGTGTGTCCTCTTGATGGTTAGGATGAGAACACTATGTCGCTGGAAATTATAACAAAATATGGTCAGATAAATTGTTTCATGAATAAGAAACATCTGAGGAGCGATGGCATGTATTGTTGAGGCACAGGTGATGCAGCGTTTTGGAGGGCGGCACTAGTGCCATCAGTCAAGAAATTGGTGTGATTCTATACAGGCTTCAGACAATTGTCGAACTCATAGCATCAGCTACACATGAAGCATCAGTGATATACATCATTAATCAACACTTATTGTGAGCTTCAACACTTAGACTCAATTCAACTGTAACGTGTGAGCAGGGATGAAGCGGAGTGAGAATCCAAATGCAGCACAAACAATTTAATCACAAACAACATAAACAGAAAATCCACAAACACGAGGATCCACAAACAGGCCAGGAACACACATACAGGAGCAACGACCAAAAAATAACAACTGAAGCACTAGGCTATATATATATATATATATATACACCTAAAAGATTATTAGGAACACACGCTAATACTGTGTTTGACCCTCTTTCGCCTTCAGAACTGCCTTAATTCTACGTGGCATTGACTCAACAAGGTGCTGAAAGCATTCTTTAGAAATGTTGGCCTATATTGATAGGAGAGCATCTTGCAGTTGATGGAGATTTGTGGGATGCACATCCAGGGCACGAAGCTCCCGTTCCACCACATCCCAAAGATGCTCTATTGGGTTGAGATCTGGTGACTGTGGGGGCCATTTTAGTCCAGTGAACTCATTTTCATGTTCAAGAAACCAATGTGAAATGATTGGAGCTTTGTGACGGTGCATTATCCTGCTGGAAGTAGCCATCAGAGGATGGGGACATGGTGCTCATAAAGGGATGGACATGGTCAGAAACAATGCTCAGGTAGGCCGTGGCATTTAAACGATGCCCAATTGGCACTAAGAGGCCTAAAGTGTGCCAGGAAAACATCCCCCACACCATTACACCACCACCACCAGCCTGCACAGTGGAAACAAGGCATGATGGATCCATGTTCTCATTCTGTTTACGCCAAATTCTGACTCTACCATCTGAATGTCTCAACAGAAATCAAGACTCATCAGACCAGGCAACATTTTTCCAGTCTTCAACTGTCCAATTTTGGTGCAAATTGTCGCCTCTTTTTCCTATTTGTAGTGGAGATGAGTGGTACCCGGTGGGGTCTTCTGCTGTTGTAGCCCATCCACCTCAAGGTTGTGTGTGTTGTGGCTTCACAAATGCTTTGCTGCAGACCTCGGTTGCAACGAGTGGTTATTTCAGTCAAATTTGCTCTTCAGCTTAAATCAGTCGACCCATTCTCCTCTGACCTCTAGCATCAACAAGGCATTTTCTCCCACAGGACTGCCGCATACTGGATGTTTTTCCCTTTTCACGCCATTCTTTGTAAACCCTAGAAATGGTTGTGCGTGAAAATCCCAGTAACTGAGCAGATTGTGAAATACTCAGACCGGCCCGTCTGGCACCAACAACCATGCCACGCTCAAAATTGCTTAAATCATCTTTCTTTCCCATTTTGACATTCAGTGTGGAGTTCAGGAGATTGTCTTGACCAGGACCACACCCCTAAATGCATTGAAGCAACTGCCATGTGATTGGTTGATTAGATAATTGCATTAATGAGAAATTGAACAGGTGTTCCCAATAATCCTTTAGGTGAGTGTATATATATATATACACAAAGGCAAACAAGCTTAACAAATTAACAAGACACGCATTGGGAGACTAATCAACAGGAAAAATTACAAAGAACTACAAAATAATGCACAAGAAACACTTTAACGTAAAAGTTCAAGGACAGACACAGAGCACATGATGAAAGCACATTTAGTAGATACAGTGCATGTATACAATTTAATCAAATGTTAAAGTCACAGTTAAAAAGATCTCATTGTGTAGAGATATTATTTAGCCAAATACTAAACTCTTAATGTTAATTTTCTTTAGTGTTTTGTTTAAAGAGATCAGCCTACCTCTTCCTAGTCTTTCTCCTTGGTGAAGGTCATCTCTGTGCACTTTAAAAACCAGCAACTCTGACTCAAAGCCAGGTGTACATGAATACCCCTCCGCATATTCACACAAAAATACCTAATTTGAAACAATATTAAATCGTTGCTTTGGCACAAAACATCTTTCAAATGACATTAATTCTTTTCTCACTCGGACACAAACACAACCTAAACTCTATGTAATTACAGGACCAGTTTGAACATTTACATACTTTTTTTCCCCAAGACTGTTACACTTAAGTTCAAAGTTCAAAAACAAACGTAATACATAAATATATCTGCAAGCAGAAATTATCGGACCAAGAACAAATACACTCATGCCAACATGGCTGGGAGCATCAGACCAACTGCAACAATGAGCAATTAAAGACATATTAAGATGATTTTAGGCAAATGGCTGAAAAATCATAAGTACAATCATTAGTAATTTGATTTAATGGTTTATCACTTTTTACCAATAGATGGCGGTGTGACAAAATGTATGTGGTGTGGTCAGAGTGAGGTGACAATGACACATGCAAAGTTTGGTGTTAATTTGCCAAAAGCATCATTTTCAGCATAGAGTCATTTTGGCATATTTCCTCAAATTTGTTGCTCCGGCATAAAAACACGGTTTCTTCTATCAACACAAAAAACATAACTTTTTGTCGGCACAGTCTGAAGATGATACAATTAAATTTTGGTGAAAATCGGGAAAGTGGTCTAGGAGGAGTTCCAAAAAGTAGGTTCAAAATGGTGGACAGGAAGTTTGGCCGACTAGGGCAAAATTGGCATATTTGTTCTCGGCATGAACCAAGGAATCTTTTCAATAATTTAATAAATGGTCCCATTTGGGCCCCACTTTATATCAGGTGGCCTGTTACGACCTGTGTTAGTTTTCTATTGCTTTGTGTTCCTTTTCTCTTTTCTTTTTTCTGTTTTCTCTAACTCAAAACAGGTGCACCATTCATGAGGATGTAAGCAGCCATTGGTTGCTTAGTCGGGGCGGGGTCTTTAAAAGGACGCTGCTGACACTCATCGGGGAGCTCATTCTTGGTTCGGTCGCACGTGGGTTGAGAGCTCCGGAATCCCTCCTCCGGCCGATGATCAAATTGTGATTAGATAATTTTGTTTTGCTTAAGCAAACGTGCATTTTGTGTAAACCTCTGAATCGTTCTCTTATGAGTGAACGTGTATCTTGTGAAAACCTCTGAACCGTTCTCCTATGTCTGAACCATAACAGTGTGGAGCGTAGGGGTGTCCTGCCTTGTTTATTTTGACCTTGTTTGATCTCTGTTTTTGGGCAGGGAGATAGGTGAAGTAAATGTATTTTTCTTTTGGTATTTGATTAGGTTATTCAGTTTCCCCTCTTTCCTTTTTATACTCGTTTTGTTTGTTATTTTGGCCTTTTGGACACCCTGAAGATTTGCTCTTTATTTCAATTGTTACCTTTAATAAATGTATTACTTTTTGCTTCAATTTTGTGCTTTTGCTTCTTTTTGATTATCGACCGGAGGGATGCGTGCTGGGATTCCATTTCCACAACCCAACCAATTATTTATTACGCCTCTTTAGTGTTGTCTTTATATTCCCCTAGAGGCGGGGCGTAATATGGCCTTAAGTACTATGTACTTATATCAAACAATAAGTACAATGTACTTACTGTGTTCAAATTGTATTGCAAAACACTTTTGCTGATATTGAGGTGGGATACAGGTAGGGTTAGGGACAGGTGTGGTGGTGTGGGTAAATTTAAGGGTAGGGTTAGGGACAGGTGTGGTGGTGTGGGTAAGTTTAAGGGTAGGGTTAGGTGTAAGGGAAGTGTCAACTGTGTAATTACAAATGTAACTACAGAAATTAATTACAGATGTAATTACATGCAGGTATTTTAAAAATGTAAGTACAATGTAAAATCATGTATGTACACAATAAGTGCATTGTATCAAATGATTAATTAAAATGTTAGTACGTAGTAGTTAAGGCCACCTAATATAAAGTGGGTCCGTTATTTGCATTTTTGCACATTCCATTATAACATCTGACCACAAGGTGGCGTTGCCCTGAAACTTTTTGTGTACTGTCAGGACATGGTGCCGGAGACACATACAGAGATTTGTAATGATATGCCAATGCGTTAGTAAAATATATGCGTTAGTAAAATGCTATTATCAAAAATATATGTAGGCTAAATAATTAATATATATAGATTTTCATGATTTTTAGATTTAATGTTTTGGTCTGGGACAATGGTAAATCAATAAAAAGAAGGAGGTAGTAAAAAAGTTAATATAACCTTCATAAAACAAAAGAACCAAAAAGCCTTTTAGTTTTAATAAAATCTACCCCTGGCAACATAAGTGTGACACATAATATAAAAATACAAGAGGCAGCAGCAACAACACAGATGATTTCTTCCCCCCTTACGATGCTTTCCCATGTTACTATGTTTAGCTATTTAATATTTAACTCTCAACTTTATTAAACATCTTAAACAACGTACATTTATAATTTCATATATTAATATTTTCGTGAGATTAAAATAAAGATGAGTATTCTCTGAACATGATGAGCACTATCAGACACTAATAAAGACTTGATAAAATCCTACCTTACAGAGGAAAATAATAACTCCCAATCGCATCTTCATTGTGTCCATTTGAAGCAAAATGTCTCGAAAGGTCCTTCAGGTCTTACTTCCTTGTTGGTTTTTAAGACAGCACAACTATTTAATTGCTTGAGTTGCACAAATACCCTCACATGTGACATTTGTAATCATTTTAGGGGGCGGGGTTGTCTAAGGGTGTGGCATATGGAGTGATGTAAAGGGCTTTCAAATATATATTTACTAGAAAATAAATAACATTATTAAACTAAAGATGTAAACTTCCTACATTTCTCAGTGAGTGAAGGGTACAGTAGCAGTATTTCACAATGTAGTACAGTATTGTTATGACTTGACTGGAAACAAGGACTTACAACTCTGTTACACTTGTTAAAAGTAACAAGTGTAACAGTGTTGTTAGTAGTAACAGTAATGGTGACAAATGATGTATTACTTTTACACAATTATACATCATTTACCATTTTTATTTGCCTCTCTTTTTTTAATTGCAAACAAGAATCATTCTATACCAAAGTATTTTTTCCAAAAATCTATATACTGTCAGCATTAACATTGTAGCCCAAACTGTTATTCTCACCTTTTTTTTCAGTTGCTGACACGCATTGGTCAAAACTGAAACCACTGTCACTTCACACAGTAAGCGAAACAGAAGTCTGTGAGTCTCTAAGCTAAATTTTATTTGGGGACCCCTCAGTGCTGCCAATATGATTGACTATTGTCGATGCTTGATAATTCAGACACTATAAATCTAACACACACATGATCAATTTTATTAGTTGTAGCTGAGTTGCTTACATCAATGTCTTCCTGGCATGTTTTTAGCCCTCAACAGTTTTTAATTGTAACAGTAGCAAACCCACAAGAGTGCTAATCACGCTGGAGACGGGTTTATGGAGGATGTCATGTCGATGAGGCATTTTAGGGGGCGGGGTTGTCTAAGGGTGTGGCATATGGAGTGATGTAAAGATCAGAGTCATCGCACCGAGGACGGTTTTATTGAGGATGCCATGTCAAGGGGGCATTTATTAGATCAGAACATTCAAAGGATCATAGTCATCACGCCGGAGACGGGTTTATTGAGGATGTCGTGTCGATGAGGCCTTTATTAGATCAGAATATTCGAAGGATCGGAGTCATCACGACGGAGACGGTTTATGGAGGATGTCGTGTCGATGAGGCATTTATTAGATCAGAATATTCGAAGGATCGGAGTCATCGCGCCGGAGACGGGTTTATTGAGGATGTCGTGTCGATGAGGCCTTTATTAGATCGGAATATTCGAAAGATTGGAGTCATCACGCCGGAGACGGGTTTATTAAGACTGTTGTGTCGATGAGGCATTTATTAGATCGGAATATTCAAAGGATCGGTTTCATCACGCCTGAGACGGGTTTATTAAGACTGTTGTGTCGATGAGGCATTTATTAGATCCGAATATTCGAAAGATTGGAGTCATCACGCCAGAGACGGGTTTATTAAGACTGTTGTGTCGATGAGGCATTTATTAGATCCGAATATTCGAAAGATAGGAGTCATCATGCCTGAGACGGTTTATTGAGGATGTCGTGTCGATGAGGCCTTTATTAGATTGGAATATTCAAAGGATCGGAGTCATCACGCCTGAGACGGGTTTATTGAGGATGTCGTGTCGATGAGGCATATACAGGGGGTAAAAGTAGCAGAGCATATACAGTAAAACAAGTCAACCAATTAAATTGCTTTCGGTTTAAAAAAATGCAATGAGCAAAAGTTCAGAACAATTAACTACAAATAAAACAACTTAAGATAAACAGTATCTTCTTATAAATAAAACAATAATGTAATTGTACAAAACAGACAATATAAAAAAAACTCTGCTAGTCACCATTTTAAAACCTCATGCTTATCTCTTGTACTCGATCCTGCTGTGTGTTCATCAATCTCAAATGATGTCTCACGCACACAAGAGGTGTTAGTGAGGCCAGCAGAGGGTGTTTTAGTTACCCTGTGGTCTGTCTTGGTCCTAATGCCCCAGTATAGTGATGCTGTAAAAGCACCGTCCTTTGGATGAGACATTAAACCGAGGCCCTGACTCTCTTTGGTCATTAATTACCCCATGGCACTTCATGTAAAGAATAGTGGTGTAACCCTGATGTCAAGTCAAGTCACCTTCATTTATATAGCACTTTTTACAATAGATAGTTTCAAAGCAGCTTTACAGTGATAACAGGAAATTTATGTAACAATATTTTTGCTGTACAGCAGCTCTAGAAGAAAGCCATTGTCCAGCTTAAGTAAGTTTTTGATTGATTTGTTTCCATTTAAAAATCAGTAGTTATTAACTTAGGGGACTTTCATGTCAATGTGAATACAATGTTTCAGTTGAAAGAAAATCAAAGAAACAATGCATTCTGGACGTTCATTTACACGACAACAGTGTTTTGGTGGCCTGAGAACGCAAACCTTGGAATAGGTTTCAAAGTGCACGTTTTTGAAAACCTGCATAATACAGCATTTTTAGTCGTCAAAACTCTTCACACATTCAGCAAAATAGAAGTCTATGCAGACCAAGACCAGACCAGAAAAAAATAAATTTTCATTGCTTTCACACAACATGCATGCACACACACACACACACGCACACACTAACCCTAAACTTACCTATCTCACACACACACACACACACACACACACACACACACACACACACACACACACACACACACACACACACACACACACACACACACACACACACACACACACACACACACACACACACACACACACACACACACTAACCCTACCCATAAACCTACCCATCTCACACACACACACACACACAGCATTTATTAGATCGGAATATTCAAAGGATCGGACTCATCGCGCCTGAGACGGTTTATTGAGGATGTCGTGTCGATGAGGCAATTAGTAGATTGGAATATTTGAAGGATCGGAGTCATCACACCGGAGACGGGTTTATTGAGGATGTCGTGTCGATGAGGCATATACAGGGGGTAAAAGCATTTACTGTAAACAAGTCAACTAATTAAATTGCTTTCGGTTTAAAAAAATGCAATGAGCAAAAGTTCAGAACAATTAACTACAAATAAAACAACTTAAGATAAACAGTATCTTCTTATAAATAAAACAATAATGTAATTGTACAAAACAGACAATATAAAAAAAACTCTGCTAGTCACCATTTTAAAACCTCATGCTTATCTCTTGTAACTCGATCCTGCTGTGTGTTCATCAATCTCAAATGATGTCTCACGCACACAAGAGGTGTTAGTGAGGCCAGCAGAGGGTGTTTTAGTTACCCTGTGGTCTGTCTTGGTCCTAATGCCCCAGTATAGTGATGCTGTAAAAGCACCGTCCTTTGGATGAGACATTAAACCGAGGCCCTGACTCTCTTTGGTCATTAATTACCCCATGGCACTTCATGTAAAGAATAGTGGTGTAACCCTGATGTCAAGTCAAGTCACCTTCATTTATATAGCACTTTTTACAATAGATAGTTTCAAAGCAGCTTTACAGTGATAACAGGAAATTTATGTAACAATATTTTTGCTGTACAGCAGCTCTAGAAGAAAGCCATTGTCCAGCTTAAGTAAGTTTTTGATTGATTTGTTTCCATTTAAAAATCAGTAGTTATTAACTTAGGGGACTTTCATGTCAATGTGAATACAATGTTTCAGTTGAAAGAAAATCAAAGAAACAATGCATTCTGGACGTTCATTTACACGACAACAGTGTTTTGGTGGCCTGAGAACGCAAACCTTGGAATAGGTTTCAAAGTGCACGTTTTTGAAAACCTGCATAATACAGCATTTTTAGTCGTCAAAACTCTTCACACATTCAGCAAAATAGAAGTCTATGCAGACCAAGACCAGACCAGAAAAAAATAATTTTTCATTGCTTTCACACAACATGCATGCACACACACACACACACGCACACACTAACCCTAAACTTACCTATCTCACACACACACACACACACACACACACACACACACACACACACACACACACACACACACACACACACACACACACACACACACACACACACACACACACACACACACACACACACACACACACACACACACACACACACACTAACCCTACCCATAAACCTACCCATCTCACACACACACACACACACAGCATTTATTAGATCGGAATATTCAAAGGATCGGACTCATCGCGCCTGAGACGGTTTATTGAGGATGTCGTGTCGATGAGGCCTTTATTAGATTGGAATATTCAAAGGATCGGAGTCATCACGCCGGAGACGGTTTATTGAGGATGTCGTGTCGATGAGGCATTTATTAGATCGGAATATTCAAAGGATCGGAGTCATCACGCCGGAGACGGGTTTATTGAGGATGTCGTGTCGATGAGGCCTTTATTAGATTGGAATATTTGAAGGATTGGAGTCATCACACCGGAGACGGGTTTATTGAGGATGTCGTGTCGATGAGGCCTTTATTAGATTGGAATATTTGAAGGATCGGAGTCATCACACCGGAGACGGGTTTATTGAGGATGTCGTGTCGATGAGGCCTTTATTAGATTGGAATATTTGAAGGATCGGAGTCATCACACCGGAGACGGGTTTATTGAGGATGTCGTGTCGATGAGGCATATACAGGGGGTAAAAGCATTTACTGTAAACAAGTCAACTAATTAAATTGCTTTCGGTTTAAAAAAAATGTAATGTGCAAAAGTGCAGAACAATTAACTACAAAAAAAACAACTTAAGATAAACAGTATCTTCTTATAAATAAAACAATAATGTAATTGTACAAAACAGACAATATAAAAAAAACTCTGCTAGTCACCATTTTAAAACCTCATGCTTATCTCTTGTACTCGATCCTGCTGTGTGTTCATCAATCTCAAATGATGTCTCACGCACACAAGAGGTGTTAGTGAGGCCAGCAGAGGGTGTTTTAGTTACCCTGTGGTCTGTCTTG
Organism: Gobio gobio; assembly: GCF_949357685.1. NCBI lineage: Eukaryota > Metazoa > Chordata > Actinopteri > Cypriniformes > Gobionidae > Gobio > Gobio gobio. The sequence goes on from NC_137098.1 coordinate 1,880,720, forward strand.
GTCCTAATGCCCCAGTATAGTGATGCTGTAAAAGCACCGTCCTTTGGATGAGACATTAAACCGAGGCCCTGACTCTCTTTGGTCATTAATTACCCCATGGCACTTCATGTAAAGAATAGTGGTGTAACCCTGATGTCAAGTCAAGTCACCTTCATTTATATAGCACTTTTTACAATAGATAGTTTCAAAGCAGCTTTACAGTGATAACAGGAAATTTATGTAACAATATTTTTGCTGTACAGCAGCTCTAGAAGAAAGCCATTGTCCAGCTTAAGTAAGTTTTTGATTGATTTGTTTCCATTTAAAAATCAGTAGTTATTAACTTAGGGGACTTTCATGTCAATGTGAATACAATGTTTCAGTTGAAAGAAAATCAAAGAAACAATGCATTCTGGATGTTCATTTACACGACAACAGTGTTTTGGTGGCCTGAGAACGCAAACCTTGGAATAGGTTTCAAAGTGCACGTTTTTGAAAACATGCATAATACAGCATTTTTAGTCGTCAAAACTCTTCACACATTCAGCAAAATAGAAGTCTATGCAGACCAAGACCAGACCAGAAAAAAATAATTTTTCATTGCTTTCACACAACATGCATGCACACACACACACACACGCACACACTAACCCTAAACTTACCTATCTCTCACACACACACACACACACACACACACACACACACACACACACACACACACACACACACACACACACACACACACACACACACACACACACACACACACACACACACACACACACACACACACACACTAACCCTACCCATAAACCTACCCATCTCACACACACACACACACACACAGCATTTATTAGATCGGAATATTCAAAGGATCAGAGTCATCACGCCTGAGACGGGTTTATTGAGGATGTCGTGTCAATGAGGCCTTTATAAGATCAGAATATTCGAAGGATTGGAGTCATCACGCCGGAGACGGGTTTATTGAGGATGTCGTGTCGATGAGGCAATTAGTAGATTGGAATATTTGAAGGATCGGAGTCATCACATCGGAGACGTTTATTGAGGATGTCGTGTCGATGAGGCCTTTATTAGATTGGAATATTCAAAGGATCGGAGTCATCACATCGGAGACGTTTATTGAGGATGTCGTGTCGATGAGGCCTTTATTAGATCGGAATATTTGAAGGATCGGAGTCATCACATCGGAGACGTTTATTGAGGATGTCGTGTCGATGAGGCCTTTATTAGATCGGAATATTCAAAGGATCAGAGTCATCACGCCTGAGACGGGTTTATTGAGGATGTCGTGTCAATGAGGCCTTTATTAGATTGGAATATTCGAAGGATTGGAGTCATCACGCCGGAGACGGGTTTATTGAGGATGTCATGTCGATGAGGCAATTAGTAGATTGGAATATTTGAAGGATCGGAGTCATCACATCGGAGACGTTTATTGAGGATGTCGTGTCGATGAGGCCTTTATTAGATTGGAATATTCAAAGGATCGGAGTCATCACATCGGAGACGTTTATTGAGGATGTCGTGTCGATGAGGCCTTTATTAGATCGGAATATTTGAAGGATCGGAGTCATCACATCGGAGACGTTTATTGAGGATGTCGTGTCGATGAGGCCTTTATAAGATCAGAATATTCGAAGGATTGGAGTCATCACGCCGGAGACGGGTTTATTGAGGATGTCATGTCGATGAGGCAATTAGTAGATTGGAATATTTGAAGGATCGGAGTCATCACATCGGAGACGTTTATTGAGGATGTCGTGTCGATGAGGCCTTTATTAGATCGGAATATTCGAAAGATTGGAGTCATCACACCGGAGACGGGTTTATTGAGGATGTCGTGTCGATGAGGCCTTTATTAGATTGGAATATTCAAAGGATCGGAGTCATCACATCGGAGACGTTTATTGAGGATGTCGTGTCGATGAGGCCTTTATTAGATCGGAATATTTGAAGGATCGGAGTCATCACGCCTGAGACGGGTTTATTGAGGATGTCGTGTCGATGAGGCCTTTATTAGATTGGAATATTTGAAGGATCGGAGTCATCACGCCTGAGACGGGTTTATTGAGGATGTCGTGTCGATGAGGCCTTTATTAGATTGGAATATTCAAAGGATCGGAGTCATCGCGCCTGAGACGGGTTTATTGAGGATGTCGTGTCGATGAGGCCTTTATTAGATTGGAATATTCAAAGGATCGGAGTCATCACGCCTGAGACGGGTTTATTGAGGATGTCGTGTCGATGAGGCATTTATTAGATTGGAATATTCAAAAGGATCGGATTCATCACGCCTGAGACGGGTTTATTGAGGATGTCGTGTCGATGAGGCCTTTATTAGATTGGAATATTCAAAAGGATCGGATTCATCACGCCTGAGACGGGTTTATTGAGGATGTCGTGTCGATGAGGCATATACAGGGGGTAAAAGTAGCAGAGCATATACAGTAAAACAAGTCAACCAATTAAATTGCTTTCGGTTTAAAAAAATGCAATGAGCAAAAGTTCAGAACAATTAACTACAAATAAAACAACTTAAGATAAACAGTATCTTCTTATAAATAAAACAATAATGTAATTGTACAAAACAGACAATATAAAAAAAACTCTGCTAGTCACCATTTTAAAACCTCATGCTTATCTCTTGTACTCGATCCTGCTGTGTGTTCATCAATCTCAAATGATGTCTCACGCACACAAGAGGTGTTAGTGAGGCCAGCAGAGGGTGTTTTAGTTACCCTGTGGTCTGTCTTGGTCCTAATGCCCCAGTATAGTGATGCTGTAAAAGCACCGTCCTTTGGATGAGACATTAAACCGAGGCCCTGACTCTCTTTGGTCATTAAATACCCCATGGCACTTCATGTAAAGAATAGTGGTGTAACCCTGATGTCAAGTCAAGTCACCTTCATTTATATAGCACTTTTTACAATAGATAGTTTCAAAGCAGCTTTACAGTGATAACAGGAAATTTATGTAACAATATTTTTGCTGTACAGCAGCTCTAGAAGAAAGCCATTGTCCAGCTTAAGTAAGTTTTTGATTGATTTGTTTCCATTTAAAAATCAGTAGTTATTAACTTAGGGGACTTTCATGTCAATGTGAATACAATGTTTCAGTTGAAAGAAAATCAAAGAAACAATGCATTCTGGACGTTCATTTACACGACAACAGTGTTTTGGTGGCGAGAACGCAAACCTTGGAATAGGTTTCAAAGTGCACGTTTTTGAAAACATGCATAATACAGCATTTTTAGTCGTCAAAACTCTTCACATATTCAGCAAAATAGAAGTCTATGCAGACCAAGACCAGACCAGAAAAAAATAATTTTTCATTGCTTTCACACAACATGCATGCACACACACACACACACGCACACACACTAACCCTAAACTTACCTATCTCACACACACACACACACACACACACACACACACACACACACACACACACACACACACACACACACACACACACACACACACACACACACACACACACACACACACACACACACACACACACTAATCCTACCCATAAACCTACCCATCTCACACACACACACACACACAGCATTTATTAGATCGGAATATTCAAAGGATCGGAGTCATCACGCCGGAGACGGGTTTATTGAGGATGTCGTGTCGATGATGCCTTTATTAGATCGGAATATTCAAAGGATCGGAGTCATCACGCCGGAGACGGGTTTATTGAGGATGTCATGTCGATGAGGCAATTAGTAGATTGGAATATTCAAAGGATCGGAGTCATCACGCCAGAGACGGGTTTATTGAGGATGTCGTGTCGATGAGGCCTTTATTAGATTGGAATATTTGAAGGATCGGAGTCATCACACCGGAGACGGGTTTATTGAGGATGTCGTGTCGATGAGGCATATACAGGGGGTAAAAGCATTTACTGTAAACAAGTCAACTAATTAAATTGCTTTCGGTTTAAAAAAAATGTAATGTGCAAAAGTGCAGAACAATTAACTACAAAAAAAACTACTTAAGATAAACAGTATCTTCTTATAAATAAAACAATAATGTAATTGTACAAAACAGACAATATAAAAAAAACTCTGCTAGTCACCATTTTAAAACCTCATGCTTATCTCTTGTACTCGATCCTGCTGTGTGTTCATCAATCTCAAATGATGTCTCACGCACACAAGAGGTGTTAGTGAGGCCAGCAGAGGGTGTTTTAGTTACCCTGTGGTCTGTCTTGGTCCTAATGCCCCAGTATAGTGATGCTGTAAAAGCACCGTCCTTTGGATGAGACATTAAACCGAGGCCCTGACTCTCTTTGGTCATTAATTACCCCATGGCACTTCATGTAAAGAATAGTGGTGTAACCCTGATGTCAAGTCAAGTCACTTTCATTTATATAGCACTTTTTACAATAGATAGTTTCAAAGCAGCTTTACAGTGATAACAGGAAATTAATGTAACAATATTTTTGCTGTACAGCAGCTCTAGAAGAAAGCCATTGTCCAGCTTAAGTAAGTTTTTGATTGATTTGTTTCCATTTAAAAATCAGTAGTTATTAACTTAGGGGACTTTCATGTCAATGTGAATACAATGTTTCAGTTGAAAGAAAATCAAAGAAACAATGCATTCTGGACGTTCATTTACACGACAACAGTGTTTTGGTGGCCTGAGAACGCAAACCTTGGAATAGGTTTCAAAGTGCACGTTTTTGAAAACATGCATAATACAGCATTTTTGGTCGTCAAAACTCTTCACACATTCAGCAAAACAGAAGTCTATGCAGACCAAGACCAGACCAGAAAAAATATTTTTTCATTGCTTTCACACAACATGCATGCAGACACCCACACACACAGGTTTTTTTTTTTGTGAAATGTGGGGACATTCCACAGGCGTAATGGTTTTTATACCGTACAAACCATATTTTCTATCCCCTTACACTGCCCCTGCCCCTAAACCTACCCATCACACACACACACACACACACACACACACACTAGAGGATGGATACCCGACCCGAGCCCGATTATTTATAAATAATGTTCGGGTTCGGGTCGGGCTCGGTCACGTCAGCACAATAAGCCATTGAACATCTGAAATTTAAAACAGCTTATGTAGGTAGCCAATGGGCCTTTTTAACTTGATGTTTTTGTGATTAAAACAAATTAAAAATATTACCTTAACATTCGTCTTCCTGTGCACGGAAATTTGTTTATGTAGCTGTGACAACGTGCAACCAGCGCGCAACACGTGCGTGCATATACATGTGGCTGGCAGCGCAACTTCAGAGCTGCTGGCAGGTCAACGAGCAGAGGACAGCCTTGAAGCCATCCACAGTTGATGCAATCCTTTTTCTGCATAATAACTTGGATTAGCCTAAACTTTGATGGATGGATTATGTAAATAAATCCCATGTTGCAGTTTAGTAGCATACAGTTTTCGAGAAAAATGGTAAGAGTGATTTTTACTTCAATAAGCTGCATTTGTGTTATGTTGATGTTTTGTTCTGTTAGCAGGGCCATTTTGGTAGAACTTTGTTCATTTAATTTTGGTTTCGCAATTGGCTATTTGATTTGGCCCCGTGTTAACGAGTGTATTTATTTGTTTCCCCATCTGCGCTCTGATGCGCTCATCTGTAATCATTTCAGAATGCCTTCCTACAGTTGCTTAATAAAAGCGGGCTTTCCACACGAACAAACGTACATGTGTCATTAGTATGAGAAAAAAATGTGTAATGTCTGAAGAATGACAGACAAGGGAGGTTTCCGAACTTTTAATCAGAACGAAGATGAACACACTCTCACTCAAGCGCACACGTCTTCAGGATTTGTTTCTGCCCCTCTGAACTCCCTTTGTTAACCCTATCACTGCCGGTGCAAAACAAAACAGCAATTTCACAACTATGAAGAGTCTGTGCGCTACATTCGGGCTCGGGTCGGGCTCGGACATAAATATCTTAATGCCTGTCGGGCTCGGGTCGGGTTCGGTTACTACTCTGTCGGACGTGGGCCGGGCTCGGACAGAAAAATGCGGCCCGATCCGCACTCTAGTCTGTATGCATTTCCCCCAATCATTCTGCTCCCAGGAGTTCTGGAGCGGGTCCGCGGGTCAGCCTACTTCTAGTGGCACCCCGCTGGCCGACCCGAGTATGGTTCTCGGACATTGTAGCACTGCTAGACTGCCCTCCGTGGCAGGTCCCTCTGAGGAGGGATCTGTTCTCGCAGGTAGGGGGCACAATATTTCATCCCTGGCCAGAGCTATGGAACCTCTGGGTCTGGCCCCTGAGGGGGCTCGGTACCTAGAGGCAGGCCTGTCAGCAGGTGTGGTCGAGACCCTACTCAGCTCCAGAGCTCCTTCCACCAGGAGACTGAACAGCCTCAAGTGGAATGTGTTCTCCACTTGGTGTAGAGAGTGTGAGGTGGACCCAGTTAACTGCCTAGTGGCTTTAGTGCTGGAGTTCCTCCAAGATCGTTTCTCCGCCGGTCTTACCCGGTCCACCCTTAAGGTGTCTGCCATTGGGGCTTTCCACTCGCCTGTAGGTGATGGGCCTTTGGGGAAGCACCATCCGGTTTTACGGTTCCTCCATGGGGCTCGGAGGATGAGGCCTGCGGCTCGCTCCAGAGTCCCAACCTGGGACCTGGCGGTGGTGCTCAAGGGGTTGGCCGAAGCCCCCTTTGAGCCACTGGAGTTGGCTGAGGCAAAGAACCTGACCCTTAGGGTGGCCTTTCTCCTTGCTATCACCTCTCTCAGGAGAGTGGGGGATCTCCAGGCCTTGGCTGTTACGCCAACTTGCCTGGAGTTTGCCCCTGGCGGAGTTAAGGCCATCTTACATCCTAGACCGGGTTACGTGCCCAAGGTGCACGGTCTTTGGTTCTTCAGGTCTTCCATCCTCCACCTCATCTGACTGAGGAAGAGGGAAGACTTCACCTGCTCTGCCCCATCAAAGCCCTAAGAATTTATTTAGAGAGGTCTTCCCAGTGGAGAAAGTCAGACCAGTTGTTGGTGTGCTTTGGCACACCCAAGGGCACACTAAGGGCTGCCTGTATCTAAACAGACAATCAGCAATTAGATTGTCCAGGCTATAGCCGCGGCTTATCAGGTGCGCAATTTGCCTTCACCTATGGCCGTGAGGGCTCATTCCACCAGGGGCATGGCCTCCTCGTGGCCCTCCTTTCTGGCGTCTCGCTTCAGGAGATTTGCGAGGCGGCCGGATGGGCCACTCCGCACACCTTCATAAGATTTTACAGTCTGCAACTCACGCCGATGCCTGGTGCCAGAGTGCTCGCGTCCTAAGTGGGCCTGGTCTCCCAGCTTCACACTAGGAAAATAACTCCCACTATTTTTTGACCCTCTTCCGCTTCTGGTCTGAGTGAACGCTGGCGTGTGTATCTGCCGCTTCTCTCCGGTGTTTCAGACATTTTAAAGTGTTACCAGTGGCCTTTTTCAATGACTAAAGGGCTCAAAATGATTTGAAGGACTGTCCTAACGGTGTGGAGATTACGCGACGCAATCCGTTTTTCTCTTGGCTCGGTAGAATGAGGAAGGAAGCGGAACAGGTGGATACGGCTTGATTTCTGTCTTCTGTTCATCTATGCTTCAAGCGGATCCTATCTGTCAACCTGAAAGAGCGATGAACGACGTGCAACAGGTGGATGCCGCTTGATGTCAGTCTTCTGTTCATCTATGATAGGATTGAACGTCTACTACTGACTCTAGACTGTACGCGGGAGCTGATAATGTTACCCCTGCTGCTGGTCTTTGTTTGTTTGTCTTTCACTGCTGATCGTCAGCATCAAGCGGATCCTATCTGTCAACCTGCATGCTCAGACTATTATTTTATCTTCAATATGGGTCTACATTATTCATCATCTGATTTACTACGTGTAAAATCTGTGCTCCGTTTGCCAGCCGGAGTTTATAAACATTGTGCTGCCTTTGGATTTACGCGTCGGCCACGGTATGTGTATCGTTGATCACATCGCTGTTATCACAGCTTTCAGACAGCTTCATCTGATGGTCACATTCCGGTCATTTGGTCTTCACAATGCCAGCCCCCAAATGGTGCAACTTCTGTGAAATGGGGCGTCAATGTCAACAATTTCAGCGTGTTAAAAAATGCTGCCAGTGTCGTGCCGAAAAAGTCAGAAATTACCTCTATAAAAATGGGTCTCTTAAATTTTTGGTTTATTACGGAGAATTGGTTGAATCCCGGTGATCAAATGGCTCTGGGTGAGTTGACACCAAAAGACTGTGACTTTCTGAACTCTCCCCGGGCCACAGGACAAGGTGGTGGTGTTACCACTGTTTTTAGAGACTGTTTTAAATGCAAATTTAAAAAAAAAAAACTCTTTTAAAAGTTTTGAGGTACAGTTACTAAAGATTGATACTCTGGATTCTTTTTTCTGTGCCTTGGTATATAGACCGCCCAAACTGAATAAGGATTTCATCCTGCATTTTTCTGATTTTCTCTCTGGATTGGTGTCTTGCTGTGATAAACTTCTGGTCCTTGGGGATTTTAATGTTCATTTATGCTGCCCATCCAGGCCATTGGTGAATGGATTTTTTTCTCTTATTGAGGCTTTTAATTTCACATAACATGTTACTGGCTCTACCCACAAGAAAGGTCATACATTAGATCTTGTTTTATCATATGGCATTTCTGTATCTAATTTGGTGGTCTCAGATGTTGGCATCTCCGACCATTATTCAGTGGTTTTTGATGCTGTTTGTTCTTATGTTCCTACAACCTCTTCCCAGTCTTCACATTATGTGAGGTCCATAAATTCCACAACTGCAAACCTTTTTACTGAATTGTATTCATCACATTTTATAGACAATGCCTCAGATGGGCACAACACAGAAATGCTGGTTGAAGCTTTTAATAAGTTGTGTATACTTGCCCTAGATAATGTTGCTCCTCTTAAATTAAAGAAATGTAAGGGAACCTCTCAACCTTGGTTAAGCAATGCTATCCGCTCTCTTAGACAAGAGTGCAGGTGTAATGAATCCACAGAGTCATAGAGATCCATTTGCAGCTTTAATTAGTGACAAAGTCAGACAGACAGGGGCTGTGTCCCAATTCGGGGGCTGCATCCTTCAAAGGCCGCATTTGAAGGCCGATTGCGTCACTGCAGCGCGACGAAGGCTGTCCCAATTCGAAGGGGCCTTCAAATGCAGCCTGCCGTTCGTGTTGCCAAGTCCGCGTCTTTTCAGCTATTTAGGCTACTTTTAAGTTGTTTCCGCGGGTGAAAAATTATTTCCGCGGGTTTGTTTCTACCCCATAAGTACGATTTCGCCGCTCTAACACCCCCAAACGTATAACTCCAGTGGAGAATTTGGCCGCTCGATGGAGAAAATCGCATTGGGAGTTTTGGACTACTTTTGTTGCAGAGACCTGGCAACCCTACCCACCGTCCTTCTCCCCGGCCGCGAAGGATAGAACCAACCAGAACAAGTGGATCCTTCGCAGTGTATTCCTCTGCCCATCCCGCGGCCGAGGAATACACTTATAAATGTAAGTATTGTGTTTTTTTATTTACTCAAATAACCAACGAAACGTTTTAAAAGCCGGTGGTCTTTATTTCTGTGTTACCACTGCACGGCTTTATTCGTTACGTGATCTGATGTAATATTTCGTTTTGTTTTATGGATGAAGTTTTATGGATGACAGCTTTATTAAAATGAGGGCAGCAAATGAGTATTTATTTACCGGGCCGAAAAACTCGGCCAGTGTGGATTGGAGTACGACCCATTTGTAGTATTTCCATAGGTTCTTGTGTAGGTAGGCTATAGGGAGGCTTTATCCTATACAAACCCCACAAAAAAAAGAATATAGAGTTTGAGTATCTATAAATATGATTTCTGGAGTATTTTGTATGTTTGTAGGCTACTGATGCATCATATTTTTTAAATTTTCTTAAGATTGCACCCCTGCCTTGCAGGTTAAAAAAAAATTACAACTTAAAAACAAACAAACAAAGTATGCAAGTTAACAGACACATCTTTACTGAAATGTATTGTGCTGTTGTGTTTGTTATTGAGTGACATGTTTATTTCCTCTGCCTTAGTATTGAAAGTGTCCTGGGACAGGTGAGGAATTGGGAAACTTGGCCATGGTTTGTCTTCATGAATGAGGTGTTGGGACAACCCCACTGTCCTCATTGCCTCCATCCCTGAGGACACACCAGGGCCAAGTTCAGCAGAGGATGACCAAGATGAGGAGCAACTCCACCAAGAGGAGACGAGACCGAGAGGATGAGCTGATGGAGATACTGAGGGAGGACATGAAGAGACAGACAGAGGAGAGCAGGGAGAGAATGGACTGATTGTTTTCTCTTCTTGAGAGATTGTTGAGAACTAAAATTTTGGTTTTGTAAATTAAAATGTGTAAATTAAATATTATCGTTCTACATATTATTTTTGTAATGCAAGTTATAATTTGTAAATGAAATAAATAATTCTGTACATTTATGTCAATTCATTTGTAAATTAAACAATAAATTGTTCTATACATTTTTATTTACAGTACTTTTTACAACTATTTACATAAGTTACGTTTAAGATTAGAAAAACAAAATACATTTTAAAATTAACAGTACATAAAACAGATGGAAGAAAATGTTTTTATGTAGTCTTTTATTGAGCTGGACTGGGAGACCCTGGTGAAGCCTCTGTCAGCGGGACATCATCTGGATCAGTGCATATTCCACTGTCTACCAACAGGTTTGCAGTGCTGACTTATTCGACGGCTGCCATATAGCTAATATGTTTTCAGAAAGAGGGAAGAATAAATTAAATTACCTCACATCCTCAAATCAAACCATAAAATATTTTAACATGCATAACTGTTCTATGAGCTGAACTCTGACTGCAGAACAGCGGCCCTCCAAGACCAACGGTGCCTATCCCTCATCTAGAAGACATATTTATTTAAGACAGTGTATTTTATTTTTATATTCTTTTTTTAAACGATAACTAATAACGAAATCTAATAATCATGTGTAAAAAGTCAGTTTTTCATAAAACCACAATATTTGCCTCTGAGATGAAGTTGAATAAAAATCTGAGGTACTTCACAATTATACTCAAATACAGAGTAAATACATTTCGTTACATTATTAGTAATATTTAGCAACTGTTGACAGCTGCTGTTGAAGAGAACTGAAATTAACATTTATACTGGACTTTAAAGTTATATTCAACTGCCTAAAAACAAAACCACTAAATATGTAGTAAACTATATAAAATCGTATATTGGCAACATATAGAGTCAACATTTTATTTTTATCAGTAGATATATTAGATTACTGGAGTAAATTGAAACACAATACTAGCATTTAAAAGTGTAATCTGGCAATTTCTCTTCAAAAATGTGACGTCGCGGCGCGCAATGAATTCTGGGGTAGGCAAGGCTGCGAAGCATCCATCCCACTATCCTTCATTTCATGGGAAAAGAAGGACGCATTTGCAGGCCGTATTTTGAAGGAGCCTTCGAAGGACCTACGAATTGGGACAGCCTTCGTCGCGCCGCGGTGACGCAATCCGCTATACCTTCCACTGTAAACGAGTCTCGGTGCGTCCTTTGGAGGCCGCGTCGGCCACGCACTTCAAAGGACACGGCCTTCAAAGGATGCAGCCCTTGAATTGGGACACAGCTAGGGTATTGATAGGTAGACAGGAATGGTATGGGCAAGGCAAAGAATACTCAGGTAAGCTAGTGCTGATGATCGGGGCAGGCAGCAAGGTTTCAAACACAGGTAACAGTGCAGGGTCGTGGGAGCCAGAGTAAGTTCAGTTAGCCAGGAAACAGTCCAAGGTCAAGGGGGCCAGAGAGTGGTCAAAGAGTTCCAAAAACAGTCCAAGATCTAAACCAGAATAAACAGAATAAACAGAATAAACAGAATAAACAGAATAAACAGAATAAACAGAATAAACAGAATAAACAGAATGAGTAGACAATCGCTCAGTATGTATGCCAGGGAAAGACAAGACTTCGCACTGAATGGGTGTGAGAGAGGGATTCTTATACATGTGGAAATGAAGTGCAGGTGTGAGTGTAATCAATGAAGAGCAGGTGTGTGATCAGTCCAGGAGAGCAGCATTATGGGAAATGTAGTTTGCATGGCCATAGTCAATACTCTGGAGATGGATCCCTCTGTGAATGCGGAGGTGACACAGGAAACTCCTGCGTAACAGCAGGAAAGCAGAAAAAAAATGGAAGAGATAAGCTTCAGATTTCGTTTGAGATACTAAAGGAGTGCCTGGCTAACTATCAGAAGGCAGTAAAGGAGGCAAAAATTGAATTCTTTTCAAAAGTAATCTCAGGTAACATTAATCGGCCAAAAGTAATTTTTTATACAATTTAATCTGTTTTAAACCCTTCAAAGAATGTTATGAGAGATGCTACACAAGAGAATTGTGAAGAATTCTTAAAGGGTAACTAAACCCTAAACCAACTTTTTTTAGTTAATGATCTGTAATACTGGGGCTTTATTAATGCTGTTCATTGATTCGAGTAAATGTTTTGACATTTGAGTATAAAGTATGTGATATGATATGTGTTGAGATGGCGCCGAGGACGGCCGCAACGTCGCAAGCTCTGCTGAAGCATTGTAGTTTTTTGTTTGTTCTGTTTATAGTTTTTGTGTTTTTTGTCTTGGATGTTGTCTGCCTTACTACGTACGACAGACAGACACTTTTGGACATTGGTTCGGCAATCGCACACCGAAAACCGGACTTTAAATTCATCAACGACGACACGCCGCTTACAAACACAGCAGCGGAACCCTTTGTCTGGGTGGCCCGGCCGCGGAGACGCGGCCGGAGAAGGGGCTGTAGAGCTGGCGTACTCGTCAGAGTAAGACGCCGCGCAAACCGACCCCCGCTTCCCAGTATTTTACTGGCAAATGTTCAGTCTCTGGACAATAAACTCTGCGAGCTGAGAGCGCGGATCTCTTTCCAACGAGACACGAGGGACTGCTGCATTATCTGCCTTACAGAAACTTGGATGTCCGCTGAGATTCCAGACTCAGCCATCGAAACCACGGGGTTCTCCGTGCATCGGATGGACAGAGAAAAAGATCTCTCCGGGAAAAGCAAAGGCGGGGGTGTGTGTTTTATGATCAACCGATCCTGGTGTGACCAGAGGAACGTACACTCTATCAAGTCTTTCTGCTCTCCTGATCTGGAATTTCTCATGGTTCTGTGCCGACCATTCTGGCTACCGAGGGAATTCACCGCGGTCATCATCACAGCGGTGTATATTCCCCCACAAGCCGACACAGACAGGGCACTAAAGGAACTGTATAGGTCAGTGAGTGAGCAGGAAACCGCGCATCCTGAGGCTGCGTTTATTGTGACCGGGGACTTTAACAAAGCCAACTTCAAGCGCATCGCACCCAAATACCACCAACATGTTAGCATCAACACGCGAGGGAACCGTGTTTTAGACCACTGCTACTCCCCCTTCAAGGAGGGTTACAAGTCCCTCCCTCGCCCACCATTCGGCAAATCAGATCACGCGTCCATTCTACTTTTGCCCGCTTACAGGCAGAGACTGAAACAGGAAGCACCAGCCCTCAGAACCATCCAGTGCTGGTCGGACCAATCGGACTCTATGCTACAGGACTGTTTTGATCACGCGGACTGGGAGATGTTCCGGTCGGCCTCTGATGACGACATCGAGGTCTACGCTGATAGCGTAACGTGTTTCATCAGGAAGTGCGTAGATGACGTTGTTCCGACCAAAACAATTCGGCTGTACCCAAACCAGAAGCCGTGGATAAATGGGGATGTTCGCGCGGCACTCAATGCGCGGTCCCTCACCTTTAACTCCGGTAATGCGGAGGAGCATAAACAAGCAAGTTATGCCCTCCGGAAAACAATCAAAGCAGCAAAACGCCAGTACAGGGACAAGATTGAAGGACAGTTCAACACCACCGACTCCAGAAGCATGTGGAGGGGAATTAACATCATCACAGACTATAAAGGGAACTCAAACTCCACCGTGAACACCGCTGCCTCTCTCCCGGACGAGCTCAACACCTTTTATGCTCGCTTTGAGGGAACAAACACCGCCCTCGCGGAGAGAGAGCTCGCGGCTGAAGATACAGAGGTTAGTGCACTCTCCGTATCTGAAGCGGATGTAACCCGATCCTTCCGGCGGGTGAACGTCCGTAAAGCTGCGGGTCCAGACGGGATTCCCGGCCGCGTCATCAGAGCGTGCGCGCGCCAACTGGCTGGAGTTTTCACGGACATCTTTAACCTGTCCCTCTCCCTGTCTGTGGTCCCCACATGCTTCAAAACGTCCACCATTGTTCCTGTACCGAAGCAAGCAAAAACCACCTGCTTAAACGACTGGCGTCCTGTTGCTCTGACCCCCATCATCAGCAAATGCTTTGAGAGACTAGTCAGAGACCACATCTGCTCTGTTCTCCCCCCCTCATTGGACCCACTGCAGTTTGCATACCGCAAAAACCGCTCCACCGATGATGCCATTTCATCCACTATTCACACTGCTCTCTCCCACCTGGAAAAGAGGAACACATATGTGAGAATGCTGTTTGTAGACTACAGCTCAGCATTCAACACCATTGTGCCCTCCACACTTGACATGAAACTCCGGGCTCTCGGCTTAAACAGCCTGTTATGCAGCTGGATCCTGGACTTCCTGTCAAACAGACGCCAGGTGGTCAGAATGGGCAGTAACATCTCCTCACCACTGACTCTCAACACTGGAGCCCCTCAGGGCTGTGTTCTCAGCCCACTCCTGTACTCTTTGTACACACATGACTGTGTGGCAACCCACAGCTCCAACACCATCATCAAGTTTGCTGACGATACGACGGTGGTAGGTCTCATCACTGACAATGATGAAACGGCCTACAGAGAGGAGGTGCACACTCTGACACGGTGGTGTCAGGAGCACAACCTCTCCCTCAACGTCAGCAAGACCAAGGAGCTGGTGGTCGACTTCAGGAGGAATGAGAGAGAACACCGCCCCATCACCATCGATGGAGCACCGGTGGAGAGAGTCAGCAGCTTCAAGTTCCTCGGTGTCCACATCACAGAGGAACTCTCATGGTCCGTCCACTCCGAGGCCGTTGTGAAGAAGGCTCATCAGCGCCTTTTCTTCCTGCGACGGCTGAGGAGGTTTGGAATGAGCCGCCACATCCTCACACGGTTCTACAGCAGCACCATAGAGAGCCTGCTGACTGGCTGCATCACCACCTGGTACGGCAACAGTACCGCCCGCAGCCGAAAAGCCCTGCAAAGGGTAGTGCGCACGGCCAGCTGCATCATCGGAGGTGAGCTTCCCTCCCTCCAGGACATTTACGCCAGGCGGTGTGTGAAGAGAGCTCAGAGGATCATCAGAGACTCTAGCCACCCGAGCCATGGGCTGCTCTCACTGATGCCATCAGGCAGACGGTACCGCAGCATCAGAACACGCACCAGCCGACTCCAGAACAGCTTCTTCCCACAAACAATCAGACTCCTTAACTCTTGACCCATCAGGATCATAACACACACCGGACAGAATATCACTCAGCACAACCCACTGTAGATACACACACATTATATACACATTTATTATAATTTATTATTTATCATTTATCATATAGCACCTATTGTACATTGGATCTCTACTGTGAATAATAATGGATACTGTACATTGTATATTATTATTACTATTATAGCTTAATGTATACTGTTTAATGTATGTTTAGTGTATATTGTTTAAAGTATATGTATATTGTAAGTATGTGTATATTGGTTAAAGCTGTGAGAACTACACTCACATTGTGTAAATTATTTATTGTAGTGTTTACTGTGCTGTGAGTAATTGTGGGCGCATCAGATGTGTAATCTGATGCTGCTTTAAATGTTGTACATGTCATGACTGCTATGTTGCTCGGAACTGCACCAAGAATTTCACCTGCTGTTGCACTTGTGTACATGGCTGTGTGACAATAAAGTGATTTGATTTGATTTGATTTGAAGTGTTTTAATTCTATAAAATATGGTGTAAAACCGCCAAAGTGCTGCCCTCTTAAGGTTGAACGGTGGCTACTGCAGTTGAATTTTCCTATTGGACGTTGTGGTAGGATGGTACTTCCAACGGCTCACTATCCGCGCCCCTAGCGCGAGCTCACCACGCCCTCAAAAATGTTTCCCCCAATCACATGATGAGAACGGCTTCACTCCAGGACCTCATGTTACATCAAGTAGAAAAATTATGAATGAAACTCACTTGACACTTGCTTTAACATTGTAATGAAGAAAATGCGGTTAAATAATGTAGTTGTCAGTACACGTCAGGCTTTTCTTGCGATATTATTGCCGCCCGTCATGTGTACAGATAAGTTTCATACATGAGTCAAGTCAAGTCAAGTCAAGTCAACTTTATTTATATAGCGCTTTTAACAATGTAGATTGTTTCAAAGCAGCTTTACAGTGTTAAACAGGAAAATAATGCAGCATAATTTTATTCAGCTGTATAGCCATTCTGGAAAAATTTCAAGTATCATACAGTGACAGTGTGGGCTTTAGATCAATAATTTGATCAGTAATTTAGTTTAAATGGTTAATTTAGTTTATTATTTAGAGGTATTTCGATGTTTAGTTGAAAAATTTAGTGTCCCCAACTGAGCACGCCAAGCCAGAGGCAACATGAGGCATGCTTTCAAACCCTGACACGCAAGTGGTTGCCGCAGTAACGTTAACGAACAACAATACCGTAACGTGCTGGCGTATATTCTAAAGTCTAACTTATTTGAGGAAATCTGTTTATAATAGGCTTTTAGGTCTGAACTTATTGGTCCTGCGCTGCTTATTGATTCAGTTCATTTGAATGAAATCGAATGTATATCAGATATCTGATCTATTTTTAGTGGCATTCAGTGTAAGGATTTGACTGTTCATAGATTAGGTCAGTTCTCTTGCACTGCTGCTTCACTAGCATAGTCTGCATCGGGAGTTAACGCAGTTTGAGTCAGAGGCTCGCATTGATAAGGCTCTGGGTCTGTGTCTACAGACAATTTACCCTCCTCCACTTCAGGTGAAGGTAGGAGAATGACCGCTCTGTTGCAAAGCTGGCGTCACTCCAGTCATTCTCCATCTCTGCGACTCGCGAGTCAGACAGCTGTCAATCAATCCGTCACTGCGGGTCTCAGGTGCACACCCTCCGCTCAGCCCCGCCCTCGGTTCATCCCCTCTGTCTCCGCTGGGCTCTGCCCACTTTTCCAGCATTTTTTAAAAATTGCCAGTGGGTGGAGTTAAGCTCTGAGCAGGGGTTTAGTTACCCTTTAATGTTTTTCACTCGAAAAATTGCAAAGATCAGAAGTGCAATGTTACCTTCACATTCCCTTTTATTGACTAATCCGGTAAGGTCTTGGCGGTTTTCTAACTTTGATCCAGTCTCATCAGCACAGCTGGCTGACATTGTCTCGAAAATGAAAGGAGGTAGCTGTACACTGGATATTCCCCCTACTCATCTTTTTAAAGATGTTTTTTCCTTCTGTTAGTTCTAGCCTAACAGCTATAATCAACTGCTCTCTGATGAGTGGAGTAGTACCAAACAGTTTCAAACATGCATTTCTTCATCCCCTGTTAAATAAATTCTAATTTAGATCAAACAGTATACAATAATTACAGACCGATCTCTAAATTGCCTTTTATTTCCAAGATTTTAGAGAAAGTGGTCTACGTACACTTCTATTTGTATTTGAATACTTTTGATATTTTAGACACATTCCAGTCAGGTTTCAGGACCTGTCACAGCACAGAATCAGCTTTGCTTAAGGTCACTAATGATATATTACTATCGTTGGACTCAGGATCACATATTGTTCTAGTTTTATTGGATCTGAGCGCTGCCTTTGATAAGATTGACCATGAGATTCTTCTCAACCGTCTGGAATGTTGGGTTGGTGTCCAGGGTACAGCTGTGGTTTACGTATTTAAAGGACAGGACAGTTGCCGTGAATCTGGGACACTTTTCTTCCTCTTTAGCACCTTTAGTTTGCGGTGTTCCTCAGGGAAAAAAAAAAATTGTGAATGTTCATTATTTGCATGTGTTTTAAAGCCTTGCCGGCGTGTTTTAATGTGCGCTTTTCCGAGCGCACGCACTAAACGCTTGTCAAACACGTGATTACTGGACTAAGTAGTCTTACTGCGCTAATACTGTCAAATACACACATGGTGTACATAAACACAGTCGGTTATGTCTAAAGTGAAAGTAAAATCGGCACGTGTCTGTATATTAGATGCATGCAGGTCTTGAAAGCAGGTCTTGAAGGAAAATTTAATGCAGCACAGCCTATAGTGAACACGCTGTCCTTAAAGGGACAGTTCACCTCTAAAATGATGTCATTATTTACTCACTCTAATATTGTTCCAAACCTGTATTCATTTCTCGATGACAGAATTTTCATTTTTGAGTGAACTATCCCTTTAATATTAATACAACAACAAAAGACAAAGAGAAAATCCCTCACTGCTCTTGACTGAAAAACTAATACAGCAGCTTTAATAAGAATCAGTGTATATTTTATCTATGAAGTGTTTTGTTTTTACATTTATTCATTCAATTTCATACTTAAATGCTGCTGTTCAGCTCTGAGCTGCCAGTGTAAATCTTTACACTATACAGTATTTCTTTTATATTATACAATACACTAGGAAGGTGTACAAGAGTTTTTTTTAAGTAAAGTTTTAAGTTTAAGTAAGGTTTTTCAATTCTTTTAAGTAAAATAAAGAAAAAGTATTGCAATAAAAAAATAGTCTTTTTTTCTCCTTAACCTCTTGCTGTTCCTGTCGCTTAAAGGGTTAGTTCACCCAAAAATGAAAATTCTCTCATTAATTACTTACCCTCATGTCGTTCGACACCTGTAAGACCTCCGTTCATCTTCGGAACAGAAATGAAGATATTTTAGTTGAAATCTGATGGCTCTGAAAGGCCTCCATTGGCACAATGGCATGGTTCACTCTCAAGACCCTTAAAAGGTACTAAAGACGTCGTTACAAAGTCCATCTCACTACAGTGGTTCTAAAATAACTTTATGAATCGGCAATAATAGTTTTTGTGCGCAAAAAAACCCTAAATAACGACTTACATAGTGATGACGATTTCAAAACAAGGCATCATGAAGCTTCGAAGCATTATGATTCAGCAAGCCGATTCATGATTCGGATTGCGTGTCAAACCGCCAAACTGCTGAGATTCGGCGATTCAAACCGCTGACGGATGCGTGCGCTTATTTTGCTCCAGTCGAGTTCCCCGGAACGGCGAACCCTGTTGAGTCCTCCGCAACCCGCGGCAGCGGACGTGGCGGAGCGTTCGACGCCAGGTCTAACACTCGTATGCATTGGTGGAACTTGTGTTAGGCTGGGTTCCATATGTAGTGACCCCCACGGCGGTCCCATATGTGTATTCTTCCACGGTACGGCTCCCTACGGCGAGCCCGTGTCTTTCCCTCGGCAGAGTCTCCTCTGCCGTCCCAGGTACGTGTTGTCCCCCTCCTCTAATTGGCCGGGGCCACCCCTGGGACTTCCGTATGTTGTGCTGCCCACGGCCAGCCCATACGTGTATTCTCCACATGGTAACTCCCCCTGGGCATGATGTGGCTTCCGCAGCGGCCTTCGCAGGCACGCTTTCCCAGCGTTATCCGATAAAATCAGCTGAATGGGTCTTGCGGAACAGCAGCTTTGACTCTCCCTGCGTGAATTTCCCCGCCCGCATCAGATCGGGGTCTGAGGGGCTCATCGCTGGGCGCTGGAAGTGGTAGTAACTATGGCGTTTTCCAAAGGGATCCCAATTCGTCGGTACGTCCGACGTACGTCGAACGTGACGACTGAAAGGGAACGTCTCGGTTACGTATGGTAACCCTCGTTCCCTGAAGGAGGGAACGGAGACGTACGTCCCGTCACCACAGTTGCTGTACCATCACTGCAGGTTGAGCCACTACGTTTGGCTCCTCAGTGAAAAACAGCGTGCATTTGCTCTCGCTTCCTGTTTATACCCGCAGTGCACGCCAATTGTTCATTGTCCGGTTCTATATAGCTCGAAGCTGATAGGGGCTCCCAGAAGTGATCCCAATTCGTTGGTACGTCTGACGTACGTCTCCGTTCCCTCCTTCAGGGAACGAGGGTTACCATACATAACCGAGACGTTTTCCAGCCTGTCAAGAAGTATGTTGTGATCGACTGTGTCAAATGCAGCACTGTGGTCGAGTAGTACTAGCACTGATAATTTACCTGTATCAGTATTTAAGTGAATATCATTTATTATCTTTATGAGCGCTGTCTCTGTGCTGTGATGAAAATTGTCAAAGTATCCGTTTGAGCTTAAGAATTTGTTCAGCTGACTGAAAACAACTTTTTCAATGATTTTGCCTATGAAGGGGAGATTTGAGATTGGTCTGTAGTTGCTCAGTATGGAGTTATCCAGATTTCTCTTTTTCAGGAGAGGCTTAACTACTGCGGTTTTAAGGGAGTTTGGAAAAGTCCCAGAAAGAAGTGAGGAGTTTACCACTTCTAGGAGATCTGCTTCTAAACAGTTCAACACACTTTTGAAAAACGAAGTGGGGAGTGTGTCAAGGGCGCAGGTTGATGTTTTAAGGTGCTGTACCGTTTCTTCTAAACTTTTACAGTCGATTTCTTCGAAATAAGACATAATGACTAATTTCTGAAATTGTGGACGAGTCTGTCTGACCTCAGCATAGCATGAAGATATACTGATTGCCTTTCTGATATCATTGATCTTCTCAGAAAAAAAAAATTGTCTGATAAGGCAGCGAGGCAACAAGTCACTGCCTAGGTTTTCAGAGGCAGCCTGAGGCTGTGTTCGAAATCGCCCCCTATACCCTTAAATAGGGCACTATTTGAGTGAACATTCATTTTTAGTGGTGTCCGAAACAATAGTGGACGTTTTTGAGTGTACTCATTCAATCCCACCATGCACCGCAATAACGAGTGTACATTAGATGTACGCGCTGGAGAATATGCTTGTTCGATGCCCGATCGGCGTATGACAGCAAAGTCCCGCGAGAGCATTTCGAGAGCAAACGAGAAACAACTCCTTATGCTTTTGAAACGTTAGGCTTGTTTGAGATGCGCCTCGCCTCGCCTGATATTCAGCCGAGACTAGGCGGCTGCAGTGAGGGGAGGAGTGAAAAAAGTGCAGGCAAGCCGGACAGTTCTATCTTATCGTAGTGGATCAGACACCTGCGAGATCAAAGGCGGATATCGCGGGATTCACACTCGTGCGCTTTGTTGCTGATAAACTGGATGTAATTTAAGTTCTGTTACCTTTATATGAAAATAAACATTATGAACAAGACACCCAAAGTTTTTGTTATTTATTTCCATTCGAAAGACGTGTTTATCAATCATTTTTACTTTAATTAGGCCTACATACATGTTTGTATATATTTTTTTTTATAAATATGACAACAATCACATAACCCACAAAGGCGGACCTCCCTCGGACACATTTCTAACCGGCATGCATCTCGCGCTGATCACCGGTGATCGGTTCTGCGCAGATTTTGCTCATCTCAAACAAGCCTGTTCTCTCACTCAACCAGACGGTGTACTCTCAACGCACTGAGAGTCGCGCCCTGAATGAATGAACTTACCGCTGTCCGATTCGCCCTATGTACCCTCATTCTCCATTACTCCACTACTCCAAAAACGAGCCAACAAGCTTAAAGTTAACCCTATAACTCTTTACTTGTGTGACATTGAACTTACTTGGAAAGGGGAATAATAAAGTAACTAATAAGCATTTAATTAAAAAAATAACAATAATATTTGTATATACCGTAGTAGGATATATTTCATACTTTATAGTAGGCTACTATTTATATTATGGGCGTCAGAAGCAAAAAAAAATGTCGGTGGGTCCTTTAACAGAAATATTTTACTGGAGTAGATGCAATGTACAAAAAATATATTTAATATATCGGCTTGTTTAAACGTCTGGTTGAGGAAGACACACCTACGGAATACACAATCTCCATCAGTAGCAATAGTGTAGGGGTAAGATGCTTAGCATTAAGATTTGACGCAAATTGATCAGAGGTTCGAATCCGCCTTTTACCAAACTCGCACTGATCCTTTTTTCCATCATATATCAGATCGGAAAGGAATTTATTTTCTATGAATATGAAGAAAATATTAGAGAAGTGAAAATAAAGCTACTAACCGATTTAATCAGTGTTTATCAGGGTATGTAAACAGACGTGCTCAATTAGAGATGATACAAGTGAGTGGGCCCAATATCATTGGTCTTAAAAAGTGTGTGAGTCGATGCCATCTCCTGGCGAAACGCGGGAATTCATTCAATGCACGGCGCGACTCTCACGTGCATTATGGGTATTCTCTAGCCGTCGAGCATACATCGGTTGCAAACTCGTTATTGTGGTGCATTGTGGGATTGTATGAGTGCACTTAATAACATCCACTATGGTTTCGGACACCACTAAATGGCTGTTCCCTCAAATAGTGCCCACAGCTGAATCAATCATCCATCCATCTTCCGAACCGCACTGGTCCAGCCCAATATCATGCATACAGGTATAAATGATCCTTTTTAAGATGATTATTATATTGTTTGATTAAGGTTACATGCTAGTTTCCGTAGCATAGTTCAGGATAAATCTTTTCATTATTACTGGAGCTGCCAAACAGCAAGCACAAACTGCAAAAACGGCAGCCTTTCCGGCGCACTTAGTGTCCGAAATCACTCACTCGTTTTCGAAGTGGACTATATCAGTGGACTAATGTAGGGAATAGTGAATGAGGGTATAGGGGGCGATTTCGGAAACAGCCTTAGTTTCCCGCCACTTGTCTGTTTCCAAGGTTACCCTCGTTAGTTTAGTTCTGTTCAGCTGTGTTTATTTAATTTTCTCGTTTCTGTCTGCTGTTTAAGTTCCTCTTCTTCACTCAGTCTTTGTCTAGTCACTGTTCTGTAAGGTTGTTTCAGTTGCCTGTCTGCATGTTCCTGTGAAGTTAAGATTTGAGTTTAGGTTTATTGTGATCTTTTCAGTCTTCAGCCTGTTCCTGGGTCACCAAACGTGACAGATGACTAGACCCCAAAAAATGGATTCGGAGATGACTCCGAGACCTCTAGATCTCCAAGAAGATGGATGACCTTTGGAGACATATGTGGAGGTGTCTGTTGAGTTGTCCCACCTGGTGAGCTAGAGCGATCAAATGCTCAATGCATGTTTTCGGGATGGCCTGGATGATGAATTGTATCACCTTCTTCCTCTTGAGCGGTGCTATGTAACCCGGATTGACTTTAACTATGTCCTCGAGCTTAATGGTTCTGCTTTTGTATTTGATGCTGTTAATGAGGACAATTACTATCATCCAGTCCCTTGCCGAAAACATATGGGCACTCTAGCTCACCCTAAGCCAGCACCCTTCACATACCTCTTCAAGGGTTCCATTCCCTCCTGGCCTCCCATGTTTCCCGAGCCCGGAAGCACATATCAAACAGTGTTGACCTGGGAGCGAAGGTGGCAGATCCTTTGTTCACCTCCGTAAGGGCAACCATGAATAAATCAACCTTCCTTCTCCGGTCCCCACTTTCAGAGTTCAGCCCTACTAATCGCTGGCTCAGAGACTTTTGGACAGAACCGGCTCCAGCCCATGACCAGACCTTTAAATGTACCTGTATTTTACCAGGAAGTCTCATTAAGATTAAAATCTCTTTTACAAGAGAGACCTGGCCAAGGTAGCAGCCATACAGTTAGACAACATGTTAATATACAAATAATACAAAATAAAAACACATATTAGAACATAGTATCCTCTCAACAAAAACAATCACAAGCCTTCGTTACCACTGTCTTTATCATGCCTTTAAATTCACCAATAGACACCAATTTCTCTAGTTTTAAATCTTTTTGCAAATTATTCCATGCCAAGGGTCCATGATAGGAAAATTCAGTTTTCCCCAGTTCTGTAAAAAATTTAGGTACAGTTAAAAGCAAACACTTTGAAGAGTGCAGCTGATAACTGCCAGAACGAACACAAAGAAGAGTACAAAGATACAGTGGCAGTTTACCTAGTATTGCTTTATAAATAAAAATGTACCAATGCTGTTTTCTTCGTATAGTTAGTGATGTCCAACCCACCTTCTCATAAAGAATGCAATGATGAGTAAGGGATTTTGTATTTGTAATAAAACGTAATGAAGCATGGTAGACTGAGTCAAGGCTTCTTAGAATTCTTAGAACCTCTGGACTTTGAATATTGGCTGTGATAAATCGCTCATACTCTATAAAATTTATATTTTTAGTATAGATGTACTAAATAAATCACTGATTAAACTCTAAGATCTGTTGGATTAATTGATATTCAAATGAACAACAACATGTGCAAAGAAGAAAGTTTAATGTTCACAACATTATGAAAAGCATTTACTTCAAATGAAAAGTAAATAAAGATTAAACGTATTAAAAGAGTGAAAAAGTGATTTTGAATCTTGTGATAAATCAACAGAAAATATTCTGAAATGTTTGAAAAACAGCACATTTATGATTATCTGTTGTGAGATTAATGCAAAATGTTTTTAAAATATAAAAAAAGAAACCCCCAGCAATTATAGCAAAGACTATAATAAAACATTCTGGCTGTACATTATCTTTTACATATTAATGTTGACCAAATGTGAAAAAAAAGAATGATTAATTATGAATAAATGATTAATGAACGATAAAGATGTATACAAGGCCCTGTTTACATGCACTCAAAAAAATGATTCTTTAAACTTACTTAATTTAATTATGGACAGTGGTTCCACACAAGCAAATTGCTTTTTATTAACATTAATGGAATTTTTCTAATCTATGTAAACTCCTTGTGTTGGGACAACACGACTGAATGGGGAAGAATCTATGTGAAATAGTAATGTTGAACTAAATCAGTGGAATTGCTTCCCTATAAATAAAATCGGTTAAGTTAAATGAACATGCACACTCAAAAAAATAACTCATTGGACAAACTCAATTTACCTGAGGGGAGGTTTTCCATCCAATAAATATGTGTAACCCCAACTCATAAAAAACTAATTCATACAATGAAATGTAATTGAGTTGGTTCAACTCAATTTTATCTAATAGTTTAATTGATATTTATATACGTATAACATTACTTTTTTTTCTTGTCAAACTTAAATTTAAAAAAAAATTGGAAAACCAATTATAAGCAATTTATTTCATCATCATATACAATGTATATAATGAATATATAAGAAAAGAGGTTTGACATTAGCATAGATCACTGGCGCCACTCTTCAGCATAACGGTAACCACAAAATTAAAAAAACATTACAGAAACCTCTCTAAATGTCCAACATAACTGAACATTAAACACTAACATTCATCATTCCCTTTACAGAAAAATATATAAAATAACACTTTAATCGCTAAATTTACTCTCCTAATGGAGTCCCTTGCAAAGCATGCTGGGAACTGCCCAGTTAGTTATGTCAACACAAATATTTAATGTAGTTTTAACACAACTGAATTAAGTAAACTTCAGTTTTAAATATATTAGGTTGATTGAACACAATTAAATTAAGTTGTGACAAAATTAAATATGTTTAAGTAAAGTGAACAGAATTTAAATGTGTCACATCTATGAAGGACTTGAATCATTTTTTTGAGTGTGTAACCTTGTTTACTTCTTCACAGCAGAAGATGAATCTTTGCAGACAGAATGAATTCCCAAATCCTCCAATTCAACTACCAGGGTTCCTGTGGCAGTAGCTGGAGGAGTACCTGCACACAAGCACAGACATTAGAAAAAGGCTAAGCTAGCAATAATTCTTTGCTTGAAAAGAAACACTAATTACCATCATCCACGGACAAAAGGATAGCTGTGTATTTGCCATCTTTGACATGGGGAGATTCTCTATCGATAAGGCCCTTGACTCTAATTTTTATGGTGTCTTGATTTACACTCAACCAGCCGGCAGGATCACTGCCGATTTTAAACCTGGGAGGAACCAAAACATACAGGTTAAAACTTGAATTGTTCCGCAAGAACATCTTAATGTTGGTTACACAACGTATTGCCTGTAAGTTAAAAATCATTCGAAGTTCAATGGATATACAGGCATGCTGTCATTTGATTTCTGGGTAGAAGAGATTTGACATTGGAAGGTGTTGTGTATTCCCTGGCTTTGTGTTTTGTGTGTTCTGTTAATTGGATTTTTAGTTTGCATTTTACTAGTTTTCTATTCTGTGTGCCATTTTTGTAGTTTTGTAGTTTTTTGGTTGATAACTTCTGTGATCATTCCCAGGTTCCCAGGTCTTGTTTGTCTATTTCCCTCTAGTATTTAGACCCCAGTGTTCCTTGGGGAGTATTGTTCTACACAGATGTACGTTTAGTGCTACTTAATCGGATCCCTGATTCTCTGTTGAGGATTTGCTATTATGTTTATTTTTTAAAATCTTTGCATTTTGATCCAGCCCTCACTTGTTTTTGAGGTAACCTAATGTTACAGAAGACTTGACCACGATGGATCCAGCAATTAGTTTAACTTGGCTCCGGCAAGGCAACCGTTCCCTCGAGGACCAGTTTTTGAATATGGCCTACCTCACAGATTTCCCAGACTTTGCCGTCATTGACTTTTACTGTCACTGACTCAACAACCATTACCAAACCATACTCGTCTGTAATGGTGGATCGCTGGTGGAATTCCTGGACTATTGTAGAGGGCTGGTAGAGGAGGACCCTTCCTCTAAAAATGTTTGTATTTTTTCGGTTGGGCTTGGTGGTTGTGTGTAGGTATTCCTGGACTATGCCCTTTAACCCCTAGGAGTCTGAGCTGTTTTGGGGCCCTTTAGAAGTTTTGACATGCTCTGACATTTATGTTTTTTTTTCAATTGCTTATAAACACATTAATGGCAAAAGTGTAATTACACTGTATTAAGCACACACTGGGCTACCATAATATGTGAGCAACATGTATGTACATGCTTGTATTTTTGAGAGAAAAATGTTTATGCATGATTTTTGAATAATGGGTGTTGTTGCCAAGAGTTCCCTTTCGAAAGGGAACTCTCGCTGCGTCTAGCTGACGCTATGGGGAACGCCCTCGGCGTGACTGGTGTCTGAAGCTACTATCGAATCACGGCAAAGTCTTTGACCGACGTCAGCCCATGATGTCATCAACGTGCGACCCGGAAGTATAAAAGGGCGCCGTGCCAACACATACACATCTTTCTCGTCTTCAGGGACTGTCTGTTTGAACTGCTATACGAGTTAAGGTAAAACAAATTCAATTATTATTACACACGAGTGTGTATTTACTGCCTGGGATCAAGAGCATGCACAGTCAAGTTCATTTGAAGTTGTTTGTGTGTGAGTGTGAGCGGTTTTCAATCTGAGATCGCTCCACTCTAGTCTGGTTTTTTTTCCTGAGGGAAGAAAGTTTGGCATCTGGGACTGGATGATGCTGTCCCGCTCAAGCTGAGGCTGAGCGTTGGCATACATCATGGGTTCTCAGATGCAGCTCGCCGATCGTCGCGACGATCTGGCGGCTAACGAGACTAAACAGCAAGTGCTCTTAGGGATGGCTGGTGAGAGTGGTATGAATCCTCTCAGCCACCTTGACCGTGTATGCTGAGCTGATGAATGTTATGGAACGTGCTGCGGGCAGGCTGCTGCTGCCATGTTGGCGCGTTAGAGGAGAGATCGCTCGTGATAAATTGCACGATCGATTTCTCCTTGGCCATAAACCATCAGCTCAGATGAGCCTTCCATTCCTTCTTGATCTTCTTACAGAGATCGAGAGGGCATGGAAGAATCCATATTCTACCCAATGTTCATCAACATCAGCGTTTTAACTTCGCTGATGTCGAGGGGATAGGGGAATATGGATATGTGTTGAGGCTACCAACTGGCGAGGAAAGTTTGCGAACTTTTCTCGCATTTCGTGGGCATCAACACTGAAGAGCTCAAACTCTGCCTTTCTAAATCACGTTGTGCTTTAATGGCAGGGGCATACACGGCAGCGGGTCAGGCTGGTGCTGCTTTTCACATCATGGCGGTGTTTAAGGCGTACCAGGCGGACCTGCTGGAGGATCTCGACCAGGGGGCCGGGCTGTCCCCTGAGGCGGTTGCTGAGCTGCGCCGCACCACAGATCTGTCTCTCCGGGCCACCAAGCAGACTGCTGCTGCTATCGGCCGCTCTATGGCGGCTATGGTGGTTACGGAGAGGCATCTGTGGTTGGGCCTGGCTGATATCGGGGAGAGAGAAAAGGGGTTTTCTCTTCGATTCGCAGGTTTCGCCTACTGAACTTTTCGGCACCTCCGTGGAGGCGGTGGTTGGAAAGTTCAGGGAGGCGAAGGCGCGCTCAGCGGCATTTAAGAATAAAACATGCATACCGCTGAGATCCGCGCCCCCACCCAGGCAGGCGGGACCTGGTCCTTCACGGTCTGAGGACCGTAGGCAGGACCAGAGTGCTAGCGTCTCCTCTTGTGCCCCCCCCCCCTCCTTGGAGGAGCAGGGTACAGAGGAGATGGGATTCCCGCGGGAAAAAGGATCTAAGGGAGGTGATCCAGGACAAACGTTCTCAACGAAGGAGTTGGTGATGGATCACTTCCCTTAAGGGCGATTACATCATAGCCCTCTCCTTTTTCCTTTTTAATGTCTTTTTATGAAACTTTTACCCAGGCGCTTCTTACATCAGGCCTGAGGCGGGCCTATGGTGAGTAGAACTATGTTCTGATGGCCCGCCCGGACTTGCTCAGTGAGAATGCCCCTTTCAGGCATTCAAGGGCGGTAGAACATGGTGGTGAGAACCGCACAATGAGTCTTCGCTCAGCATGCCGCAGGTGAGAGTGGTCATTTTTGTGTGTTATACTAAAAATATGTATTTCTTACAGACCCCAGGTTCCTGTATAGAGTTGGATATTCATCAGAGAGAACTGTCTATTCCCCTGCTTAGTTAGGCTTTAACACAGCACCATTATCTGGGCTATGTTTGTGAGCGTGTGTTGGCTTTCCCTGGTTGGTCAAGATGGCGCCAGATAGGCCACCGCTTATGGTTATCAGAAAATGGGCCTCCTCTCATTTTGAGAGTAGTGTTTAGGCCGCCGCTCTTTTCTTTGAAATGTTTGCTGATTACTAGGCGGTAGCACACTTTTCTGATAGAATGTAGTGTTTGTCTACCGCCTAGGGTTACTATGTGTCTTCGGTTCCCTAAAGCCACTGCAGGTTGGATTAGTTTGTCTCTGTTACGACTGAGCGCTACGGCGTCAGTTGGTATGTGGATGAAGGAGGCGCGTTGCTGAGGCACCGTCACCTTTTTGTTGTACTTAGATCGGAGGCCTCCTCTCATTGAGAGTCGTTGGTTTTAATAGCAGTCAGTTTGTTTGTCTGGCAGTTATTTCTCGTTTTTTGCGAAACTCGTACAGCTTGTAGGCTTCTACAAGCCTCCCTGGAACGGGTCCCCATAGTAATGGGTAGCTATCATGTGTTAGGCCTCAGCAGGCCTCCATGAAAACGAGCCGTAGGGTCTAATATTACGACAACCCACATTTTTCAAATATGGCTGTCCCAGTTAGCAGGAAGGATTGCACCGTTCTCAAGAGTAAACGGTGACAGTGGTAGGCCTTATCAGGCCTCTAGTAAGGCAGGTGAAAATGCTTAAGCATCAAGGTACTACTAGCCTAGCTGGCTATCAGGTTAAATAGGGGTAAATACGCTCTCCTGAAGGTCGGCTGTCAATTGTAGGCCTCAGTAGGCCTCTTGAACAAGGCGCATTATCAGTTGGAAGGCCTCAAACAGGCCTCACTGGAGGTATGTACCGATGTGCGCATCAGGACAGCTAGCCTGGAGGCTATCAGGTTGTAGGCCTCATCAGGCCTCCCCGAAGGCCCGCTGGTAGGTGTAAGGCCTTACTAGGCCTCCTTGAGGGTGAGCTCTCAGGTTGTGATCACTACCAGAAGCAGGTTGTAGGCCTCATCAGGCCTCCCTGAAAGGCCTGCTGTTAACTCTAAGACCTTACTAGGCTTTCCTGAGGGTGAGTTCCCAGATTGTGGTCGCTCTCAGAGGCAGGTTGTAGGCCTCATCAGGCCTCCTTGAAAGCCTGCTGTTAATTCTAGGCCTTAATAGGCCTCCCTGACTCGAACAAGGTAGTAGGCCCCATCAGGCCTCCCTGAGGTGTTCCTGGGGTCCAGTCATCTCAAACAGTTAGCACGCATTGCAAACAGGTAGCAGGCCTCTCCAGGCCTCCCTAAAGGCTGCTTATCAGGTAGTAGGCCTTGATAGGCCTCCCTTGAGGGCGAGTTCCTTAATCAGGATGCTCGAAAAGCCTGCGTAGCTTGACTGTCGAGTCCCAGATGGTGGTCACTCGAACGAGGTAGTAGGCCCCATCAGGCCTCCCTAAGGTGTTCCTGGGACCCAGTCATTTAGCACGTATTGCAATCAGGTAGTAGGCCTCTCCAGGCCTCCCTAAAGGCTGGTTATCAGGTAGTAGGCCTTAATAGGCCTCCCTTGAGGACGGGTTCCTTAAACAGGATGCCCGACTAGCCTGCGTAGCTTGACTGTCAAGTAGTAGGCCTCCATTAGGCCTCCTTGAGAAAACATGGGTAACCTCAGCAGGCGGTATTGCTGTCAGGTAGTAGGCCTCACTAAGGCCTCCCTGAGGACGGAGTCCCGAGCCTGGATGCTTGGGTTTCCAGCATGGCTTGCGGTTAGGTAGTAGGCCTCTATAGGCCTCCCTGGAATACCCGCTATCAAGTAGTAGGCCCACAGGGCCTCCTTGAAGTTGAAGTTCCTGAGCTAGGCACTTTGATTACCAGTTCTCTGTGAGAACTTGTGGTAGTTGGGCCTATAGCTGGAGGTTACTCGCCAGGCAGGCTCAGCTGCTCCCCTCAATGAGGGTCGTCTATGAGTGCTCAGCCGCCTGAGCCTGGTCAGACGGTCGTAGGCCTCTCATGAGGCCTCCCTGTTAGATCAGTCCTTAGGCCCTTTCGGCCTCCCTACTGCTTTGAAACACAAGCACCTGGTAGATCCTTGATTTGAGCAGGCAGACTCCCCTCGATAGCAAGGGTTGAAAAGCACTACGCTGAGTGTTGCTCTCTTGGATAACCCGTCTCTGAGTTCCGGGCTAAGTAAGACTGCCTGTGTTTCAGTCCCTTAGCTTGGACGCCCTTTGGGCACCATCCAGAGGCTCTGTTTTGAACAGACAGGGTTGGCTAAACCGAAGTGTCCATAACACTTAGGGCACCAGGTCAAGCCTCCCTGGTGGCACTCGGGAGAACTTTTTCCCGAGTAGTGACTGGCTGGGGTTCCTTCGGGTCCCCTAGCCACATTCCCTTGAAGGGACCCCTTCATTGGAAGTAGTGGTCCCGGGCCTTCGAGCGGTCTAGATGGAACTCCACGCAGTGCGTTAGGGTTCCGTTTAGTTGTATAGCTTGGGCTATGACCGTAGGGAGTGCTGTCACTGTCAGCCCAGGACCTGAGGGGGAATCGCTCAGGTTTTTCTATGAATTACTTGAGTTGACAGTTGTCACTGCCAATGGGCAGACACTCCCCTCAGCATGGCGGCGTTGGTATATCGTTCCCCATAGCGTCAGCTAGACGCAGCGAGAGTTCCCTTTCGAAAGGGAACGTCTAAGGTTACGTATGTAACCTCTGTTCCCTGAGAACAGGGAACGAGCGCTGCGTCGCGTTGCCATGCTTCAGGGCCTATCTGCCATACAGTCCCTTCAGACGAGAAAGATGTGTATGTGTTGGCACGGCGCCCTTTTATACTTCCGGGTCGCACGTTGATGACGTCATGGGCTGACGTCGGTCAAAGACTTTGCCGTGATTCGATAGTAGCTTCAGACACCAGTCACGCCGAGGGCGTTCCCCATAGCGTCAGCTAGACGCAGCGCTCGTTCCCTGTTCTCAGGGAACAGAGGTTACATACGTAACCTTAGACGTTTTTGCTTCAAACTGATGTGAGAAACATTGAGCCTACTCATTCACATAAAACAATACACTGATTTAAAATTTGTAAGACAGTTTTTCTTCACAAAGCCAGTATGGAGGAGGCGTGATATCTAATGAATAATGACGAGTATCACCTGAGAGGACAAAAGAACATAATACCCCGCATAATGACATGCATAATGACCTGCATAAGGAATGAGCTTCAGGTATTTATGTGACTGAGAGCAGCAGGACAAAGGACATTATATTATTATTATAATTATCTAGTAAATGCATCTTGATTTAAGAATGTTTAAATATTTAGACTAGAAATGAGACAACAATTACTAAAAGCATTTTTTCTACTATTTTTTTTTAAAACTACTAGCCTAACTAATATACATTTAAAACATTATTCAAGAAAAGTAAACAAAAATTGAATTACAAGCAATAGAACAAAGATACAAATGAAATGTTTTTCACAGATGTCTAATAGCATTCAGGTACAGAGTAAAGAAATCAAAATAACACTGCATAGTCTTCACTGTATAAATTAACCCTTATTAACCCCCTCGACTGCGATCGGCTCTCTTTTTTTCTTATCAGTGCCACTCAAATAACTCTGTTGTTTTTTATCATTTATGCAAGTGTTATACATCATTATATTCTGTTAAGTTTCTTTTTTTTCATAATAAAAACAAATTGTTTAGCTTTTTGCAAAATAGGGGAAACAAACATGATTCGCAATCTCAGCCTCTCTCTCAATGATGTCTAATCTGATTCTCTTCAGAAAAGGACCTGTATCTAAGTGAAACCTTGACACACAAACATGAGACATATGTCTAAAGAAACGTTGAAATGTCAGGTTTTAAATCATGTAAATCATGTAAATCTACAATAATTTTACGATGCGACGACAATAGTTTTTGTGCGCAAAAAAAATCAAAATTCCTTCATCCAACTTGGAAGACAAGAACAAGAACAAGTTGGATAAAGGTGTTATTTTGATTTTTTTTGGCGCACAAAACTATTGTCGTCGCATCGTAAAATTATTGTAGAGTCACTGTGGTGAGATGGACTTTGTAACAATGTTTTAAGTGCCTTTTATGGGTCTTGGAAGTGTTAATGTACTGAATGCCAATGGAGGCCTATCTGAAGCCTTTCTCAGCATCAGCTTTACACTAAAATATCTTCATTTGTGTCTGAAGATGAACGGAGTTCTTACGGGTGTCGAACGACATGAGGGTGAGTAATTAATGACAGAATGTTCATTTTTGGGTGAACTAACCCTTTAATTTTAAAGCAATTTTTTTAGTTTTTTCAAAAATTATGCATAAACATTATTCTCTCAAAAATACAAGCATGTACATACATGTTGCTCACATATTATGGTAGCCCAGTTTGTGCTGAATACAGTGTAATTACACTTTTGCCATTAATGTGTTTATAAGCAACTGAAAAAAAAAACACAAATGTAAGAGCATGTCAAAACTTCAAAAGGGCCCGAAAACAGCTCAGACTCCTAGGGGTTAAAGTTATTTAGTCACGAGCCGTGTGATTTATTTATTTTTCATTTGTTGTTTGATTAACAAATATACTGATACCAGTATTCCAATATATGGATACTGTACCCACATGAAAAAATACTATAGTATATTATAGTAAAATTACTCTAGTAAATACTGGTGTTTTTGAACCATACTATAGTAAAGATACTACAGTAAATTAACAAAGTGTAGTAAATACTACAATATACTACAATATACTACAATATACTATAGTATCTTTACTATAGTATGGTTCAAAAACACTATAGTATTTACTAGAGTAATTTTACTGTAATTTTACTATATTATACTATAATATACTATAGTATTTTTTCATGTGGGCATCCGTTTTCTTTCTCAACTGTTTACATTCAGACATAACCGACTATGTTTGGTAGGATACTTGCTGAGACGGGCATTTTATGACATAATTTTGTGTGAATTTGTTAGTTCAAGTGCAAGATGTGAAAGAGAGCTCAATTTAGTATTCACACGTTGTCCGGGATGTGGCTTTAGAATTGAGTTCCCTTTCGCGTCTTCTTGCTCTTGAATATTTAAATTGGCAAGGCTTAAACTTTCGTGACAATGCAGCGCTGGCTGGTCAACTGTCCCGCGCATCATTCACATTTCTTTACGTTCATTTTTTCACAACATTAGCATAGTTAGAATTCATGAAAATGTTACCGACCAACTGCTGAGTGACACAGTTCCATATACTCACCAACGCAGTTTTTTCCGCATTTGGCGCTTGGCAAGTTAATTTTAGGCCCTGGATATAGGCCTTGCTAGGTAGTAGCTAGATAGTTGCTAAGGTGGTTTTCAGTGGTTAATAGAGCTATTGACGTTCATGAAAAGTCCATCAATGCAAGTCTATGGGATTTTTATTGTTAGAAAGAAACCAGTCAAAATTGCCAAATGGAATAATGAATTTAGCAACATGTCTTACGTTATCTTCTGTGAGGTTTGAGTTGCATTATCATTGCTGTCAGTCACAGTAATAACAGCTGTGCCAGTGGTTGACAATCCATGTCCTTCCATGTCAGCAGCAACAATTGTCAAAGTGTATTTGGGCCATTTCTGAAAGGGAAGATGTTTTCAGGTGAGATTGTTTACATGAAATCATTCTTCGACACTGCGAGATCCATTCATCAGATTTCTCACCTCTCTGTCCAAGCCAGCAGTATTCACAGAAATTCCTCCAGTAAAAGAGTTGATTTGAAACATGTTTGGATTTGGTAATTCTGGTTCTTGCTTAATGATTTTGTATCTGACATCTGCATTGTTAGTGTTTACTGCGTCATCTGCATCAGTGGCTGTGACGGTCATAAACTCAGGACCTTCAGTGAGAGAAGAATAAAGACTGATTAGGTGGTACGAGCTGAAGAGGCATTTGAAGAATCTACACCATACACCTTAGCCTGGCTCCGCCCTCCTACGTACTTCCGCTCAATTTTCATTTTCCTTCAGTACTACGTCTGGTACTGCTGTATATGCTTAGGTTTTCTCCTGAACAATTTTTTACCGGTCCAATCAGCGAACAGAGGGAGTGGCTGAGAGCGATGACGTTGATGTCGTGCGCTAGTTTGAGTTGTAGTTCAGTAATGGCGGCGGTGAAAGATGCGAGTGTGTGGCACCGCTGACGAATGTCCAGAAGTTAAAGCCGGAGTGTGGCGAGGTGGACGAGCGAGCGAGATCGGTGTGCGTGATTGAGAATGAGACACACCAGTCTCAAGTCCTCTCATGAGGGAGCACGGAGGCATATAAGGACGAGCGACACCGGTGAAGGACGAGAGAGGACCTGGCCTGGATTTTAAGTTGTGTTTTGTTTACGTTTTGTTATGTATGTGCGCGGCAGCCGTCCATGAGGGGCTGCCGCTTTTACTTTCATTTTGTGTTTATTATTTAATTAAAAGTTGTTAAACGTTCGCCGGTTCCCGCCTCCTTCTTCCCTGAACTAACAAACTCCGTTACACGGAGCAAGAACAATCACTGCTGAGTTTTATTGGTGGCCATGATGTTGTGGTCCGGGAAAAGTCTTTTTCAGCTCGCTCCGTTAGTGGTGAAGGAGTTGGCTGAAGTCGTCCGTCTCCCACCACCCGCGAAAAAACCCCAGGCTGAATTACCTACTGCTTTTGACAAACACCAAAGTCGTGTGGTAATGTAATTGCTCTCCGAATCCACATCTCTGAGTTTTCAAGAATATATCACTTCAAAATTCACTGTTTGTATCCTTTTTTGACCCCTGCAGAGCACCGTATGGCCGCACTTCGCTGTCATTTGGATGCATTTCTAGACTTGTAAATCTTTAAATGCTGGCAAGTGTTTACAAGAGCAAAATATTTCATCACCAGAAAAGCACGTAAACATTTGAATTGGGCTGTTATTCAAGGCAGCATTTATTCTTTATCATACCAAGCATATGACATTTTATTTACAGCATACAATCATGTTATGATTGCACGAGATATGCGCCACGAGAGCAGCGCGTTCCGATCACAAAACTCCCCTCTCCACCGTGAATAAATCACAATCCGAATGCATGAGGTTTTATCACTGACACTGAGGTGGTGTGAATCAAAGGCGAACGGCGCATGACATACGTCACGACTAAACATTAGCGATCGGTTAGGCAGATCCAGAGTGACTCTTGGCAGATCCAATAGTTTTAAACTTCAACAGAGTTCCCGCCTTCAAGGAAGTAAACGCTTGTCAATGGAGAGTGGCCAGACTCTATGTACAAATGAAATGTACGAGAGTCTGGTAAGACCAGGCTAAATACATCTACCCATAGGCGTAATTTGCGGGTGGGAACGGTGGGACATGTCCCCACCACTTTTTGCCAGGGTCACTATTGTCTCTACTTTTTGAAACATCTCGCGGCACGAATGAACCTACCCAATTCATACAAAATCTCTCCAGTTAACAAGCAGAGCATAATTTAATTTGTTTATTAAATAAGAGGTGATCTGGCGCTTGTTGCCGCTGTTATAAGTGGTGCGGATTTCTCGCTTTATCGCTTGACGCCGTTGAAGAGACTTTCTATTTGTTGCGGTGAAATCACAAAACAAAATGCTTGATATACATTCGCTGATGATATTTGGTTTGTGATTAAAAAAAAACTATACAAGGGCAGATTAGAACCCAGAACCCCTGACACGCTCAACAAAAAATGTAGCCTACCATTAGACAATACAAACAAATTTCCAGAATCTATGCATTTATTCACGTGAAAAATCTCGGCAATTAAACATGAGTTCTATATCAATAAAACCCAATGCAATTTCTGCAATTGTTATTGTGTATTTATATCTGAGCTAGCATTGTATTAGCAATGCTATATCATCAGTGATGGGAATAACGGCGTTACAGATAAATGGCGTTACTAACGGAATTATTTTTTTCAGTAACGAGTAATCAAACGAATTACTGTTTCTCCCGTTACAACGGCGTTAGCGTTACTGAGGAAAAAAAATGTGGCGTTAGTCGCGTTACTATAATTGAGCTCACTGAATCGCTTTTCATCCGAACAGGCTCTCTGTCAGTCGGACCTGCAACGTGTGTGTGTGTGTGTGTGTGTGTGTGTGTGTGTGTGTGTGTGTGTGTGTGTGCGTGTGCACGCGCACCAGCCATGCGTGTTGGGGGTGGGTGCGGTGGTACACATAACTGATGATGATTGGTGGGTGGGAGACAAGGTTGAAGTTGATAGGTTGAGTTCACACCTATTTTTTTCACGGTCTATGGTTCACACACACACACACACACACACCTATGATGCATATGCACATTCAGCGATGGTCAAACGACTTCAAAGGTAGCTTTTGCAAACTGGAAGTATAAGCACTACTTTTCCCTCGTTGAGGTGAAAGGTAAGAATATTTATGTAACGTGCAACTTATGCCCAGGAAGAAAGAGTCTCTCCACGCCGGTGGCAAGTGATTCTGAAGCGCCTCACATCATCACATGCCACAACATTAGTGGCTAAAAACCCAGGTGATAACGTGAGCTCCACTACCAAAGGAAAGTATAGTACTGATAATATTTACACAATATTTACACTATAGTAGGCCTACTGATAATATTTACAATAATGCATTGAATTTGATAGGTGTTTCTCACATTGTCCCACAGCAACATTACAATAGTGTACATTAATGTACAATGTTTTATAATAATAATTTATTCTATTTAGTGTCCAATTCATTAATTTAACATATCTAATATTGGGGGCATCCAAGTTATTTGACATATTTGAACATTTGGGGAAAAAAAAAAAGTAACGCAGTAATTACTTTCCCTGGTAATTAGTTACTTTTATAATGATGTAACTCAGTTGGTTACTATTTGTAAGAAGTAACTAGTAACTATAACTAATTACTTTTTTAAAGTAACGTGCCCAACACTGTATATCATACCACCTCCGACACACACCTG
Source organism: Gobio gobio (assembly GCF_949357685.1). Taxonomy (NCBI): domain Eukaryota; kingdom Metazoa; phylum Chordata; class Actinopteri; order Cypriniformes; family Gobionidae; genus Gobio; species Gobio gobio. The sequence continues at coordinate 1,918,627 of NC_137098.1, forward strand.
TCCCCCCACTTTTTAAAACAAAGTTACGCCACTGCACCTACCTATTTTAGCAGCTTCAGGAACTTCTCCATTGAATGGATTTTGTGTAAAAATAGGAGAATTATCATTTACGTCCATCACATTTACAATAATTTCCATTGGACTTTCTGCTATAGAAGGCTGGTCAAGTCCAGTAGCATGAGCTATAAGCTAAAGACAGGAGAAGAAATACAGGACTGTTAAGAGGCAAATATCTGAGGTTGTATCTTTTAGTCTATGTCTGTTAGCTTTGTCACATCAATATGCAAGTGTAGTCCTAAAACTGACTTTATTTTTAGTAGATATTAGGGATGCACCGAATCCAGGATTCGGGTTCGGATTCGGCCGAATATTGGCTTTTTGATGGGGTTCGTTTTTTTGTCGAACCTCAGAATTGTTTTCCATCAAACCAAACCCTAGGTTTGCACTACGCGCGCTCTGCTGGTCGAATGTAATGACGCCGCCGTTGAAAGTGAAAATGAAACTCATGAACAGAAAAGGTGGCAGTACTTTAAGTCAAAAGAAGGCGATTCAAGTCGAGCTACATGTTCAGTTTGCAATGCCGATGTGTCTCGTGGTGTTAAGGACCCTAAACAACAGCCGCTGTTAAAACATTTGCGTATGAAACATCCGAAAAAATACAAGTTGCGCATGAAGGAATCTACAGACAGCAGCCAAATGTATTTTATTTTACCGTCACTGATGTCCCAGGAATACAGAGATAACGCCTCGCTAGAGTGGTCAGCCTCGGGAAGCTCCTTCATTTGCTTTCCACCAGTCAGGAGCTTGTTCTACTGCTGTATTTTTCTGTCGAAATGGTCCCACAAAGTAAGCTTTTCCATTGCTTCATTTTTGCACATGTCGACGCGCTCCGTGAGTGAACAAATAACGCTATACAGCACATTTTTTAACCATGCATCAAAAAAAAAAAAAAAAACGTTAAAAACATTTAAACCATTTAACTGGTAGTATTAATCGGTCAAAATTCTTACTTTCGGTTAACGGTTAAATGGTCAATAGCATCCCTACACTGCTGTGGACACTTTTTTGTTTACTTCATTAATGTGTTTACTATGATAATGGACTGAGGATGGCATTAGGATTCGGTATTCGGTTTCGGATTCGGTCGAATCTTAACCAGTGGATTCGGTATTCGGCCGAACCCCAAAAATCTGGATTCGGTGCATCCCTAGTAGATATACAAATGAATTTTTTTTTTAAAATGTACTGTCTCTGCAAACACATCAAAAAAGAAAACAATGTCAAGCCATTTCATAGGTCCTTTTTATCTGATTAACTGATGACAACTTTTAAATAATTACGAATGAGCAGACAATCCAATGCTGAAATACACTAAGAACTAACTGTTGATTTTTAAAGTTAGAGGGACTAAAAATCATCTTACTCTGTATGAAGCTTTTCTTTCTCTGTCAAGTGGCCGAGTCACTGACACAAACCCTGATAATCTGTCTATAATTAAAGTCCCCTTAGGGTCCAGATCTGCCCCTTCCCCTGTGATCCGGTATTGCATCTGAGTTTCTTTAGATAAGACCGACTTTATCTAAATACAGAAAGAAATAAGAGAACAAAGTCAATAACAGACAAACCTCTCTCTCGACCATCTCATTTTGAATTACTTTCACTCACCTGAACCAGCTTCATTGGGAAAGGACCTCTGCTGTTCTCAAGTATATTGAACGGAGGAATAACCCAACCTGCTCTCTTTGCTCTCTTCAGACCCATTGAAGACTTTGGCAACATCAGAATCAGATTGTCGGAGGGAGATTCCATTTGAAAAGTTAGTAAAATGCAATGAACAACAAAACATTTTTGTTTACAATTAAACAGCTGTAGGATTGAAAATAATCAAAGATATTTGAAAATGAACAAAGACATTTGCTTTAATGTTTCAACCCCAACAAGGGCCATTTGGCATTCCTAAAGACAAAGAGATGCTGAAGGCCTCTAGGCCAAAATGTGTGTCACACCTTTAGTACAGTCGGGGAAGTTGTAATTGTCTGATTGGTCAGTTTAAATGTCTCACGTTTGGGTGTAATCACATGGTCAAGAAAAGGATAAAAGAAGATTGTAACGGTTGCTCTGTCTCTTGATTCTCTAGCTCTCTCTCTTCTTGGGGCCTATTCTCTGGCTCTTACTTTTTGCTGGGCTTTTTTGCTCTGGCTCTTTCTCTCTTCTCTTTTCTTAAGCCTCTTTCACCCTCTCTCTCTTTCTATCCGTCAGTTAACATTCTATCCACGCTGGGTACGATTAATGGTACCCAGTTTTATATCATACATCTATTTTTAGTGTAACAACCAGATTTTGTCATTAAATCCTTTCCAGTACAAATGATGTGCTAGCTAGTTTTGACTTTGAAGTGCTACCTCCAGCAATACAATATAGTCACATTATAGCAACGCTCTCCCGCATATTTTGCTATTGCGCTTATTTCCGTTGTTGGTATAAGTTGCAGTGGGTGGTAATAGACGAGAAATGTACAGTTTTCTACAATCTTGCTGATAACGTTTCTTTAGTCATTCGGCAACCCTGCAGCCTGAACCACTATAGGCAAACCACCCTTACACAAGTTATCATTACATAATCATCATATAATCATTTACAAAACATGACTACGTTCATAAATTATTAATAACTGGTATGCTAACAATTTACAAATGTGCAAGTTATCTTAAAGGGGTCATGAATTGAGAAATAAACTTTACCTTGAGCTTTTGATATATAAAAGGTCATCTGAATATAAGAATATCCTGTATGTTTCAGAGCTGAAAACGTCCTTGTTAGTCAAAGAAAAGCTTTTATTGACAGCTGGCTCAGCAAACGAGAGATCTGCGAATGTGCTTCCCTGTGACGTCAGAGAGCAGAGAAACGCCGCCTTAACCGAAGACGAAGAACGCCTAATTCTGTAGCCCCACCCACGATTCACGCATGACATATAATATATCAATAAAACAGGTCTACTTGGAGCTAAACCGGAATGAGCTAACAAGCAATAGAAATGCATACGCATACGCTTCCTTCAGATCCCAATATTAGCAATGCATGGTTGAACTTTATTTTCAATGAAGATCCAGCTCAGACATTGTGCGTTTGTTCCTTCATGACCACGGATTCATTTGTAAACAAGAGAAAAAAAATTTGATTATAAACGATACTGTACCTTCTATATTGAATGGATCCGACACTTATGTGAGTGAAACATGTTTTTTATATGTGATAGTATTGCATTGTAACAGATCGTTTGATATCTACTGATTATGTATACATGTCTAATTAAACGTGATCTGAGGTGTTGTTGGTTCATTGTCCTGTGATTCAGACTCGACCATATGTTTTGTAAATGATTAGCTCATCATTAACTAATAACTTAAAAGTTACTTATAACTGAATGTTATTATAAAGTGTTATCTAAGTATTCATTTATGGGGTGTGATACATTTTTGGGTCCCTATTCAATAAACTAATTTAGGGTGATTCGAGAACTTTACTCTTCATGGCTGGCTGCACATTATTCCCTTACATATGATAAATGGAGTAGAATGTAAAACAGTGTAAATGTTTAGGTAATCATAGGTTTTAGGCTTTAGCTTTGTTTGAAACCAATCAGAGAGGGCTGTGACAAATTACATTCATCAGTAGGGATTGGAAATTTCATGAATCTAACACATCACCAATAATTAGTCCTAAACATGTACAGAAATTGATCGTTGAATATTTTCATAGTAAAGTAGCACACATAAAAACTAAAATGTCCAATAGAGGTTAGGCTTTCGCTGTACTGACAGCAGTTTCTTGAAGGAACTTGTTTGTACCTGTGAAGAGGAGGAGATGTTCATGACCGTGTCCATGTGATGGTCCTCGTGATGGTGAACACGCTCAACTCTGACAGATACCGTGTGTTTCTTGCCACTGGAGTCCCAAGCATGCACAGAAAACACCTTGTGGCCTTCATGAAGAGTCACTTGTCTCTTGAGTGTTACAGTCCCATCCGTGTCCACATCAAACCACTTGTCAGAGGACTGAAAGAGCGTTTTTGTTCTTCCATCGCATGTATTGAAAATTACTGTCAGAAAAAGGGATTCAATTGGCACAATAAAGCGTCTTGTCACGCATGTAAACCTAGTTCCCTGAGTGGGGAACAAGACGCAGTGTCAGTAGCTGAAGCTATGGGACACCCTCCAAGTGTGACGATGAGCTGAAATAGTGTTTATACTGTAATACTCAGTACTAAACATGCTCCTTGCTTTAGGCTTATCTAGTATCATTGCCTACATGCTGTGCTGAGCTTATCTGGGTATAACAACATGATTTTCATTGTTATAGGTACTACAACACAGAGGTGAAGTGGATGCCTGAACTTGGGAGGCCGGTAGGCGAACTGAATCCCATAGCCGAGTCTTATAGTATGGATGAGCCAGCGAAACTTACCTGCTTCTGCTGAGGGGGCGGACGTGTGTAAGGAGACCTTTTGTGTGCGTCCTGAGCACAGCCAACACCCCTTGCTGGCAATGGGAGAGGCACCTGAGGGTGACAAGGCATTGTAGCATCGTACACCGCCAAGCGCACTCTCTTGGCACCCAGAAATTTTGGAAACAACTCTTTTATTGAAGTTTTGGACATCGCCTGACCAACTGAACGAGTGGTGACTTTTGTTGCCACGAGGGCAAGGTCTGACGCCGCTCGGAGCTCCTGGAGGAGCTCTGGGTCAGGTCTACCCTTGTGCATGTCCATGAGTGCCTGGGCCTGGTGCACCTGAAGCGACGGCATGGAATGCAGGGCAGACGCAGCCTGTCCACAGGCTCTGTAAGCCTTACCAGTCAGACTGGATGAGAATTTACAGGCCTTGGATGGGTGGCATGGATTACCGCGCCAGGAGGAAGCGGACGCCGGACACAGTTGCATCGCGGCGGCCACTGGCAGGATCTCCACGTACCCTTCGAGGGTAGTGAGGAGTGATGAGCCACTCGGCCAGTTTCTGGCAGAAAAAGGTGCCGTCCACGACCTTGAGAGCTCACCATGCACTTCCGGGAAGAATGGAACACTGTGGTGGGCTGCCCCGAGAAACCAATCGTCCAAACTAGAAGGTTCGGGACACAATGGAGTGCTCCACGCGAGCCCAACCTTTTCAGCGCCCTGGGAAAGTGTAGTCTCCAGCTTGGGGTCTGTCTCGGGCAGCGCCACTCTCCCAGAGGGAGGCAATGCAGCTGAGTCTTCATCCCCCAAGGACTGAAACTCCCCATCAGATGCAGCGATCGACATCCTGTCATCTGTTGGAGCCCCGAAAGTCACTGCTGGATGCCTATGGGAGGGGCCAGCGTGCTCTTCCGGTAACTGAACCGGTTGCGTGAGGGAATAGGAGCCCGCGGAGGTTGACTCTACGGGGTGGGCCTAACCGTGATCCTCAGGTTACCCTGGCTATTCGCCGAAGTAGGTCTATTCTGTTGTCCAGCAGGAATAGCACTAGATTGGGGTATGGGTAAGGGGACTCCGCCTTCCTGAAGGTAGGAGAGTCTCGACCTTAGTGCCGAAATTGTCATGTTCCCGCAGTGGGAACATGAACCATCCACACACGCTGCCTCAGCGTGTTGAACACCCAGACACGTAAAGCAGCGATTGTGACCGTCAGCTGGTGACAGGGAACGACCGCATCCAGAAACGCATGGGTGGAATGACATCTTGAAAGAGACACAGTGTCACATCCGTGTTGCTCTTTTAGAAGAAAGCTCTTTTAGCGTGCTGAAACACTCAGGGAACGGCTGCGGCAAAACACAGGAGAATAGTGCAGCCTGTGTATGCACTCACCATTGGTGAAGACCGTTGCCTTCTCTCCCAGCACAAAAAGCCTCTTCTCTCTCTCTTTCTCTCTCTGCTGTAGCAGGAACAGTCTTCATGGACACCTGTTCGGCTCCGAAGTGAATGACAAATGTGCGCTGCATCCGCTTCCTGTTTATACCCGCGATGCGGGCGGAGTACGAGACGCAAATGCAAAAAAACCCCCACAGAAACACACACTTATGAAAAAGCATAGTGTTACCTTGGCAAAGATAACTCTAACTGTGATTTGCTGGAAATTCTAACAAAACACATGCAGATAATTCATTTCCTGAATAAGAAAATCTGAGGAGCGATAGTGCATCCTTTTAAGGCTCAGCTGGAGGGTGTCCTCATAGCATCATCTACTGACGCAGCATAACGTGAATCTATGAAAGAGAACACTTATTTATGGCAAACATCATTAATCAACACTTATTTGTGAGCTTCGACCCTTATACTTGAGTTAGACCCTGATTTCTGATGAAACTCTGAATTTAGTAGATACATGGCATGTATGACATTTGATTGAATGTTTTAGTTGAAGAATTATTGATCCAAATACTAAAAATATTTAAGCAAAAACTCCAAATGTTCATTTGTTTCAGTGTTTTAAAGAGATTTGTGAACACAGCCTACCTCTTCCTAGTCTTTCTCCTTGGTGAAGGTCATCTCTGTGCACTTTAAAAACCAGCAACTCCGACTCAAAGCCAGGTGCACATGAAGACTCCTCCGCAAATCCACACACAAAAGCCTAAGTTGAAACATATTAAATGCCTTTATATAATATATACATTTCAAAACACAACTGGGGGCATTACGTGCAGTGTGAACTTTTATCTTTGAAGTTTGAATGACTTTTCAAATAAATCAGTCTGGTTGTTGGAGCGTCCCTACCAGGTAAGTATTAAAAAGGGGGATCAGAGCTGCAGAACGGCTCTAACTCTTGGTTACTTGGTATGCATCTTATATGGCAACCCAAGGTTCAAATCCTTCGGGTTGAGCTATACTTGGTTCTAGGGGTGGGAATCACAGGGATACAATACACGATACATGGCTCACGAAACCAATAATATTAAAATCATGATATCTGTCTGACTATGAAAACAAAATGGCTGTGAAAAAGTTAAGTGCAGGTTTTACAGACTTTGGACATAAATGTGGCTGTGGCATCTATTATTTTACTCAATTTGAGCAATACATTTTACTTTTCTAATGCTGCGTTCACACCAAACGCGAATAGAGCATCAAAATCGCATCTACCGCGTCTAGTTGGACGCTTGAACATTTTGAATCCATTCGCGCGTCCAATTCGCTGATAATATAAATTAAGCGTTTGAAGTGAAATTGTCACAGGGTGTTTTGGTGTTGGTTCATGTTCATTGTTCATTGTTCTTGGTTACATTTAGTTTATCATGTTATGTTTGAGTTTGTCTTGGTCAAGTATTGAATGTTGTAACCCGCTGTCGGTGAGTTTCGTTATGGTTAATGCCAAGTCCTTGTTTTGATTTATGTTAAGATTTATGTTTTGTTGTAAATAAACTGCACTTGGGTCCTTCAACTTGCCTCCAGTGGATCTTCGTTACAGAAATAGACACGCGTTCAAGGAGCTCCAGGAAAAATATGTCATAAAACACCACTCTGCCTCTTTTAATTTTCATAAAAAATATATATTAAACATTAATAGCCACACAAATGTGATCCAGGCAACTCCTACATTATCTTCACTGCATGTATATTTAAATATCCTTAAAAAATAAAGTTATGAAACTTCTCTTTGCCCTCAGTCAAAACGATTTGGCAGACAACAAATAGATTCATGACACCAAAGATCGCCCGTTAGATCCACACAAGACACTACAGGACATCAGAGCCAGCGACAAACATCAGAAGGACTGGCCGAGGAAAGGCTGCTCTCGCCGGGGTTATGAGTGGTGAGCGCCCAGTGATCGCCTGGATCTCACAACTCCAAAAACACAAGATTATTTTTTTAATTAGGCGCTCTCTTTATAAATAAACCACAGACTTGAGCTTTAAACAACTACATTCTCACCTGAAAAAGTCTTAAAACTACAATTGTAACACAATAGTAGTATTTTTAAATTATGCAGGGTTTCTCATCACGTCACTTTACAATTTGAATTGACGCCAAAGTACAGATTTTTCAACTCGGGCGGCAGACGCGAATTCGCTTCAAACGCGTGAATGCACAAAAAGTACCACTCGCACATAACGCATGTATCGCGCAAGATGCTCAATTCGTGTCCAATTCGCATCTTTCGCGTGAATGAGGCGGAATCGTGTCCATCGCGCTGCTTGAAACGCATCTATTGCGCCGCAGGATATCCAGACGCGTGTCAACGCGCCTTTCCATTGACTTAACATGGAAATCACTCACGCCAGACGCTCTATTCACGTTCGGTGTGAACACAGCATTAGGCTAGTTATGTTCACATTTCCCTCATTCATGTGTTGAGCGCCAACTTGAGGAGCCATGAAGTAGTGATGCTGGGAGCAGGGAAATCTATTTATAGCCTCTTATTTTATTAATTAAAATATCAATATTTGACGCCAGCGTATCGATTCTCAGGTCGCACAGAACAGGATAATGATATATTGCCATATCGATATTTTGTCCCACCCCTACTTGGTTCACTGCCGTTTATCTTCACAGCTGGTGAGCAGGCATTCAGTTACTATGGCGTAGTGGGGATTCACATTCCCACAGCAACAACACCAGGACACAGCGTGGAGTTCCCTCAAATGTAACCCAGTTCCCTGAGAATGGAAGGAGATGCTGCATCGCGTTTGCCGTACTTAAGGCATGCCTGCGCATCTATCTTCAAAAAAATGCAAAGTTGATGAAGTTTCATGCGGGTGCCCTTTTATAGTCATGCCGGTGCACCAGTGGCGTCATGTGACCGGTGTGGCCAATAGGATTCAGACACCGGTGCACACTAAAGGAGTTCCCATAGTGTCAACACCATGATGCAGCGTTGAGCTCACTTCTCAGGTTACGTAACCCTTAGACATTTTAGTGTAATTTTAAGCTGAAAATTGGTTAGGAATGAAGAGTGTTTAAAAAGTAAACTAACTATTGAGAAATGTGTTCTAGCAATTGTTAAAAATTAAAAAATGTAAAAGCTGGTGCGCAAATACTTTGGTTTTGCTGACTGTGTGGAAAGTTTTGACTAGGGGGACTAAACTGTTTATGCACATAACATGCTACACATAAATTTAAATAACAGACCTAAGATTAAATCAATAAAATTAGACGAAAAGGGTATTTCTTTTCACATATGGGTACTTTTGTCTCTATGGATTTAAAAATAAAATAGACCAAACGTGAAAAACTACAAGCATATCTCTCTGCACTCAGTTTGCAGTTGTAAAACAAACTTTTTACAAAACACTAAATAAACACAGTTCTCTACATTAGACATAGCATTCAGAGCTGATTTCATTTGGAAAACACTGCCATTCAAAATGCCACACTCTAGTGTATAATAAAAACTTTTATAACTGGATTTTCATGTTTTTAGATTGAAAGTTTGGGTCTGGAACAAGGGGAAATCAGGCATTAATAATGCATTTGAAAAGACTAAACCCCTACAACATAAAAGTGACTGAAATTTTAATTTTCCAAACTTTGTCCGACCACTGATAATATAAAAATTACACAGTGACAACAGTAACACATACGATTAAACGTTTGATACAAATTTTTGGTTGTACAAATGTGTAGCATTTTATTTCTCACTCCTGATACGAGGTACATAAAGTCCTACCTTACAAAGGAAAATAACAACTCCCAATCGCACAATTCTCATTGTCTCCATTTGGAGCAAAATGCCTCAAAAGTCCTTCAGGGATTATTTTCTTATTGGTTTTTTAGATTGTGCAGCTACTTCAATGCTTGAGTTCCCCAAATGCATGCACATAGGGTGTTTACTATCTTTTAAGGGGAATGTGCCTAAGGGGGCGGCATATGGAGTGAGGCAATGTTCCAAGAACAAAAATATGACTGCCAAGACTTGACTGGAAGCAAGCAGTTCTGATAGGAAACACAAAAAATACTGTATTCCTAGTGTTTTTAAAGATTAAAGTGTTCTTTTTACATTTACTACACCATTTGTGTGTAGTCTTTTGCGTCTGCTAAATGCATAAATGTACATTTTTGTAGTAATGGTGACAAATACAGAATAAAGTAAATATGTTGGAAAATACACTATATACTGTTATTTGGCAACACAACTATACTGGTCAGTTTTTAATGGCTAACAAGCATTATTCAATACTAATGTAAATTTTCACAAATTTACTCTCAACTTTTTTTTGGATTGCTAACATGCATTGGAAAAAACTGAAGTCATATTGTCAAAACTCTTCACAGAGTCAGCAAAACAGATAAAGAGACTAAAGAGTATGTATAGTAAATCATTTTTCATTGCTTTCACACAAAATCTGTGGCGTAGTTGTTTTAAAAAGTGGGTGGGACAGTAGTGTGTGTGTGTGTGTGTGTGTGTGTGTGTGTGTGTGTGTGTGTGTGTGTGTGTGAGTGGGGATGGGGGGAGGGGATGGGGGTTTGAGGCGATTGCATAAAAAAGGGAGTCGGGAGTACAAGGTGGACAAGATCCTTTCTTGGGCCATTCGTTAATGGAGAACGGATTCCTCGCTGCTATCCTAGAGCTGCATCTCACGAGCTGGGTTGTATCGATGTCTTCAGTGTAAGGATCCTGAATCTCATCCGGAAAATCCCGGAGAAGCCTAAACGGATCTAGTTCCTCACTTGAAACGATGCCTTCTCCGCAGGTCCCGTTCAGTTGTTTGGATGCTTCCCTTCCGAAGACCTTCAAACTCAAACTTCAAACCTATATTCCCGTCCGACTTCCTGGTACCATCTCCTCCGCTCAGTTTGTCATCTGATCAATCTGATCAATCTTGAGCCTTTTTTGGCTATCGCTATCAACACAGTGAACCGTTATCGATCAGGAATGTTTTGGTTCCGATATAACCTCGGTTCCCTGAGATAGATGGGAATGAACATTGCCTAATGTCCTAAGCTCTTAACAGTTTAGCCAACAGTTACGCTGTTCATCCTAACCCCAAGAGAGCGAATTGGTGTTTTACCCTAAGGAAGTATCCTATGTTAACCCAAAGAAGGAGTAGCAGAGATGTGTGTTAACAGATTCAGGGAGCAAGAGATGGGAGAAACGAAGATGCTGGCGACCCCTGCTGGTCAAAATGCAACAAAAACTCAGGCCAAACAAACAGCTTTTACAAACCCTTTGCAAATGTTTTATTGAAAATATAATCTATCAAATGCAATTAACAAACCATACAGTACCATTAAACATTATGTGACTGTATGTGTTCTTTTATCAAGAGACTTTTATCTACTATTATTCCTTTTAATTATGCAAATGCCTCGTTAAAACGTCTACAAATGTATAAAACTGATCAGATATTAGGTATTTGATTGTTTCCTCTGCTGCTTATATTCACAATTGCAAATGTTCTGTTCTCACTCTCTCTGCAAACACACACAAACACACACTTTAAATATTGGTGTTATCGTCTGAGATAAATCGCTTGTACTCTATAAAATCTATTAAAAGTCAGTTCTATAAAATCTGTATTTTTAGTATAGATGACCTAAATAAATCACTGATTAAACTTTAGGATCAAATGAACAACAACAGTTGGAAAGTATAAAGTTTAATGTTCATAACATTATGAAAAAGCATTTACTTTATATGAAAAGTAAAAAAAGATGAAACTTTTTAAAAGAGTTTAACCGTATTGAAATATATTTATTAGTATAAGGTATACAAGTTTGAATAAATAATGTCATAGTTTAATAAATAGAATTTAAAGGGTTAGTTCACCCAAAAATGTAAATTGTGTCATTAATGACTGAGCCTCATGTGGTTGGACACCCGTCAGACCTCCGTTCATCTTCAGACACAAATGAAGATATTTTAGTGTAAATCTGATGCTCTGAAAGGCCTCCATTGGCTCAACTTTACACTCTCAAGACCCTTAAAAGGTACTAAAGACATCGTTACAAAGTCCATCTCACTACAGCGGCTCTACAATAACTTTAAGAAGTGACCAGAATAGTTTTTGTGCGCAAAAAAACCTAAATAACGACTTATATAGTGATAACCAATTTCAAAACACAGCATCATGAAGCTTCGAAGCGTTATGAATCAGTGAGTTGATTCAGCGGTTCAGAGCATTATGAATCAGTGAGTCGAATCAGCTGTTCGGGACGTTATGAATCAGTGAGTCGATTCAGTGTTTCAGAGCGTTATGAATCAGTGAGTCGATTCAGCAGTTCAGAGCATTATGAATCAGTGAGTCAATTCAGCGGTTCAGAGCTTTATGAATCAGTGAGTCGAATCAGCGGTTCGGGACGTTATGAATCAGTGAGTCGATTCAGTGGTTCAGAGCGTTATAAATCAGTGAGTCGATTCAGCGGTGAGTCGATTCAGCGGTTCAGAGCGTTATGAATCAGTGAGTCAATTCAGCGGTTCAGAGCTTTATGAATCAGTGAGTCGATTCAGCGGTTTGGATCTCCAAAGTCATGTGATTTCAGCAGTTTGGCGGTTTGACACGCGATCCGAATCATGATTCGACTCGCTGATTCATAACGCTTCGAAGCTTCATGATGCCTTGTTTTGAAATCGGTCATCACCATATAAGTCGTTATTTAGGGTTTTTTTGCGCACAAAAACTATTCTCGTCACTTCATAAAGTTATTGTAGAGCCGCTGTAGTGAGATGGACTTTGTAACTTTAGTCTTTAGTGTCTTTTAAGGGTCTTGAGAGTGTAAAGTTGAGCCAATGGAGGCCTTTCAGAGCATCAGATTTACACTAAAATATCTTCATTTGTGTCTGAAGATGAACGGAGGTCTGACGGGTGTCCAACCACATGAGGGTAAGTAATTAATGACAGAATTTTCCTTTTTGGGTTAACTAATCCTTTAAGGTTAAAAAAATATATATATTTAATCGACCAGCAATGAAGTTATGATTTTGTTCTATGAGAGAAAAGCCTATTGGGTAATGTTCATGGTTTACTGAATACAGCATTCAAAATGTTAATTATTTGTTGGGTTATAATATATGTTAAAATGCTTTAAAGATGCCTGTAAGAATAGGAAGAAAGAGTTACACAAATGTTTTGTGAATTTATTTTATTCCTGAAAGTTTGTGTATGAGCCAATCACAGCTGAGGTCAAGGTACAAGGAAAGAAAGACAAACTCGGGTGGTTTGGTGAAAAGAAAAACACGCTTGCATTGAATGCAATGCACGCACCAGATAAGTGAAAGTGTTCAACAAGGACTCTTATACCAATCGTTAATGGTGATACTTCTGTCTGTGTGAGTGGTTAACTCATTACAGTAAGACAGAAATAAGTTTAAGTTAGCCGCTGATTTAGTGGTTATGTTTTGCATGGACTTTGCTGTAGCTTTATCGAGTGGTAGAATTTGCTGAGATCGTCTACCATGTGAATCTTCTCTTCCTGTCTTTTCTTCATCGCGAATACTCTCGTCCGGTCTTCTGCTGCTGACGCATTTGATCTTGTGCACATGAGGTTACATTCACATTGAGTAAAGGTACCATTTTTTATTTGGCCTGTGTGGTGAAGCAGCCATTTTGTTTAAGGCTACAACGCACGCAAGCTACATTCAGGCCTGCATCAGTTGAACATTCAAAGGGTATTTCATATTAAGCTAGGGTTTTGCCGGCTATTTTATTTTCTTGGGCCCTTATGTTGTGTATGTGAATTTGAACGCATTTGTGATCTGAAAAGTGAGTTGGACCAGATGGAGTTAATTGCTGACCTTAAAGAAGTAAATCTGGTGTACTTTTTTATAAAATAGTTGTGGTTACTGACTCTTTTGATATTTTAAGTTAATTAAGAAAAAGAGTAAAATTGTGATTTAAATAGGAAAGTGTTTCTAGAATAAAAGTAATTCCAGGACATTTCATTTCCTGTAAAAGTGTAAATATTACTGCTTAATTAGTGATTTAACGGGGAAAAGCATTTAATATAATAAGTTAGTAATTACACTCACACTCACAAGTTAAACACAGATAAGTTTATTAGTGAAACCTCACTTATTTGATTAAATGGATATTTAAAGAACTCAGGATAGCCACCTCTCATTATAGTCAAGCACGCTAGAGAGGCGCTAAAAGAGTGAAAAAGTTATGTTGTGATTTTGAATCTTGTAATCAACAGAAAATATTCTGAAATGTTTAAAAAACAGCACATTTATGATGATCTGTTGTGGAATTAATGCAAAAAGTTTTTAAAATATGAAAAATTACTGGTGAAAACAGTACAACAGCAATTATAGCAAAGACTATAATAAACCATCTGGCTGTACATTATCTTTTAGATATAATCACAGCAATATTAAGATGACAGATTTAATAAATGTAAAATATTAATGTTCAGCAAATGTGAAAAAAAGATGAATTATGAATAAATTATGAATTAACTATAAAAATGTATATAAGGCCCTGTTTACATGTAACCTTGTCTACTTCTTCGCAGCAGAAGTGGGCAAAGGGTTAATAGATGAATCGTTGGCGACAGAATTAATTCCCAAATCCTCCAATTCAACTACCAGGGTTCCTGTGGCAGTAGCTGGAGGAGTACCTGCACAAAAGCACAAATATTAGAAAAAGGCTAAGCTAGCAATAATTCTTTGCTTGAAAAGAAACACTAATTACCATCATCCACGGACAAAACGATAGCTGTGTATTTGCCATCTTTGACATGGGGAGATTCTCTATCGATAAGGCCCTTGACTTTAATTTTTATGGTGTCTTGATTTACACTCAACCAGCCGGCAGGATCACTGCCGATTTTAAACCTGGGAGGAGCCAAAGCACAGGTTAAAACTTGAATTGTTCCGCAAGAACATCTTAACGTTGGTTATACGTATTGCCTGTAAGTTAAAAATCATTTGAAGTTCAATGGAAATACAGGCATGCTGTCATTTGAATTCTAGGTAGAAGAGATTTGACATTGGAAGGTGTTGTGTATTCCCTGGCTTTGTGTTTTGTGTGTTCTGTTAATTGGATTTTTAGTTTGCATTTTACTAGTTTTCTATTCTGTGTGCCATTTTTGTAGTTTTGAAGTTTTTTGGTTGATAACTTCTGTGATCATTCCCAGGTTCCCAGGTCTTGTTTGCCTATTTCCCTCTAGTATTTAAACCCCAGTGTTTGTGTTCCTTGGCGAGTCTTGTCCTACACAGATGTACGTTTAGTGCTACTTAATCGGATCCCTGATTCTCTGTTGAGGATTTGCTATTATGTTTATTTTTAAACTCTTTGCGCTTGGATTCAGCTCTCACTTGTTTTTGAGGTAACCTAATGTCCCAAAAGACTCGACCACGATGGATTCAGCAATTAGTTTAACTTGGCTCCGGCAAGGCAACCGTTCCCTCGAGGACCGGTTTTGGATATGGCCAACCTCACAGATTTCCCAGACTTTGCCGTCATTGACTTTTACTGTCACAGACTCAACAACCATTACCAAACCATACTCGTCCGTGATGGTGGATTGCTGGTGGAATTCCTGGACTATGGTAGAGGGCTGGTAGAGGAGGAACATTTTTTGGTTGGGCTTGCGTACGGACCTCAAGCTCCGGTGACGGCAGTGCCTGAACCACCCCACAGTACAGAACCACAGTACGGACCCAAAGTCTCTCCAGACTTTGCCCTCCTTGACTTTTACTGCCATGTACTCAACAACCATTACTAACCCATACTCGTCCGTGATGGTCCTTGGGGGTCGCTTGAGAAATTCCTGGACTATGCCCTTTATATAAGTGGTTCATTTTACAATGTGGGGTGGTAGAGGAGGAACCTTCCTCTAAACACTTTTTTGAGGGTCTGGGTCTCAAGCTCCGGTGGTGGCAATGCCTGGCCCACCATGGATCCCAGTGTTTCCAAGTCCGGTGGTCCAGAATCCAGTGGTCTAGGTGAACACTACAGCTCTTCCTGAGGTGGCAACAAACGCTAAGGATCCTCTTGAGGAGGCGACAACCATTACTGATCCTCTCAAGGGGGGGGGAACCTTCTGCCTGTTCTGTCTTGACCAAGGAAGCCAACCTTGAACTCTCAACCTGTCCTGTATTGACCAAGAAAGCCTTCTCTGAACCCTCTGTGCTTCCTGTTATGGCCACAGATGCCATTTCTAACCTCTCTGTGTTCTCTGTTTTAGCTCTGCCGAAGCTGCCAAGGAGGTTCTGCTTGCTCTACCGGTTTCGTCTGCTCCGTCTGCCTTGCTGGTCTTCAGCTCTGCCTACTCCGTCCTGGCTCTCTAATCCTTCTCAGTCTCCAGTACCACCACATTGGCCTGACCCGCCATCCCTCCCCCTGATTTGCCTCCACTCCACCACCCTCTTGGACTCATGTTTGTTGTTTCTTGGGAGCATCTGGAATCCTCTCCTTAAGGGGGGACTTTAACGTATTCCCTGGCTTTATGTTTCATGGGTTTTGTGTGTTGTGTATTGGACCTTTAGTTTGCATTTTACCCTGTTTCTTTTCCTGTTTCCTGTCATGTGTGCAATTTTTGTAGTTCTGTGATCATTCCTAGGTGTCATTTCTGCATATTACCCCCCCCCCCCCACCCTAGTATTTAAACCCCAGCTCATCTTCAAAGAGCCAGGACTTTTTTAATATAACTCTGATTGTATTCGTCTAAAAGAAGAATGTCATAGGATGACTTGAGAGAGAGTAAATCATGGGGTAATTAAAATGTTTGGGTGAAATAACCCTTTAAGACATAACTAAATATGTTTAGTAGGATACTTGCTGAGACGGGCATTTTATGAAATCATTTTGTGTGAATTTGTTAGTTCAAGTATTCACGCGCTGTCCGAGATGTGGCTTTAGAATTGAGTTCCCTTTCGCGTCTTCTTTCTCTTGAATATTTAAATTGGCAAGGCTTAAACTTTCGTGACAATGCAGCGCTGGCTGGTCAACTGTCCCGCGCATCATTCACATTTGTTAATGTTAATTTTTTCACAACATTAGCATAGTTAGAATTCATGAAAATGTTACCGACCAACTGCTGAGTGGCACAGTTCCATATACTCACCAACGCAGTTCCCATTCAGTCGGTCACGTTCGACGTACGTCGGACGTACCGACGAATTGGGAACACTTCTGGGAGCCCCTATCAGCTTCGAGCTATCTAGAACCGGCCAATGAACAATTGGCGTGCGAGATTTGCATCTCGCGCTCCGCCCCGCGCCGCGGGTATAAACAGGAAGCGAGAGCGAATGCACGCTGTCATTCACTTCGGAGCCACACGGCAGATGAAGACGACTCAAATTGAGTTCGCTGCTATCAGCAAGACATTAAAGAGTTTGAAAGAACCGGAGAAGAGGAGAAACGCGTGTTGGAGAGACGGCACATTCCAGCGGGACCGCGGAAGACTCATCAGCTGCCTCTGCGCTACAGAGAAAACTGCTGTTTTCACAGCAACAAATTTCTGTTGGTCTGGTTTGGGCGTTTTCCTGTATTGAGTACAGGCACGGGCTGCACTACAATCCCGTGCGCTGTCGCGTTTCCCCCTGAGTGCTTCAGCACAGAGCGTTTCCTCACAAAAGAGTACACGGGTGACGCTGCGTCTTTTTCAAGACGTCATTCCACCCGTGCGTTTCTGGATGCGGTTGTTTCCTGTCCTGACGGCCACGATCCCTCTCGCATAAACATGTTGAGACTGTGTCGTGGGTGATCCATGTTCTCCCAGGGGAACGGGATCACGTCGACGCGCTGGTCATCTCACCTTCCGCGTGAGGGTTTGAGTGTTCAGCGCGCCGTGTGCCGTCTGGCTGCCGGGTGACAGCGCGGGTTGCCACGGCAACTCTGCGCGCGTCACTCGGCGCCTCCGATGCGCGGTCGAGACTATGATGCCTCAAACGGGGTTGAGTCCCTTCGCTTATACCCCGATCTAGTCTCTTTTCTGGTGCACCAGAGGGGGGACTATTTTGGCTGATAAGCCTGGGTGGCCTGAGGATTACAGTGAGGTTTCCCCGCCGCGTACATCTCTGTGGGCCCCTCACTCCTCTATCGCATCGCAAGCATGTTGAGACTGTGTTCGTGGGTGGTCTATGCTCTCTCACGAGAGCATGGCCACGTCGGCGCGCTGTTCGTCTTGCCTTTTTCATAAGGGCTTGAGTGATCAGCGCGCCGTGTGCCGTCTCACGGCCACGCCCACTGTCTCACGTGTCTGCTGGTAGCTTACAGATGGGACTGCTGGTCCTTGAAAGGGGACCTAGCATTTCATTTGGGGCTCTAGCAGAGGACAGATGTCAATCGCTGCATCGGAGAGAGGGCTGTTATGTGTTGAAAATGAAGATGATGCTGAGATTCCCACCGTAATAGTGGGCGCTCTTGCTGAATCAGATTCATACTTGACAGCCATGCTTTCCCGGATGGCTGAGGCATAGTGCAACGCGTAAATCGCCTTGCCTGCCCCTTGCCTTTTTTCGGATGTGCATTGGAAGGCTTTGGCATTGTGGAACTATTGGTGCCAAAATATGGAACACCAATAGGGCCATAATCTGTATAAAGTTTTCCTCTCTCTCACTACCCTCATCGGTGGGGTGGCAGTGCCACTGGCAGGCCACCTCCGCCCTGCTTAGTGCACGAGGGTAGTTCTGAGCTGAGGTTGAGCTGCGCACAGCGCTGGCCCTTGGCTAGACGATGTCCACCCTGGTCCAGAAACACAATTGACCCGGATTTGGTCTGGAACTGTTCTTCCCCAGAGGAGGGCTGGGTGGAAAACCATTAGTAATTCTGTTCCACCACTGATGTTAAAAACAGCCAGTGGTACCAAAAAAAAAAAAAAAAAAGAGCAGTTCCAATACCTCGGGGTCTCGGGAGTTCAGGAATGGCAGCGTGTGACGATTCAGAGCCTCGCCGCTTTCATTCCCCTCCCCACAAGAGGGCGAGAATGGCAGTGTGTGACGCTACAAAGCCTCGCCACTCTCATTCCCCTCTTCTCAGCGGTGCGTGGACAACAGTGCGCGACGCTATGCCTCGCCACTCTTGTTCCCCGCTGAGGAAGGAGGTGAGGCCTTGCCACAAAGCCTTGCCACGCTCAGCCCCTCCTTCATTTGGGAGCGCGCTTGGCGGTGGTCGACGCTCCCATGCCTCGCCACCCTCAGACGCCTCTCCCTTCGCCAGCAGGGGGCGCCGGCTGTGGGAACGCAATCAAGCGGCCTCCCCACACTCGCACGCCCCCTCCGCGGACGCAGGTAAGTGTTGCACAGCACACTCAGATCCCACTTCGGGCCGCTCCATGCCGTCCGAGTCGGATCCCTGCATTCCGCGTCGCTGCCCCGCTGCGGGTACGTCTGTGGTTAATCCCCTTGCTTGGTGTCTGGAAGCCTGGCTAGAGCTTCCCAGCCCGTCTCGGGGCCGTACCATCAGACTCGGCTATGCGATTCAGTTCGCCAGGCGTCCCCCTAAGTTTGGGGGCGTTCACTTCCCAGTAGCGAAGGAGAGCGCCCCCGTGCTCCGGGCGGAGATCGCAGTCCTACTGGCGATATGAGGTCCGGGTTCTACAGCCCGTACTTCATTGTACCCAAGAAAGGCGGCGGGTTATGGCCGGTCTTGGACCTGCGATTCTTGAACCGGTCCCTTCACAGGCTGCCGTTCAGAATGCTAACGCAGTAGCACATCTTCAGGTGCGTCCGTCCCCAAGATTGGTTTGCAGCGATCGACCTGAAGGACGCGTACTTTCATTCTCGTTTCCCCTCGACCGGCCCTTTCTGCGCTTCGTGTTCGAGGGACGGGCATGTCAGTACCGCGTCTTACCCTTCGGCCTGTCCCTGTCGCCCCGCGTCTTTACGAAGGTTGCGGAGGCGGCCATTGCTCCCATGAGAGAGCATGGTGTTCGCATCCTCAACTACCTCGACGACTGGCTGATTCTTGCCCAGTCGCGAGGGCAGTTGTGCGAACACAGGGACAAGGTGCTCAGTCACCTCAGCCAGTTGGGACTTCGGGTCAACTGGGAGAAGAGCAAACTCTGCCCCACGCAGAGGATCTCTTTTCTCGGTATGGAGATAGACTCGGTCGCCATGACTGCGCGCCTCACCGAGGAGCGCGTCCAGTCGGTGTTGAACTGCCTGAATTCGTTCAAAGGCAGGACAGTGGTTCCACTGAAACATTTTCAGAGGCTCCTGGGGCATATGGCATCCGCAGCTGCAGTAACGCCGCTCGGATTGCTTCATATGAGACCGCTTCAACGCTGGCTACACGATCGAGTCCCGAGATGGGCATGGCACAGCGGTTCCCTCCGCGTCCAAGTGACTCCGAGGTGCCGCCAAACCTTCGGCCCATGGTCGGACCCTTTGTTTCTCCGGGCGGGAGTCCCCCTAGAACAAGTGTCCAGGCACTCCGTTGTCTCCACGGATGCCTCATCCACGGGTTGGGGTGCCACGTACAACGGGCTTGCAGCTTCGGGCCTGTGGACGGGGCCTCAGCTGCAATGGCATATCAATTGCCTCGAGTTGTTAGCAGTTCGTCTTGCACTCAGCCGCTTCAAAGTGCCGCTCAGAGGCAAGCAGGTTCTGGTCCGGACGGACAACACTGCGGCCGTAGCGTACATCAACAAACAGGGTGGTCTACGCTCCCGTCGCATGTCGCAACTCACCCGCCATCTCCTCTTATGGAGTCAGAAGCATCTGAGGTCGCTTCGTGCTATTCACATTCCGGGCCTGCTCAATCGTGCGGCCGACGAGCTGTCACGTCAGCAGGTACTTCCGGGAGAATGGCGACTCCATCCCCAGGCGGTCCAGCTAATCTGGAGTCGTTTCGGGGCCGCACAGGTAGACCTGTTTGCCTCCCCAGAGACGACCCACTGTCAGTGGTTTTATTCCTTGACCGAGGGGACCCTCGGGTCGGATGCCCTGGCCCACAGCTGGCCCCGGGAAGAACGCAAGTATGCGTTTCCCCCAGTGAGCCTTCTTGCGCAGACACTGTGCAAAGTCAGGAAGGACGAGGAGCAGGTCCTGTTGGTCGCTCGTATTGGCCCAACCGGACTTGGTTCCTGGAACTAGTGCTCCTTGCGACAGCACCTCCCTGGCCCATTCCTCTGAGGCAGGACATCCTGACTCAGAGACGGGGCACCCTATGGCACCCGCGTCCAGACCTCTGGAAACTCCATGTCTGGTCCCTGGACGGGACGCGGAGGTTCTAGGTGACCTACCGCAAGCGGTAGTTGACACCATCACTTCCGCTAGAGCCCCCTCTACGAGGCGCCTCTATGCGTTGAAGTGGAACCTGTTCGTCGATTGGTGCTCTTCTCGCCGAGAAGACCCCCGAAGATGTTCGATCGCATCTGTGCTTACCTTTCTACAGGATGGGTTGGAGCGAAGGCTGTCTCCCTCCACCCTCAAGGTCTATGTCGCCGCTAATCATGAGCTCGTAGATGGGAAATCTCTAGGTAAGCACGATCTGATCGTCAGGTTCCTTAGGGGAGCGAGGAGATTAAATCCGCCTCGTCCTCCCTCTATACCCTCTTGGGACTTAGCTCTGGTGCTTACTGCACTACAGAGAGAACCCTTTGAGCCTCTGCAGTCAGCTGAGTTGAAAATCCTGTCGTTAAAGACTATACTCCTGATTGCGTTGGCCTCCATCAAGAGGGTAGGGGCCTGCAGGCATTTTCGGTCGACGAATCGTGCCTGGAATTCGGGCCCGGTAACTCTCATGTGATCATGAGACCCCGGCCTGGATACGTGCCCAAGGTTCCCGCTACTCCCTTCCGGGACCAAGTGGTGAGCCTGCAAGCGCTGCCTTTGGAGGAGGCAGACCCAGCCCTAGCTTTTCTCTGTCCCGTCCGTGCTCTCCGGACTTACGTGGACAGAACGCAAAGCTTCAGGACCTCAGAGCAGCTCTTCGTCTGTTACGGAGGACAGCAGAAGGGAAAGGCTGTCTCCAAGCAGAGGATGGCCCACTGGATAGTGGATGCCATCGTCTTGGCTTATCAGTCCCAAGACGTGCCCTGCCCGCTCGGGTTAAGAGCCACTCCACTAGGGGTGTTGCCTCTCGCTGACAGATATTTGTAGAGCTGCGGGCTGGGCGACACCTAACACGTTCGCTAGATTCTATAGCCTCCGTGTAGAGCCGGTATCTTCCTGTGTGCTCACTTCCCATAGTCAGTAACACCGAAATGCCTGTTCTAGTGTCGGCTTGCTGCGCCATTCCCTCCCCTATGGTAGACGGATGCGTGCGCTTATTCTGCTCCAGTCGAGTTCCCCGGAACGGCGAACCCTGTTGAGTCCTCCGCAACCCGCGGCAGTCGGACGTGGCGGAGCGTTCGACGCCAGGTCTAACACTCGTATGCATTGGTGGAACTTGTGTTAGGCTGGGTTCCGTATGTAGTGACCCCCACAGCGGTCCCATATGTGTATTCTTCCACGGTACGGCTCCCTACGGCGAGCCCGTGTCTTTCCCTCGGCAGAGTTCCTCTGCCGTCCCAGGTATGTGTTGTCTCCCTCCTAATTGGCCGGGGCCACCCCTGGGACTTCCGTATGTTGTGCTGCCCACGGCCAGCCTATACGTGTATTCTCCACATGTTAACTCCCTCTGGGCATGATGTGGCTTCCGCAGCTGCCCTCACAGGCACGCTTCCCAGCGTTATCCAATACAGTCAGCTGAGTGGGTCTTGCGGAACAGCAGCTTGGACTCTCCCTGCGTGAACCTACCCGCCCGCATCAGATCGGGGTCCGTGGGGCTCATCGCTGGTCGCTGGAAGTGGTAGTAACTATGGCGTTTTCCATAGGGGATCCCAATTCGTCGGTACGTCCGACGTACGTCGAACGTGACCGACTGAATGGGAACGTCTCGGTTACGTATGGTAACCCTCGTTCCCTGAAGGAGGGAACGGAGACGTACGTCCCGTCGCCACAGTTGCTGTACCATCACTGCAGGTCGAGCCACTACGTGTGGCTCCTCAGTGAAAAACAGCGTGCATTCGCTCTCGCTTCCTGTTTATACCCGCGGCGCGGGGCGGAGCGCGAGATGCAAATCTCGCACGCCAATTGTTCATTGGCCGGTTCTAGATAGCTCGAAGCTGATAGGGGCTCCCAGAAGTGATCCCAATTCGTCGGTACGTCCAACGTACGTCTCCGTTCCCTCCTTCAGGGAACGAGGGTTACCATACGTAACCGAGACGTTTTTTCCGCATTTGGCGCTTGACGAGTTAATTTTAGGCCCTGGATATAGGCCTTGCTAGGTAGTAGCTAGATAGTTGCTAAGGTGGTTTTCAGTGGTTAATAGAGCTATTGACATTCATGAAAAGTCCATCAATGCAAGTCTATGGGATTTTTATTGTTTGCTTCAAGATCTGGAAATCTCTAAATAAACCAGCCAGAATTGCCAAAAGGAATAATGAATATAGCAACATGTCTTACGTTATGTTCTTTGAGGTTTGAGTTGCATTATCATTGCTGTCAGTCACAGTAATAACAGCTGTGGCAGTGACTGAAAAACCATGTCCTTCATTGTCAGCAGCCACAACTGTCAAAGTGTATGTCGGCCATTTCTGAAAGGGAAGATCTTTTCAGGTGAGTTTGTTTACATGAAATCATTCTTCGCCACTGCAAGATCCATTCATCAGATTTCTCACCTCTCTGTCCAAACCTTCAGAATTCACATAAATTTCTCCAGTAAAAGTCTTGATTTGAAACATGTTTGGATTTGGCAATTCTGGTTCTTGCTTAATGATTTTGTATCTGACCTCTGCATTGTAAGTCCTTATGTCATCTGCATCAGTGGCTGTGACGGTCAAAAACTCAAGACCTTCAGTGAGAGAAGAATAAAGACTGATTAGGTGGTACGAGCTGAAGAGGCATTTGAAGAATCTGCACCATACACCTACCCATTTCAGCAGTTTCAGGAACTTCTCCATTGAATCGATTTTGTGTAAAAACAGGGGGATTATCATTTTGGTCTATCACAATTACAACAATTTCCATTGCTCTTTCTGCTTTAGTAGACCCATCAACTGCAGTAGCATGAGCTACAATCTAAAGACAGGAGAAGAAATACAGGCATGGTAAGAGGCAAATATTTGAGGTTGTATCTTTAAGTTCATGTCTGTAAGCTTTGTCACATAAATATGAAAGTTTGACTTAATTTTTAGTAGATACAGTATACAAATGACAAAAATACAAACAATTTACGGTCTCTACAAACACATCAGAACACATCATGGGCCCTATTTTAACGATCTGAAACGCAAGTGTAAAAACGCGAAGCGCAAGTAACTTTGTGGGCGGGTCTCGGCGCTGTTGCTATTTTCCCGGCGGGATAAATGGCTCTTGCGCCCGGCGCAAATCTAAAATGGGTTGGTCTGAAGTAGCTTCATTATTCATAGGTGTGGTTTGGGCGTAACGTGAATAAACCAATCCGAGCGTCATCCAACATTCCCTTTAAAAGCAGGTGCGCAAGTTCCATAATGGATTGCTATTATTATGGCGTATTTACCAGGCGCACGCCAGGAGCGGTTCATAGCCGAGGAGACTGATGTTCTAGTAAGAGCAGTGAAAGACAGAGAAGTGAAGTTGTAATGTTGTACATTATGGTAAAGGTGATTTCACAGTCTTTTTTTTTTTTTCAGTCTTTCAGTTTTTTCAGTTTTTCAGTCGATTTTTTTTCCTGGTTCTTGACGGACAAACCAATTTGTCAGATGTCCTTATATACATATATGTCTTGCCACTATTGGGCAAACAGGTCTTATCCTTAATTATTACAATTAGCCTGAATCATTTGTAAGCTAGATTTATGCCTATTTTTTCACATCTTCGTGGCACACCACAATGATTTCCGTCATCTCATGTGTTAATATTTTTTTAGTGTAACAATTTATGATTTGCAAAAATAACTGTTGCATCTGTGTAGATTACATGAGCAAAGTGTATGCGCGTTGTGCACGCTATACATTATGGTCAAGCATGCGCCCTTAAAATAGCATAATGAACAACGCGCAACGCGCCACTGACTTTAGACTAGGTTTTTTCTGGTCAGTGGCGCAATTGTTTAATGGAACAGCAAAATAGCACCAGGGATTGTTTGCGCCGGAACACGCCTCCTTTTTTGCGCTGAACCGCCCAGGGAGCGCAAGTGCATTCACTAGTTTAGCGACGTGCTTCTGTGGAGGGAAAAGCGCGCTTTGCGCGGGTGCAAAATAGGAATGACACATGCGTCGGTGTACAAAGTCAATTGCGCTGGGTGCAAGATAGGGCCCCTTGTGTGTCAAGCCATTTCACAGGACCTTTTATCTGATTAACTGATCACAGCTTTCCAAGAATTAACCCCTAGAGGTCGAAGATCACGCCGACACGACCTCCTCGATTTTTGTTCTTATCAGTGCCAAAGAGACTAAAATAACTATGTCAGTTTTTTTCATTCAGGCAAGTGTTATTATAATCTGTAAAGTTTCTTATTCTATTTGTGAACAGTCACAATAACAACAAAATGTTGTGCTTTTTGCAAAATAAAGAAAACAAACAAAAATATTCTATGTGTTGTAGAGAGATCTATTGTAGAGAGATGTCAGTCATTCGCGAGCCTCTTCATTATCCGCTAATGGGGCCACGCCCACGGAGTACGTGCTCTTTTAAGATTCAAATACTGACGCGATCCATGCGAGTAACCCCGCCCACATCAACTCGTAAACACACATCAAGTTTAGAGCATGTACTTTACATAGTTTTGAGACGTGGTGAGGAATAATCCTGGAATAATTTACCTCAGAAGAAAAGCTGTTTATTTCTAAAAGTAACTGATCAAGCCGAGGATTGTGAGGTAAGATTAATCTGTTAGTATATGTGAATATTAAACTGCAAAAGACCGTTTGAATATGAATCCTGCTGCGACATAAAATATCATAGACTTAAGAATGTTTAAACAATATTTCTTCGGCCTATTTTGGACAGATTATAAAGTGTTTACTGTAAAATAGCCTAGTGTCACATCAATAAAGCTTTTGTTCACAATTTTCTGCTCAGATGCTATAAGTTTTGTGTACAATAGGCCACTTGTTGTATCCATTAAAATGTATTTTGTTTCATATTGATGTTTAAATATTATAGCCTAATGTTATTTTTTTCATTTAATATATGTTGATTATGAAAAGTGAACAGCATAAGTAATAAAGGACACATCATGAGATGCTCAATATGTCGGGAGATATGGAGTGAGTCAGACATGATTTTGACCACTTCATTTAATTTTGTTTTGTAGAAAGCCTTTGTTGGAAGTGAATTTCGTTTTGTATAAATTGTATCTTAATTTGAATCAATGTTTCATCAGCCAATTGCTTGGATTTAATAAATAAGAAGCAAATATACAGCCTGGTCTCATTGCGAAAATGTACCTCTGGCAACGTTTTTGCAAACCCCAAAATACGTACCAATATGTACATATCACTGCAGTTTCAAAGTGATATGTCCACTGGGTGCCGCCAAAAGCTTCGTTTTTTTCCCGGAACAGATGAGCGTCAATCTGACGTTTTGTGACATTGTTTTTTTAACGTACACCTACACTAAACCCTAAACCTAACCGATAGTGTTAACAAAAGCAAATGTGACAAAAATACAATAGTAACCATGTCTTGTTAGCTTCTGTGAACTCATCTTTGAGCTCTTTTATCATGACTTGTCTTTCACGGGATTCGTACCTGAGCTTTCATTATTACAAGTACAAATCTGTACCAGCTGAGCTACTGAGCAGACTTATTATATAAAAAAAGCCGAGCATATGGAGCAGATTAAGTGACACAAACTCCAAAATTTATTCATTTACATGGGAAAAAAAAAACGATAAAAAGTGCTTGCTGTTTTACTGCCTCTAGTGTTCATTTCACTTTGAAACTGCAGAGATATGTACATATTGGTACGTATTTTGGCGGTTTGCAAAAACGTTACCAGAGGTACATTTTCACAATGAGACCAGGTTGCAAATATAGCAGACAATGGCCTATAATAATAACATTGCACGGCGCGTCTCATAAATGAACCGAAACTTGAAATGATATTTGAGTATTGTGTGTATCGGATAGTTTACAAAATCAAATGATTCAGAAATGTTTTGCCATTGAAATGACTGGGTAAAAAGTGTCCCAATCAACCTGAATTCACCCTATACTCTATACAATCATAATTGCATTGCATTATGTTGTTTTAAATCCCAAATATTTTACTTATAACATTTATCATTACCAATTATTCAGTTATTTTTATTTACTGAATACTGAATTGAGTTCAATGTCACAATTTTAGTGTTTTTATTAGCATGAGACTTCTTTCAAAAACATATAAAATAGTAATATCAAATATTTAACCTAGAATAGGCCTTTGTAATGTGCCTTTGGCTCTCACTTTATTTTGTTAACGGTATTCTATATAAACTACGAAAAAAAAATGTTTTTCTTTGTCCTGTTGCTTGACTCCCTCAGTCACATACCAAGCTCATTCATTATGCGGCTCATTATGTGGTTATTTTGTCCTCTCAGGTGT
Source organism: Gobio gobio (assembly GCF_949357685.1). Lineage (NCBI taxonomy): Eukaryota > Metazoa > Chordata > Actinopteri > Cypriniformes > Gobionidae > Gobio > Gobio gobio. Next base: position 1,946,037 of record NC_137098.1, read on the forward strand.
GAATCACAGCATTATTCATGATTATTCATACCCCTTTGCATACGGCCTTTGTAAAGAAAAAGTGTCTTACAAAATTTAAATCAATATATTGGTATATTTGAATGAGTAGGTACAATGATTCTCACATCAGTTTGAAGCAAAAACTCTAGGCAACAACACCCATTAGTCAAAAGTCTTGTGGACACACTGTTTTGTGGCCTTAATTCAGTTACATTTATTTATTTATTTATTTTCAAAAATCATGCCTAAACATTATTCTCTCAAAAATATTAGCATGTTGCTCACATATTATGGTAGTCCAGTTTGTGCTAAATACAGTGTAATGACACTTTTGTGTCATTAAATGTGTTTATAAGCAACTGAAAAAAGCACAAATATCAGAACTTCTAAAGGGCCCCAAAACTATGCAGACTTCTAGGGGTTAAGAATGAAACGACAATCCAATGCTGAAATACACTAAGAACTGTTTGTTTTTAAAAGTTAGAGACACTAAAAATCAACTTACTATGTATGAGGCTTTTGTTTCTCTGTCGACTGGCCGAGTCAAAAACAGATTCCCTGATAATCTGTCTATAGTAAAAATGCCCTCCAGATCTGCCCCTTCACCTGTGATCCTGTATTGCATGTCATATTCAGGAGCATAGTCCGACCATATCTAAATACAGAAAGAAATAAGAGAACAAAGTCAATAACAGACCATCTTGTCCATCTCATTTTGAACATTCCCTTCATGACTTTCACTCACCCGGGCCAGCTTTATTGGGTAAGGACCTTTGCTGTTCTCAAGTACATTGATCGGAGGAATAATCCAGCCTCTCTTTGCTCTCTTCAGACCCGTTGAAGACTTTGGAATCGTCAGAACCAGATCGTCAGAGGGAGATTCCATCTGAAAATGTTAGTAAAAAGACACTGATCAACAAAACGTTTGTTTACAATTAAATACAGCACACAAGTTATCGAACAGTAACACTTTATAATAACATCCAGTTATAAATCATTTATAAATTATTAGTTAATGATGAACTATTCATTTACAAAACATGACTATACGTTCATAAATTATTAATAAGTGGTATGCTATCAGGCATAACATTATGACCGGTGAAGTGAAAAACACAGATGATCTCTTCATCACATGTTAGAGGGTGGGATATATTAGGCAGCAAGTGAACATTGTGTCCTTAAAGTTGATGTGTTATAAGCAGGAAAAATGGGCAAGCGTAAGGATTTGAGCGAGTTTGACAAGGGCCAGATTGTGATGGCTAGACGACTGGGTCAGAGCATCTCCAAAACTGCAGCTCTTGTGGGGTTTTCCCAGTCTGCAGTGGTCAGTCTCTATCAAAAGTGCTCCAAGGAAGGAACAGTGGAGAACCGGCCACAGGGTCATGGGCGGCCTAGGCTCATTGATGCATGTGGGGAGCGAAGGCTGACCCGTGTGGTCCGATCAAACAAACGAGCTACTGGAGCTCAGATTGCTCAAGAAGTTAATGCTGGTTCTGATAGAAAGGTGTCAGAATACACAGAGCATCTCAGTTTGTTGCGTATGGGGTGGCATAGCCGCTGACCAGTCAGGGTGCCCATGCTGACCCCTGTCCACCGCCCAAAGCACCAACAGTTGCACGTGAGCATCAGAACTGGACCACGGAGCAAAGGAAGAAGGTGGCCTGGTCTGATAATCACGTGTTCTTTTACATCACGTGGATGGCCGGGTGCGTGTGCGTGGCTTACCTGGGGAACACATGGCACCAGGTGCACTATGGGAAGAAGGCGTGGCGGCGGAGGCAGTGATGCTTTGGGCAATGTTCTGCTGGGAAACCTTGGATCCTGCATTCCTTGTGGATGTTACTTTGACACGTCCCACCTACCTAAGCATTGTTGAGACCATGTCCAGCCTTTCATGGAAACGGTATTCCCTGGTGGCTGTGGCTGTGGCTCTTTCAGCAGATAATGCGCCACCACAAAGCACAAATGCTTCAGGAATGGTTTGAGGAGCACAACAACGAGTTTGAGGTGTTGACTTGGCCTCCAAATTCCCTAGATCTCAATCCAATCGTAAGTGACTTATAACTGAACGTTATAATAAAGTTTTACCCAAGTATTAATTTATGGGGTGGTGTACATTTTGGGGTCCCTATTCAATCAACCACTTTAGGGTGATTCGAGAACTTTACTCTTCATGGCTGGCTGTACATTATTCCCTTACATACAACCCCAAATCAGAAAAAGTTGGGACAGTATGGAAAACGCAAATAATAAAAAAAAGAAGTGATTTCTAAATTTACTTTGACTTGTATTTCATTGCAGACAAAATGAACACAAAATATTTCATGTTTTGTCTGGTCAACTCCATGTCATCTGTAAATATGCATTCTTTCCTGTCATTCAGACCTGCAACACATTTCAAAAAAAGTTGGGACAGTAAAGCATTTACCACTTTGTAATGTTGCCATTCCTTTTCACAACACTTAAAAGACGTTTAGGGACTGAAGACACCAAGTGATGAAGTGTTTCAGGTGTAATTTTGTCCCATTCTTCCTGCAAACAAGTCTTAAGGTGGGCAACAGTACGGGGTCTTCGCTGTCGCATTTTGCGCTTCAAAATGCGCCACACATTCTCTATTGGAGACAGGTCGGGACTGCAGGCAGGCCAGTCAAGTACCCGTACCCTCTTCCTCCGCAGCCAGGACTTTGTAATGTGTGCAGAATGTGGTTTTGCATTGTCTTGTTGAAATATGCATGGACGTCCCTGGAAAAGATGTCTTCTTGAAGGCAGCATATTATGCTCCAAAATCTCTATGTACTTTTCAGCATTAATGGTGCCTTCACAGAAGTGCAAGTTACCTTTGCCAAGGGCACTGACACAACCCCATACCATGACAGACCCTGGCTTTTGGACTTGTTGCTGGTAACAGTCTGGATGATCCTTTTCTTCTTTGGTTCGGAGCACACGGCGTTCATTCCTCCCAAAAAATACCTGAAATACTGATTTATCTGAGCACAGTACACGTTTCCACTGTGTGATGGTCCATCCCAGATGCCTCCGAGCCCAGAGAAGTCGACGGCGCTTCTGGACACTGTTAACATAGGGCTTCCTTTTGGCACAGTACAGTTTTAACTGGCATTTGTGGATGTAACTACGTATTGTGGTACTTGACAAAGGTTTGCCAAAGTAGTCCTGAGCCCATGTGGTGATATCGCTTATAGATGAATGACGATTCTTGATGCAGTGCCGCCTGAGGGATCGGAGATCACAGTTGTTCAGCTTAGGCTTGCGCCCTTGTCCTTTACGCACTGAAATTCCTCCAGATTCCTTGAATCTTTTAATTATGTTATGCACTGTTGAATGTGAAATATCCAAATATCTTCCTATCTTTCTTTGAGGAACATTGTTTTTAAACATTTCAGTAATTTTCTCACGTAATTGTTGGCAAACTGGCGATCCTCGGCCCATCTTTGCTCCTAAAGGATTAGACCTTTCTTGGATGCTGCTTTTGTACCAAATCATAATTACAATCACCTGTTGAAATCACCTGTTTAAAATCACATCATTATTTAACCATTTTACCTCATTACTAGCCCTAAATTGCTCCTGTCCCAACTTTTTTTTAAATGTGTTGCAGGTCTGAATGACAGGAAAGGATGCATATTTACAAATGACATGAAGTTGACCAGACAAAACATGAAATATTTTGTGTTCATATTGTCTGCAATGAAATACAAGTCAAAGTAAATTTAGAAATCACTTCTTTTTTTTTAATTTGCGTTTTCCATACTGTCCCAACTTTTTCTGATTTGGGGTTGTATGATAAATGGAGTAGAATGTAAAACTGTAAATCATACAGTTTAGGTAATCATAGGTTTTAGGCTTTAGCTTTGTATGAATGAAAATTACCGATATTTTTTGATGTTTGAAACCAATCAGAGAGGGCTGTGACAAATTACATTCATCAGTAGGGATTGGAAATTTCATGAATCTAAAACTTCACCAATAATTAGTCCTAAACATGTACAGAAATTGATCATTGAATATGTTCATAGTAAAGTAGCACACATAAAAACTAAAATGTCCAATAGAGGTCAGGCTTTCACTGTACTGACAGCAGTTTCTTGAAGGAACTAGTTTGTACCTGTGAAGAGGAGATGTTCATGACCGTGTCCATGTGATGGTCCTCATGAGTGTGGGCACGCTCAACTCTGACAGATACCGTGTGTTTCTTACCACTGGAGTCCCAAGCGTACACAGAAAACTCCTTGTGGCCTTCATGAAGAGTCACTTGTCTCTTGAGTGTTACAGTCCCATCCGTGTCCACATCAAACCACTTGTCAGAGGACTGAAAGAGCGTTCTTGTTCTTCCATCGCATGCATTGAAATTTACTGTCAGAAAAGGGATTCAATTGGCACAATAAAGCATCATGTCACGCATGTAAACCTGGTTCCCTAAGTGAGGAACAAGACGCCAGTAGCGTGTCAGTGTCAGTAGCTGATGCTATGGGAACACACTCCAAGAATGTGTTTTGTAGTACTTCATGATTAGTCAGGAAATCAGGGTTACCAAGCCGAAACTTCATTTTTTAAATGTAACAATACCATCCTCTCTCTCAGTGTATAAATTTGACCCTACTCCATCATCTGCATCCGAGCAGTCCAACTTTTTTCATGGCACCAGTCCCCATATCCAAAAGTTCAGAATATACCAAAGAGGGCCACACTTCCTGACCACTCAGGGGAAGAGGTTGGCCTACCAGCTGCCAAACTAGTCTAAAGCAGACCTATGCCCCAAATGGGTGCTACCTGGGTTACCCATATGGGCCCAGTAGGGGCCAAGTATAAGCCCATCAATACCCCTTTTCCACCAAGGCAGAGCTGGTGTTAGTTCGGAGCCAGAGCCTAGTTTCAAATCGGTTCTTTGTGTTTCCATACCCAAAGCACCAGCTCCGAGCCAGGAAAAGTGGTTCTTAAGTAGCACCAAAACATTGCTGGGCTAGAAGTAAGAACCGTAAGAACTTAACTAGTACCCGGTTCATTCTGGTGGAAAAGGGGTACAAGAGACCCATCATCAACCCATCTGGGCTAACCAATGTGGGGCCTCCATGGAAACTGAGGACAAAATTTGCTGGGTCCCAGTTGGGTAGCCCAGGTGGGCCCCAGATATCAGCCCATGTGCAACCCAAAGGGTTGTGTTGGCTGGGTTCCTGCGTAAAAGTCAAGGAACTTTGCTGCCGTACCAAGAGTGCAGCGGCGCAATGATATTTCTAGATCGGCTGAATGGATTCAAAAACGGTAAAACTCAACTGTTTAACTCTAGGGGAGTCGGAAAATGAGCCTATTTTTTTTTTTTTTAAAGTGGAGTGTTCCTTTAAGCTTATAGTGTAACATGCTTATTGCTAAAGGTGATGATACACGGGGCAACTTTTTGAGCAATGCTGCATCCATGCTAGGCTGCATGGAAGGGCAGGGAGTTCTTGCCTAGAACTGAACCATTCCGGCAATTCAAACTGCATGCCATTTGTTAATCATTTTCGACGATAGTGGTCCTGACAGAAACACTTTTAATTGTAAAGTTATCAGTGTGAGCAGAGCATGTAAGTGTGGCTTGAGTATAACAAAACACCCAAGTACTTAAAGGGTTAGTTCAACCAAAAATGACATTTCTTCCATTAATGTAAGACCTCCGTTCATCCTTGGAACACAGTTTAAGATATTTTAGATTTAGTCCGAGGGCTTTCAGTCCTTTGAATGTAAGTGTAAGCACACTTTGCTGTCCACTTCCAGAAAGGTAATGAAAACATCATCAAAGTAGTCCATACGTGACATCATTTGGTTAGTTAGACTCTTTTGAAACGTGACAATACATTTTGGTCCAAAAATAACAAAAACTAAGACTTTATTAAGCATTGTCTTCTCTTCCGGTTTAGTTTTGAATCCGCGTTCACAACGCCACAGTGACGCTGCTGACGTAAGACGCTGTGACGTGTTATCTGGTGCGATAGTGGTGTGGAACAACATTGGGGTGAGTCATTAATGGAAGAAATTTCATTTTTGGGTGAACTAACCCTTTAATGTGTGTGTCTTCGCTTGAACACAGAAACACACACTTGTGAAAAAGCATAGTGTTACCTGGGCAAAGATAACTCTAACTGTGTTTTGCTGGAAATTCTAACAAAACACATGCAGATAATTCACTTCCTGAATAAGAAAATCTGAGGAGCGATAGTGCATCCTTTTGAGGCTCAGCTGGAGGGTGTCCTCGTAGCATCATCTACTGACGCAGCATAACGTGAATCTATGAAAGATTACACTTCTTTATGGCATACATCAGTAATCAACACTTATTTGTGAGCTTCGACCCTTATACTTGAGTTAGACCCTGATTTCTGATGAAACTCTGAATTTAGTGGATACATGGCATGTATGACATTTGATTGAATGTTTTAGTTGAGGAATTATTTATCCAAATACTAAAAATATTTAAACAAAAACTCCAAATGTTCATTTGCTTCAGTGTTTTAAAGAGATTTGTGAACACAGCCTACCTCTTCCTAGTCTTTCTCCTTGGTGAAGGTCATCTCTGTGCACTTTAAAAACCAGTAACTCCGACTCAAAGCCAGGTGCACATGAAGACTCCTCCGCAAATCCACACACAAAAGCCTAAGTTGAAACATATTAAATCCCTTTATATAATATATACACTTCAAAACAAAACTGGGGGCATTTTACGTACAGTGTGAACTTTTATCTTTGAAGTTTGAATGACTTTTCAAATAAATCAGCATGTCATTTATAGAACATGAATAACACCTTTTCACTTAATTGACTTTACTACCTTTGCTAGTGTTTTGGAAGAATGAGTTGATTTGAGACATTTATGAAGCATTTGGGTAGTTCCCTTTGGAGTGAACTCAACGCTGCATCATGGTGTTGACGCAATGGGAATGCCTTTGGCATGCGTGGTTTGGGTCTTTTGTCTGCCGAGGGAGCGCAGCGACTCCGATCGTGGGGATTGAAGGTGGAGTGGGCAAAGGTTTTCTAGACGGGTCAAGACGAATCTCTGATGCTCTTAGGCCTTGGAAGCCCACTTTGTGGTCTCTTCCGACCAGTCTGGGAGCATATTATTAGCAGATCTAATTCAGAATTAGTCTGTTTGCTCCTCTGGAGGAACCCTACTTAATGACTACATGATGCATGCTGCAGGGGCTTAGGCCCAGGGAATGGGTAGTTGACAGTCCAGCGACTGGACTGGATTTCCTTTTTGCGTCCCACCCTCTTGCTTCCTTGCTGTAAGAGCGGTGCATGTAAACCTCACTCCTTTGATTCAAGAGGCGCTCTAGCAACTGAATCTAGACACTGCAGTCTTTAGCCTTTGCGGTTCAAACTGGAGGGGCAACACTTTCTTTTCCGAAGAGGATTGAGGGTTAGAAGGGGCAGTTGTCAGAGCAGATAAATTGAGCGCTAAAGAATGGTGCACCTCGCTCTCTTCTTTAGCCTCCAGTTCTTTTAGACTGGATGCTGAAGTACATGAAAAAATTTTTTTTGCTCCTGGACCAGTCTGGTTGTTGGAGCATCCCTACCAGGTAAGTATTAAAAAGGGGGATCAGAGCTGCAGAACGGCTCTAACTCTTGGTTACTTGGTATACGTCTTATATGGCAACCCAAGGTTCAGGTCCTTCGGGTTGAGCTATACTTGGTTCTAAGGGTGGGAATCACAGGGATACGATACACGATACATGGCTCACAAAACCAATAATATTACAATACAGCAATTCTGTGATAATCAATATATATGGCTAGACAATCCTATAATGATGTATCACGATATCTGTCTATGAAAACAAAATGGCTGTGAAAAGGTTAAGTGCAGGTTTTACAGACTTTGATCTTAAATGTGGCAGTGGCATCTATTATTTTACTCAATTAGAGCAATACATTTTACTTTTCTTAGGCTAGTTAACTTATGTTCACGTTTCCCTCATTCATGTGTTGAAAGCAACTTTGAGGAGCCATGAAGTAGTGATTCTCGATTCTCATATCGCACAAAACAGGACAACGATATATTGTCATATCGATATTTTGTCCCACCCCTACTTGGTTCACTGCCGTTTATCTTCACAGCTGGTGAGCAGGCATTCAGTTACTATGGCGTAGTGGGTATTAACATTCCCACAGCAACAACACCAGGACACAGCGTGGAGTTCCCTCAAATGTAACCCAGTTCCCTGAGAATGGAAGGAGATGCTACATTGCGTTGCCGTACTTAAGGCATGTCTGCGCATCTACATTCAGAAAAATTTAAGTTGATGATATTTCATGCGGGCGCCTTTTATAGTCATGCCGGTGCACCAGTGGCGTCATGTGACCGATGTGGCCAATAGGATTCAGACACCGGTGCACACTAAAGGAGTTCCCATAGTGTCAACACCATGATGCAGCGTTGAGCTCACTTCTCAGGTTACGTAACCCTTAGACATTTTAGTGTAATTTCAAGCTGAAAGTTGGTTAGGAATGAAGAGTGTTGAAAAAGTAAACTAACTATAGAGAAATGTGCTCTAGCGATTGTTTTTAAAAAAAAAAATTTAAAAGCTGATCCGCAAATACTTTGGTTTTGCTGACTGTGTGGAAAGTATTGACATGGGTGACTTAATTGTTTATGCATATAAAATGCTACACATAAATTCAAATAACAGACCTAAGATCAAATCAATACAATTAGATAAAAAGGTGTTTCTTTTCACATATGGGTACTTTTGTCTGGATTTAAAAATAAACCTACAGACCAAACGTGAAAAACTACAACCATATTACTCTCTCTGCACTCAGTTTGCAGTTGTAAAACAAACTTTTTTCAAAACACTAAATAAACATAGTTCTCTACATTAGACATAGCATTCAAAACTGATTTCATTTGGAAAACACTGCCATTCAAAATGCCACATTCTATATTACAACTTTTATAACTGGATTTTCATAGCCTTGAAATCTAGACGCACCCTAGCGGCAGAAAATGTATTTTACCGCGAGTGTAGTCTAGCAACTCTTGGTAGACCTGAGAGCTGGAAAAAACAAACTCTAGTCAGGCCAATCACAGCGTGTGTAGAGTCGGTGGGCGGGCTTAACATAATGACAGCATGTCACGGCAGAGTTGCGGAGGTTCTGCGTGCTACTTGTTAACACAGAAGCTGGCGAACAGCGGTCTTTTGAATCGGCTTTGGCTGCGACTCTGGAAGACTTGGAGTTAAGCTTTTCTCTGAGAAAAGAACAAAGAACGGCACTGAAGTCATTCTTAAGAAAAGAAGATATGTTCGAAGTTTTGCCTACCGGATACGGCGAAAGTCTATCAACTAACGTTAGCTCGGGCTTCACCTTCTTCTTTTCTCTGGTTGGTTGTGGCGCTCATGGCGCTATCCAATTGCATGCAGAGGGAATTTGAATGACAACCGTTTATCCCGCCCCTCGGATTGAGCCCTGTCAATGGTGAGTTTCCAGACCCAACATCTTGATGTCGGTCTGGCTTGTCAGGCTAGGATTTTCATGTTTTTAAATTGAAAGTTTGGGTCTGGAACAAGGGGAAATCAGGCATTAATAATGCATTTAAGAACAGACTTCCGGTTCGAACGTCAATGTGATGGCAGCACTGTGAACGGGCTCCCAAAGAAGCCTATGAAATTTAAAATTTACCCCGTTAAGACAACGCAATTTAATGCCTGGAGGTAGATAAGTGAGGGGGTAAGCGAAATACACCTAAACTAAAGCATCGACGGAGCAACATAGTGGGTGCTTAAACCTGGGAAAATAACGCTAGCTTCCCTGCTAACGTAAATGTGATTCACCGCTCGACACGAGGCCGCTCACTGGTGGACTGCTACTGCTCGGTGAAACGACATGGCCAGCATAGACGTGGTACTTCAGGAACTGAGGGACTTTCGCCAAGAAAACAGTGCGAGTTTGGGGGAAATTAAGGAAGAAATGTCTAAGATGAGCGAGAGAATGGACGAGGCTGAAGGGCGGATTGAGAAGACGGAGGAGAGGATTCAGAACACGGAGGATGCCATGATGGAAATAATAAAGTTGCAAATAAGGTTGGAGGACAAATTAATGGACTTGGAGAGGCGTACAAGAAGGGAAAACGTTCGCATCTATGGGGTACCCGAGACAGCAGAGCGGGACTCTCCAACAATGAGTGATTTTGTGGAGAAGCTGCCCAAGATGAGCTTGACATATGCATCGAACGGGCGCATCGCTCCCTAGGCCCACCACCACCAGACGATGCCCCCCCGCGCTCGATTATTGTGAAATTCCTCAGCTTTAAGACCAAAGAACTTTTGCTCCGCAAGGCATGGCAGAAAAAAGGATTCACATGGAACGACAAACATGTAAGTTTAGACCATGACTATCCTCCTCTCATCCTAAAGAGACAAAAAGAATATGCAGAGGTGCGCAAGATTCTGAAAGAGCAGCAGATCCCCTTTCAGACTCTCTTTCCAGCTAGGCTGAAGGTGAAATACACTGAAGAAACTAAGATTTACAACACAGTGGCAGAAGCTACTGCAGATATGTCCAGGAGAGGCTATGCGGTGAAGGTCATCAGATCGCCAGAAACAGCGTTGGAGCAACTGAAGCAGCTGACCTGGACCAGAGTTGGCAGAGGAGCGGGGAGCAGCGCAACAAATAAGAGACGAGACCCAGTTTACAAAGACAAACTCAGAGCCTTCAAGAGGACCTCACCTGCGCCTTCGGGAAATTGAGGTTTAACCACTTTGTTGTTCTCTTTAATTAAAAACAAAAACAAAGCTATTACTTAGTTTAATGGTGTGTAAAAAGTAGATTAGTAAGGTTTTTGGAGGGTGTTCTTCTCTGTGAGGCCTTAGCCATTAAGGGCCTCCTCCACCGACTGATGAAGAAGTTGCCTTTAAAGGCGAAGCAGGGTCCAGCTCAGGGACCCCTACCTTGGAAGTTAGAACTACTTCAGTTTGATTTTTATTTTGTTTTTTGTTTTCATGTTATTTGTTCAAGTGTTTCTTGTTCAAAGTTTACAAGGGTGTGCGGGGAGCCTATTAAAATGTGTGTATTCATCCAATAATTTAGATGAATAGCAGATCAGTGAAAATGGTATCAATCAATATTAATGGTTTACATAATCCGGTAAAAAGGTGGAAAGCCCTATCTAAATTCAAAAGAGATAAAGCTCAGATTGTTTTTATGCAGGAAACACATCTGTCTGATAGCGAACATGAAAAATTGAACAAACTTGGTTTTAAACATGTTTTCTATTCCTCTCATAGTTCGGGAAGGCGAAGAGGCGTGGCGATCCTGGTGCACGGCGCTCTAAATTATGAACATTTATCAGAATATAAGGATAAGGAGGGTAGATATATAATGGCAACTGGTAAGATTGATGGTATTATTCTGAGTCTCTTAAACGTGTATATTCCCCCAGGAAGCAATTGGTCCTTGTATAAACAGATCCTAGAATTAACATCAACAAGGAGTCAGGGAATTTTACTATGCGGTGGTGATCTTAACCTCACATTAAATGCTAAATTGGATTCTTCGAACGGGAAAGGTGATGCGAGAAATATTGGAGGAAAAATGGTACACCTTATGGACGAAATAGGATTAGTTGATGTGTGGAGAGATCGCCATTCAACTGATAGGGAATATACCCACTATTCCTGCGCACACGATGTCTATTCAAGGTTAGATTATATCTTCATGTTCAGAAACGATCTCTTTAGGTTAAAAGATTGTGAAATAGGCCCCTGTACTATATCAGATCACAACCCAGTTTATGCTAATGTCTGTCTGAACAGAAAGAATAGATCTACCTTATGGAGGTTGAACACAAATATTCTTAATTACCCTGATATTAAAGAACGTCTGAAGAAAGAAATAGAGGAGTATTTAGAAAATAACGATAAGGACGATTTGTCACCGGGAATAATATGGGATGCACTTAAGGCAGTGATTAGGGGGGAAATAATTGGTATTTCCTCCCATCTGAAAAAAATAGGTCAGCAAAAACTCCGGCACTTAGAAGATAAGTTGCTAGATCTGCAACGACAACACTCGAGGTCTCATAATGGTAATATTAAATTGGATATAATGAAATTGAAAAAAGAAATAGAGGATTTGAACACAATAGATGTACAGAAAAAACTCATGTTTATAAAGCAACAGTACTATGAGGTAGGCGGGAAATCACTGAAACTTCTCTCTTATAAGCTTAGGAAACAGCAAGCAGAGAGATCCATTCATCAAATTAAGAATCCCCTAAATGATAAAATAGAAATTGAACAGGGAAAAATTCAACAATGCTTTTTGGATTATCATAAGACATTATATTCTCAACCTCATATAGACAATAACCAGGACATCAATATCTTTTTGTCTGAATTTGAGTTACCAAAAGTGAAGGAGGAACAAAATAAAAAGTTATTAACTACAATAACTAAAGAAGAAATCCAATTAACAATTAAAAGATTAAAGGGAGGGAAGATGGCAGGGGCAGATGGATTTGGTCCGGAATGGTACAAAACAATGCAGGTTTTTTTGGTCCCAACGTTGCTGAAAACATTTAATTGGGTGTTGGCAAATAAGATAGTCCCACCATCATGGAGGGAAGCAATAATTTCTATCATCCCAAAAGAAGGATAGGATAGATTGCAGTGTAGTAACTATCGCCCAATTAGTGTTCTGAATATAGACTATAAATTGTTCACCTCTATTATGTCAAGAAGATTAGAAACTATTTTACCAGGATTGATACATAAGGATCAAACGGGTTTCATTAAACACAGACAGACTCAAGACAACATTAGGAGGGTTTTACACATAATGAGGCGGGTGGATAAGCAAAAATTAGAGACCTTAGTGTTGAGTTTGGACGCCGAAAAAGCATTTGATTCAGTGAGGTGGTCCTTCTTATATAAGGTGCTTGAAAAATTCGGTTTTGATAAATCTGTAATTGAGGTTATCTCAGGGTTATACAATAACCCAACTGCGAGGATAAAAATGAATGGAGACCTTACTGAATCATTCACATTGGAGCGCGGGACTCGACAAGGGTGTTGCATCTCGCCTCTCCTCTTCGCCTTGTTTATCGAACCTTTAAGCCAGTGGATCAGGCAGAGAAAGGATATAACTGGAGTAAGAACAGTAGGAGGGGAGCAAATATTGGCACTTTTTGCTGATGATTTACTATTGACTATATCTTACCCCACACAGGTTGTTCCTAAAATCATTAAACTACTACTAGACTATGGCTCTTTTTCAGGGTACAAGGTTAATGTAAATAAAACGCAGGTATTAACTCTGAACTATAACCCTCCACAAGAAGTCAAAGATAGTTATAATTGGAAATGGGAGGCAGACAATATCAGATATCTAGGGGTGGTATTGCACCGAGACTTCTCTAAAATGTTTGAAGCTAACTATGGTCCTCTGAATATAGCAATAAAATCGGATATACAAAGATGGAATACCATTCCTTTTTTGGACTTACATTCCAGAATTGATTCAATAAGATTAAATATCCTCCCCCGAATGCTCTACTTATTCCAGTGTTTACCAATTTTCAAGTAAAAAGGCTCTAATGAGGAGATGGCTTAAACCAGAACCACCAACAACTGAGGACTGGATAAACATTGTGTACGAGATCTACATAATGGAAAAACTGTCCTTTTCAATGAAAATGCAGAGGGACACTTTCTATAAGATGTGGTCCAAGTGGACGGAATGTTAAACCGGTTAGATCTGATTTTCTGTAAACACTGCTGCTCCTTAGAATTGTGCACTGATTTAAAGGTTTAAATGAACAATATAAATAATATGGAAGTAATTTGGTTTCCCCGCCACCCGCTCTTTTGAGTTCTGTTGTTCCTGTGTTAAAAAGTTAAAAATGGTAAAGCAACGTACTGTACTTCATATGCCCAACAATATGTAAAATTCAACATGCTTTTCCAATAAAAGATAATAAAAAAATAAATTAAAAAATTAAAAAATTAAAAAATAATGCATTTAAAAAGACTAAACCCCTACAACATAAAAGTGACTGAAATTTTATTTTCCCCAACTCTGTCCAACCACTCTGTCCAACCACTGATAATATAAAAATTACACAGTGACAACAGCAACACATACGATTAAACGTTTGATGCTAATTTTTGGTTGTAAAAATGTGTAGCTTTTTATTTGAGGTGCATAAAGTCCTACCTTACAAAGGAAAATAACAACTCCCAATCGCACAATTCTCATTGTCTCCATTTGGAGCAAAATGCCTCAAAAGTCCTTCGGGGATTATTTTCTTATTGGTTTTTTAGATTGTGCAGCTACTTCAATGCTTGAGTTCCCCAAATGCATGCACATAGGGTGTTTACTATCTTTTTAGGTGAGTTTGCCTAAGGGGGCGGCATATGGAGTGAGGCAATGTTCCAAGAACAAAAATATGACTACCAAGATTTGACTGGAAGCAAGCAGTTCTGAAATACTGGATTCCTAATGTTTTTAAAGTCTTTTTACATTTACTACACCATTTTTGTAGTAATGGTGACAAATAAAGTAAATATGTTGGAAAATACACTATATACTGTTATTTGGTTACACAACAATACTGGTCATTTTTTCAATGGCTTACAAGCATTATTCAATACTAAAGTACTTTTTCATGAATTTTCATAAACTTTTTTTGGATTGCTAACATGCTTTGGACAAAAACTGAAGTAATATTGTCAAAACTCTTCACACAGTCAGCAAAACAGAAATCTAAAGGGTACACTGTAAAAAAAAGTCAGGTCTCCAATTGAACATTTTCTAGTGACTGATCACATCTACATTTTTTTGTTGGCCAATTTTAATTTCTGTGAATTAAATTGCATCAATTCACAGAAATTCAATTTGGACAACTGAAAAATTTAGATGTGATCGGTCACTAGAAAATGTTCGATTGGAGACCTGATTTTTTTTACAGTGTATATATGTATATATTTTAAAATAATTTTTCATTGCTTTCACACAAAATCTGTGGCGTAGCTGTTTTAAAAGTGGGTGGGAGAGGAGTGTGTGTGTGTGTGTGTGTGTGTGTGTGTGTGTGTGTGTGTGTGTGTGTGTGTGTGTGTGTGTGTGTGTGTGTGTGTGTGTGTGTGTGTGTGTGTGTGTGTGTGTTGTGTGTGTGTGTAGGGATGGGGGAGGGGGGTTAGAGGAGATTGCATAATATATACATATATATTTAATTATTTACAGAGTGAAAAAAAACATTGATCCAAAATGTTGTTTGTCCAATGGTGTAGAGGTAGAATTTCTGGTAAGTGCACCAGAGGTTCAAGGTAGCAGTCTGCACTCATAGATTATTTAATTTAAAGTTGAGTAAGAGTTGTTTGTGTGACACATGTGCATTCATTGGCTGTGTCCGAAACCTGGAAAATGCTGCCTTCGGAGGACACATTTCAAGGTAGGAAGGCACCAAGGCACATCCAAAGCTAATGTTAGCTTAACTTCCTGTCACCGCGTGGCGGTGTGCAGCGCATTTTTTGTAACTTTTCGTGCGGCTCCGCATCCGGATTTTAGTGAAGTGATTACTGAAGGATCATGTGACACTGAAGACTGGAGTAATGAGGATGCCATGTCAGGACTCGGGATCACCGGACCTGGAACCACCGGACTCGGGACCACCGGACCTGGGACCACCGGAACTGGGACCACCAGACTCAGGAACCACCGGACTCGGGAACCACCGGACTCGGGACCACCAGACTTGGGACCACCGGACTCGGAATCACCGGACTCGGGAACCACCGGACTCGGGACCACCAGACTCAGGACCACCAGACTCAGGAACCACCGGACTCGGGAACCACCGGACTCGGGACCACCAGACTCAGGACCACCAGACTCAGGAACCACCGGACTCGGGACCACCGGACTCGGGACCACCAGACTCAGGAACACCAGACTCGGGACCACCGGACTCGGGACCACCAGACTCAGGAACACCAGACTCGGGACCACCGGACTCGGGACCACCAGACTCAGGAACACCAGACTCGGGACCACCAGACTCGGGGACCACCAGACTTGGGAACCACCGGACTCGGGACCACCAGACTCAGGAACACCAGACTCGGGACCACCGGACTCGGGACCACCAGACTCAGGAACCACCGGACTCGGGAACCACCGGACTCGGGACCACCAGACTCAGGAACACCAGACTCGGGAATCACCGGACTCGGGAACCACCGGACTCAGGAACCACCGGACTCGGGAACCACCGGAACTGGGACCACCAGACTTGGGAACCACCGGACTCGGGACCACCAGACTCAGGAACACCAGACTCGGGACCACCGGACTCGGGACCACCAGACTCAGGAACCACCGGACTCGGGAACCACCGGACTCGGGACCACCAGACTCAGGAACACCAGACTCGGGAACCACCGGACTCGGGACCACCAGACTCAGGAACCACCGGACTCGGGAACCACCGGACTCGGGACCACCAGACTCAGGAACACCAGACTCGGGAATCACCGGACTCGGGAACCACCGGACTCGGGACCACCAGACTTGGGACCACCGGACTCGGAATCACCGGACTCTGGGACCACCAGACTCGGGAACCACCGGACTCGGGACCACCAGACTCAGGAACACCAGACTCGGGACCACCGGACTCGGGACCACCAGACTCAGGAACACCAGACTCGGGAATCACCGGACTCGGGAACCACCGGACTCGGGACCACCAGACTTGGGACCACCGGACTCGGAATCACCGGACTCTGGGACCACCAGACTCGGGAACCACCGGACTCGGGACCACCAGACTCAGGAACACCAGACTCGGGACCACCGGACTCGGGACCACCAGACTCAGGAACACCAGACTCAGGAACCACCGGACTCGGGGATCACCGGACCTGGAACCACCGGACTCGGGAACCACCGGACTCGGGACCACCAGACTCGGGACCACCGGACTCGGGGACCACCAGACTCGGGAACCACCGGAACTGGGAACACCAGACTCGGGACCACCGGACTCGGGGACCACCAGACTCGGGAACCACCGGAACTGGGACCACCAGACTCGGGAACCACCGGACTCGGGAACCACCGGACTCGGGACCACCAGACTTGGGACCACCGGACTCGGAATCACCGGACTCTGGGACCACCAGACTTGGGAACCACCGGACTCTGGACCACCGGACTCGGGGACCACCAGACTCGGGGACCACCGGACTCGGGACCACCAGACTCAGGACCACCGGACTCGGGGACCACCGGACTCGGGATCACCGGACTCTGGACCACCGGACTCAGGGACCACCGGATTCGGGATCACCGGACTCTGGACCACCAGACTCGGGGACCACCGGACTCGGGAACCACCGGACTCTGGACCACCGGACTCGGGACCACCAGACTCGGGGACCACCAGACTAGGAAACCACCGGACCTGGAACCACCGGACTCGGGACCACCAGACTCGGGGTCCACCGGACTCGGGAACCACCGGACCTGGAACCACTGGACTCGGGACCACCAGACTCGGGACCACCGGAACTGGGATCACCGGAATCGGGATCACCGGACTCTGGACCACCAGACCTGGAACCACCAGACTCGGGACCACCAGACTCGGGAACCACCAAACTCAGGACCACCAGACTCAGGACCACCAGAGTTGGGACCACCGGACTCGGGGACCACCGGACTCGGGATCACCGGACTCTGGACCACCGGACTCGGGGACCACCAGACTCGGGATTACCGGACTCTGGACCACCAGACTCGGGACCACCAGACTCGGGAACCACCAAACTCAGGACCACCGGACTCGGGAACCACCGGACCTGGAACCACTGGACTCGGGACCACCAGACTCGGGACCACCGGAACTGGGATCACCGGACTCGGGATCACCGGACTCGGGATCACCAGACTCGGGAACACCAGAATCGGGGACCACCAGACTCGGGAACCACCGGACCTGGAACCACCGGACTCGGGACCACCAGACTCGGGGTCCACCGGACTCGGGAACCACCGGACCTGGATCCACTGGACTCGGGACCACCAGACTCGGGACCACCGGAACTGGGATCACCGAACTTGGGATCACCGGACTCTGGACCACCAGACCTGGAACCCCCAGACTCGGGGACCACCGGACTCTGGACCACCGGATCGGGATCACCGGACTCTGGACCACCGGACTCTGAACCACCGGAACTGGGACCACCGGACTCGGGACAACTGGACTCGGGACCACCAGGACCAGAGACATGACATCGCACCAAAACATGACAAAACCACCACATGTGCTGCACAGGACAAGACAGACATGTGACATAAAGTGGCTTGAGAAAGTGATATTGAAGCAGCAAATTCAATACACACCTTATTAATAAAACATAGCGTACATTGTACAGACAAAACCGGCAAAATTAAAGTCTTAAAATCCAAATGAATCAAATATGATCAACTCGTGTGTCACCGGATACACAGAAGCACATCTTGCTGCATGCACAAATTCTGACCCACATTAATGTAAAATCAAAGTTTTGAACTATTCTCTATTTGTACACAATGCTGCACATTCATGTAATTCTGAATTTTGCACACACAAGGCATTTGTTTGTGGATAGTAATATCTGCAATAGTTATGAAGTTCATGGATAATTGTGCATGCATTTATTAATCATTTTGAGACTAAACTCATCCCCTAGATCACGGTTTAAACACAACAATTAAACAGCACAGCTAATTAATAATGGACAAACCCAGCGGTTGGGTTGTTATACTTGTTATACCCTCAAGCCACCCTTGCATAACAGCCCTTAATCACCATCTTTGATAAAAGTATTAATGAATTTATTTACCTCAAAAAGTACCATATTTTTTATGTAAAATATGCTTATTTTTATGTTATGTTTAATATTTCTTTAACTTCAGAAAAAAAAAAAACATCACCAAGTGTAGACAGCCAAAACCTAAAAATGTGGTGACTTTGGTGACATCTGATGACCTATGATGGTATTAATTCTTTTTTAAAGCTACAATATCAATAGCCACTAGATGGCAATAGAGCTCAATGGCTGCATATGGGCTGAACTATTTATTCACATAGAGAACAGCTGTTTTTTTGTTTGTTTGCTTTTTAAATAAAATAATTGCATCCTTGGTGAGCATAAGATACTTCTTCTAAAAACATTAAATCAAATACTCATATTTACATTGACATTATGGCATGAACTGCTAAATCTGCTACAAGAGCAATCGTTGTTTTTAATGCAACTGAACTGTGTATATGTTGGGCACTAGATGTCAGTATTACTCTCAGTGATGAGGAGTTTGGTCTGGTACAGTCTTATAATTATCCTTTTACTCAAATCCTACTCATGTTCTCTAAAATTCACTCAAAAATACTGATCGAAGTCAAGCTGGCATCTTGTTATCGATTTAGCTAGTCTTAGACACAAGGGTTTTTTTAGATCATAAATCCGTCATGGCATCGTCTACTGTATGTTTTCAGGACTAAAGTTCATATAAGATATGAGATGATTCATCTGGGCTGTCTCACTCAGGCTGGATTTTATGTAGTTAAGACAAACATTACATCTATAGGCCTATAACACCTGTGCTATATGACTGTGATGATGGTAATGATACACGTGTAACAGTAAAACACATCCTGAGAATATGAAGCACATAAGCAGACGGCAAGTTGATAAGATAAAATACATTTTTAAATGCTGATAATTCTTCTGAGCTAAACTCTGAACAGTCTCCCGGGCCAGAACCTCCAAACTTTAGACTCTTCTGATTGTGTGCTTTATCTTTAAAAACTGATCCGAAGACTAAAAAAAATCATAAAAATCCCATAGATTTATCTATCACTATCAAAAGCCTAGCAATTAGCTTAGGACATGCTGACAACATGCTAATTCATGGTAGCAAGTGTGCTAAAACATGCTAGCAAATCAAGCTAGCAAAATGCTAATTCATGCTTACAAAATAAAATATGTTAATAAAAAAATAAACAACATGTTAATTCATTTTAGAAATGTGTTAAAACATGTTAACAAAAGGCTAACAACATGCTAATTAATGGTAGACACATGCTAATTTGTGTTAGCAACATGTTAAATCATGCTAGCAAAACATGCTAATGCATGTTAACAACAAGCTTAAAAATGCTAGCAGCATGTTATTTTATTTTAACAATGTGCTAATTAATGATAGACACATGTTAAATCATGCTAGTAACATTTTAAATCATGCTAGCAACATGCTAATTATTGTTAGCAACATGTTGAATCGTGCTATCAACACATGCTAATGCATGCTAACAACAAGCTTAAAAATGTTAGCAGCATGTTATTTTATTTTAACAATGTGCTAAAAAATGCTAGCAACATGGTGAATCATGTTATCAATGTGCTACAAAATACTAGCAACATGCTAACTCACACATTAAATGCTAGCAACACATGAATTAATGCTAAAAAAATGTTAAAACATGATAGAAAAATGCCAAATCATGCTATCAATATGTTAAAACTTGCATACTACAACATACTAATTCATGCTTGCAATGTGTTAAGTCAGGCTAACAAAATATTAATTAATGTTAGCAACATGTTACTTAATGCTAGCAATGTGCTAAAACATTGTAGCAACATGTTAAATAATGGAAGCAGTGTGTTTAAAAATGGTAACTCATGCAAACAACACGTTAAATAATGCTATCAAAATGCTAATTAATGAGAACAACATTGTAAGTCATGATAGAAAAAATGCTTAATAATGCTAACAATGTGTCAAAACAGGTTAGCAACATGTTAACTCATGCAAACAACATGTTAAATCATGATAGAAACATGCTAATTCATGTTAGCAAAATGTTAACGCATGTTAGCAACATGGTAATTCATGTTAGCAACATGGTAAAATAAGCAGCATTTTACTTAATGCTAGCAATGTGTTTAAAATGGTAACAGCATGTTAATGTATGCAAAGAAATTTTCTAAAACATAGTAGCAACATGCTAAATCATGCTAGCAACAATTTAACTCATGCAAAAAACACATTAAATAATGCTATCAATATGCTAATTAATGCTAACAAAATGTTAAACCATGTTAAATGATAGAAACTTTGGTAAATAATGCTGGCAATGTGTTAAAAATGATAACATGCTAAATAATGCTAGTGACATGGTAATTAATGCTACCAACATGCTAAATCAAGATAGAATTATCCTAATTCATGCTAGAAATGTGTTAAAACATGATAACAACATGCTCATTAATATTAGCAGGATGTTAAATCATGCTAAAAATGCTTATTCATGTTGGCAAAATGTTAAATCATGTCAGCAACATGTTAATTAATGCTAGTAACCTGTCAAAGCATGATAACAACATGCTAATTCTTGTTAGCAAACCTGTTAACGCATGCTAGCAAAACATGCTAATTCATGCTAGCAATGTGTTAGAACATGCTCATTAGTGTTAACCACATGTTAAATCATGCTAAAAATGCTAATTCATGTTGGCAACATGTTAAATCATGTCAACAACATGCTAATTCATGCTAGCAATCTGTCAAAGCATGCTAGCAAACCAAGCTAATTCATGCTAGTAATGAGTTAGAACATGCTCATTAGTGTTAACAACATGTTAAATCTTGCTAAAAATGCTAATTCATGTTGGCAACATGTTAAATCATGTCAGCAACATGCTAATTCATGCTAGCTACCTGTCAAAGCATCCTAGCAAAACAAGCTAATTCATGCTAGTAATGAGTTAGAACATGCTCATTAGGGTTAGCATCATGTTAAATCATGCTAAATATGCTAATTCATGTTGGCAACATGTTAAATCATGTCAGCAACATGCTAATTCATGCTAGCAACCTGTCAAAGCATGCTAGCAAAACAAGCTAATTCATGCTAGTAATGAGTTAGAACATGCTCATTAGTGTTAGCATCATGTTAAATCATGCTAAATATGCTAATTCATGTTGGCAACATGTTAAATCATGTCAGCAACATGCTAATTCATGCTAGCAACCTGTCAAAGCATGCTAGCAAAACATGCTAATTCATGCTAGCAATGTGTTAGAACATGCTCATTAGTGTTACCAACATGTTAAATCATGCTAAAAATGCTAATTCATGCTAGCAACCTGTCAAAGCATGCTAACAAAACATGCTAATTCATGCTAGCAATGTGTTAGAACATGCTCATTAGGGTTAACCACATGTTAAATAATGTTAAAAATGCTAATTCATGCTAGCAACCTGTCAAAGCATGCTAGCAAAACATGCTAATTCATGCTAGCAATGAGTTAGAACATGCTCATTAGTGTTAACCACATGTTAAATCATGCTAAAAATGCTAATTCATGCTAGCAACCTGTCAAAGCATGCTAGCAAAACATGCTTATTCATGCTAGCAATGTGTTAGAACATGCTTATTAGTGTTAACAGCATGTTAAATAATGCTAAAATGCTAATTCATGTTGGCAACCTGTTAAATCATGTCAGCAATATGTTAACCCACATGAAAAAATATTATAGCTAGTATACTATAGTAAAATTACAGTAAAATTACTCTTGTAAATACTATAGTGTTTTTGAATCGTACTTAGTAAAGATACTACAGTAAATTGTAGTATATTATAGTATTTACTACACGTTGTTAATTTACTGTAGTATATTTACTATAGGCCTATACGGTTCAAAAACACTATAGTAATTTTACTATAATATACTATAGTATTTTTTCATGTTGGAATTCATGCTAGCAAACTGTCAAAGCATGCTAGCAAAACATGCTAATTCATGCTAGCAATGTGTTAGAACATGTTAATCAATGCTGGCAATGTCTTTCTTTCTCTTCCGACTTCACTAAATTTAAAGCTTATAAAACGTTCATACCGTCATGGCTTCGTCAAGCCAACATTAAAGTTTGTCTATACTCATCCAGTTGAACTTAACGTCGTACAGAAACAGACTTTAAAGAACACAAAAACGTGTAACATTTGAAGTTTAATCTCATATTGTTTAGGGTTAAGAATCATCCGGTTTCAAACCACACAGTTTCCGAATTAGCTCTTTTCTGTTATTTATAGCATCGTTTAACCTCTGTATTTACTTCACATTATATTCCAGCTGACTGGCTCTTTCCCATTGATGTGCAAATGCAATAATGAGACCCTGAATCACCTCTTCGACAGGTTTGAGCCTCTTGCCTCTCACAATGAGGCTCCATTGTTTCCGTCAACCTGCCTGAGCTTGAAAAACCTGTTTATAGATGAAGAGTGAATACACTTCCCACATGCCACATGTTTCTGCCCAGTTCAGAAGTGCCTCATGCATGCAGTCTCTCCACTGCCAGCAACAAAAGCAGATTGTTTTCACAAGCCCATCCATACAAACAGTACTTTTATACAGTCATAATATAAGTCAGCTGTGATTCCCACAATGCAATATGCTTTTACATGTAAATGGAACAAGTTTTTAATTGTTAATCATGCGTTTTCCTGTGTCTCCTATATCCCTTTCCACCCGGATTGCCTTTGGAAATATAGCTATTCCAAGTAATAAAAGCCAATTTTGCAACGATGATGACTGGAAGTGACTAAACACTCAACACAAACATATTCATGTTTTAAAGCTGAGCTGTTTCAAGATCATCCATTTGCACTGTACATGTTGATCGGGCAATTGACTGAGCGTGTGTGTTGACAATGCAAACTGAAGCAGGGGTTATTTGGGGTGTGGTGGGATTGCTCAGATCTCAGATCAAACTCAGGCTCTGTAATCCCTGCCGTCCGTCTGAGAGCTAATGTTTGAAGAGCTAATGTGTCACCTTTATACCCCGGGGGGAAAGAGACTGTCAAGAGAGGCTATTTACTATCAACAAACACTCTGGACACAACTGCGGTGACGGACATTAAGGTTTTTTAATGTCTCTTCTGCTCATTTATTTGCTTTAAAATACAGTAAAACAATGAAATATTACTCCAGTGTAAATCAGCTGTTCACTATGTGAATATATTGTAAAGTGTCATTTATTCCTGTGTATATACAGTGAGGAATATAAGTATTTGAACACCTGCTATTTTGCAAGTTCTCCCACTTATAAATCATGGAGGGTCATCGTAGGTGCATGTCCACTGTGAGAGACATAATCTAAAAATAAAAAATCCAGAAATCACAATGTATGATTTTTAACTATTTATTTGTATGATAAAGCTGCAAATAAGTATTTGAACACCTGAGAAAATCAATGTTAATATTTGGTACAGTAGCCTTTGTTTGCAATTACAGAGGTCAAACGTTTCCTGTAGTTTTTCAGCAGGAAATTTAAAATGTTTGTTCTAAATCAACATCTCAGGAAAATGTTATGGGGTTTCTAATCATAATATGACTTTCTGTTACAAAACAGGGCATTGATTTCATAAATGACCACTGTAGTGGACACCAGGAGTTAAATCATGTTTATCAGGCATTTTGGAGACATAACAAGTGAATAGGGAAATAAATTACATATCAATATTCCTTTGAAATATTAGATATTATTATGAAAATGTTGCCAATTATTACTCCCATTATTACACTTCTATTTTCATTACATGAACAAGGACACATTAATATGCAAATTACATGCATTGTATTGAATGGGAAAATCCAAGTATGGCCATTTTACCCACATATTGCATAAAGTAAACTGGTATATCAATGCATTTCGTTATATCTTTCATAACATAGTTCAGAATCATCTTTAAACAAAGTTTGTTTAAAAAAAAAAACCTGGAGCCTAAAAATTGATTGGTGAATTAAAAATAAATCCCATTGTTTTTGCCTATACATGCAATTTCGTGACATTTTATTTGAGTCCTGGTGTGAACTACAGAGGACATATCATAAAATATAATTTTTCAAAAATGTTTTGTTTCTTATGCTCTTAACAACACTGAAAAAATGATTGTGATTTTAACGGTATTTTACTGTAAAAATGCTAGGGTGAAAAACAGTTAATTGGTTAACAGAAAGTTTCCGCACTATATACAGTGAATAACTGTAATAGATCTAACCTTACATTTCATTTCATTTTACAGTAAAATACTGTTAAATGTACAGTTTTTGGAAGTGAAAAAGAACAAGTCATTGTGTAATTTACAGTGAAAACCCGTAAATTGACATTCCCAGAATTCCCAGCGTGACACTTCGCATTTGATGTATTTTCATTGCAATAACTATGTTTCTTCTTTGTTTTTTCTAATCAGTTATGAACATTAGGGTTTTATGTTGTATCTGATGTTGTTAAATTAATGTTTATTGCATTTTTTAAATGTAAGTTTTACCATGATGGTGTTTAGTGTTTTGTGAATGACACTGAGCTCTTCTATATATTATTATTGTCCTCTTAAAAGCTGCTTGTGATGAGCTTTTAATTCATCACATGATTCTCATCACCACTGTGATTGGTGGTTGTCCGTAAATGTCAAAGATACATAACAGATATTAGTATTTCAATAGGTTGGTAATTTAACATTATTTCAGTTAATGAAATATGTGTTTTTTTTACCATGAATTGTTTACAGTGTAAAAATAATCAACCTTTGAATTATATGGTTTTGAACTGTAAAAGAAATTTTTTTTAAACCGTAATTATTACATTATAAACCTTTAAATTATATGGTGCTGTCCCTAAAAACCTAAAACGTTACTGCCGTATTTTTTACGGTAAAGTTCTGGCAACCACAGCTGCTGTTTTTTTACCGTATATTTTACGGGGATTTTTTTAACAGCGAATGTAATGACACGAAAAAATACTACATTCAAAAAACTTTTTTTTTTGGGTCCCTGGAGGATATGTATATAATCATTCTTCTATTCAAACATGGTATAAACCTATATCTCCATATAATGTGAGGAAGTATATATGTGCTAATAATGTATTGCCTCATATAAAACGTCCCTACTCAGATATAGGGACATATATTACATTTCCGTATGGGAGCTCCTGAGAGCAACCCATTCTTTCACAAATGTGTGTAGACATGTCTGCATGCCTAGAGCTTGATTTATACACCTGTGGGCATGAAGGGATTGAACACCTGGACTCTGATTTGGAGGGGTGGGCCAATCATTTTGGAAATATAGTGTATATAGCCCCATATCTCTATAATACTTGTGTATGGCTTTTGCACAGTTAAAGGGTTAGTTCACCCAAAAATGAAAATTCTGTCATTAATTACTTACCCTCATGTCGTTCGACACCCGTCAGACCTCCGTTCATCTTCGGAACAGAAATTAAGATATTTTAGTGTAAATCTGATGCTCTGAAAGGCCTCCATTGGCTCAACTTTACACTCTCAAGACCCTTAAAAGGTACTAAAGACGTCGTTACAAAGTCCATCTCACTACAGTGGTTCTAAAATAACTTTATGAATCTGCGACAATAGTTTTTGTGGGCAAAAAAACCCTAAATAACGACTTACATAGTGATGACGATTTCAAAACAAAGCATCATGAAGCTTCGAAGCGTTATGAATCAGTGAGTCGAATCATGATTCGGATCGCGTGTCAAACTGCTGAAATTTGGCGATTCAAACCGCTGAATCGACTCAGTGATTCATAACGCTTCGAAGCTTCATGATGCTTTGTTTTGAAATCGTCATCTCTATGTAAGTCGTTATTTAGGGTTTTTTTGCGCACAAAAACTATTGTCGCAGATTCATAAAGTTATTTTAGAACCACTGTAGTGAGATGGACTTTGTAACGACGTCTAAGGGTCTTGAGAGTGTAGAGTACCATATTGCCAATGGAGGACTTTCAGAGGCATCAGATTTCAACTAAAATATCTTAATTTCTGTTCCGAAGATGAACGGAGGTCTGACGGGTGTCGAACGACATGAGGGTAAGTAATTAATGACAGAATTTTCATTTTTGGGTGAACTAACCCTTTAAAGATGTGCATGTGACAGCTGAAAACTATACATACCTCAGGGAAATTATTAAAACATATACAAGCTTTTGATTAGTTGATGACGTCCCTGAGAGCCGACAGTCATCCCCATATCTGCAGTATCTGCCTTGTGACATCATCACAACAGTTTCCAGTAAGATTTACTTGAGCTGAACTAAACAAGGCATCGACTTCCTTGTTTGTTAAAAGCCCCGTCAGAGCGTCTGAGCACACTAGTATTGACTCAGGGGGAGGGTGTTTAATTCACAGAGGCATTAAGACGACTACATGCCTCCAGCTATAGGGCTCAGTAGGAGATGGGCGGTCCTCTCGCGCATTTCTTTAAGTAACAAAAGGCCCGACGCAACACAAGACCAGTCTTGTCCTATGGCCGTGAAACCAAGGCGCTATCAGACTTTCCCTTCCGAATCTGGGAAGACGAGTCACGATGCGCTTCACGAACACGACACCGCAAAGCAAACATGATACCGAAAGTTGTACAAGCATAAACATTTCATGGAGCCTAAAAGCCCTTCTTGGATAATGATGGGCTTTTAAGGCTGATGGACGTGAAGGGTCAATCACTGGAAGACAGACAGCACTCCAGCCGGAGTCCATGTTGACAAAGTTTATTAGAGTTCACATGGCCATTAACAAATAAGCAGCATGTTGTGCATTGCGCCGGGTAAAAGCTCTCATAATAGCATACAGTTGCATGCGTAATTATTAGCACAGGAAATATTGATTTGAGTGGACGAGTCAAAGCATCGAAGCAGAGCACTTTGAAGTGGATGAGTGGCTTTGATAGGGTAATGCGGAACTGGTTTCTCCACCACGAGATAAGCAACACCATCCCCCATGCTTTCGACAGCGCCTCGCCCAGCTTTAAACGCTCACCAAACATCTACTAGCCTGTTTGCTGAAAGCACATAACACAGCGTGCACAGGTTCCTTCTCTAATGTATATAAATTCCTATAAAGTCCTAATGCTAGTGCTAAACAATATGAAGAAGAACCAAACTGTTTAATTTCAGACGGAGCACAGTGTCTTTTCAAACCAAAACAGTTCTGCGCAATCATTAACTTAGACTGCTGACCTTGTGCATGTACTGCATTAACCAGAGTAAATGATTTCACACTGAATACTGTACATGAAACTAGTGGCACACTCTGCAAAAACCCTTCTTTAACATGGTTTCTGGAGGATCATGTGACACTGAAGACTGGAGGGGTGATGCTAAAAATTCAGCTTTGATCACTGAAATATCTCACAACAGAAAAGAGTTCATTAAGTTTTTAAAAAAGCATAGCAACCTCCTGAGTACCCTAGCAACCACATAGCAAGACCATAGCAACCACCTGAGTACCCTAGCAACCACATAGCAAGACCTTAGCAACCACCTGAGTACCCTAGCAACCGCATAGCAGGTCTAAACTACTAACTAAAACTCATTTCAAACTTTAAACTTTTCAAAATATTTCAAATTTTAAACTTTTCAAAATATTTCAAACTTTAAACTTCAAACAATTTCAAACTCTAAACTTCAAACTATTTCAAACTTTTCAAACTATTTCAAACTTTCTGGCTATGATTTTTCAAGCCAACTTAAAGTTTTTAATCTAGTTTAAATTGTAATAATATTTCACAGTATTGCTGTTTTTAATAGACTGGGCTTCTATTTTGCATTGTTATGATTTAATATGCATCTTATGTTAAAGGGATGAAAATGAATAAACGAGACCTTCTCCAACTTCCTAGAATACTGTAAATGAAACTAGTGGCACACTCTGCAAAAACCCTTCTTTTACATGGTTTCTGGAGGATCATGTGACACTAAAGACTGGAGGGGTGATGCTAAAAATTCAGCTTTGATCACTGAAATATCTCACAACAGAAAAGAGTTCATTAAGTTTTTAAAAAAGCATAGCAACCACCTGAGTACCCTAGCAACCACATAGCAAGACCTTAGCAACCACCTGAGTACCCTAGCAACCACATAGCAAGACCTTAGCAACCACCTGAGTACCCTAGCAACCGCATAGCAGGTCTAAACTTTTTTTCACCAGAATGGCTATACAGCTGAATAAAATTATGCTGCATTATTTTCCTGTTTAAGACTGTAAAGCTGCTTTGAAACAATCTACATTGTTAAAAGCGCTATATAAATAAAGTTGACTTGACTTGACTTTACTTGAAAACTCATTTCAAACTTTAAACTTTTCAAACTATTTCAAATTTTAAACTTTTCAAAATATTTCAAACTTTAAACTTCAAACTATTTCAAACTTTAAACTTCAAACTATTTCAAATTTTAAACGTCAAACTATTTCAAACTTTTCAAACTATTTCAAACTTTCTGGCTATGATTTTTCAAGCCAACTTAAAGTTTTTAATTTAAATTGTAATAATATTTCCCAGTATTGCTGTTTTTAATAGTCTGGGCTTCTGTTTTGCATTGTTATGATTTAATATGCATCTTATATTAAAGGGATGAAAATGAACAAACGAGATCTTCTCCAACTTCCTAGATTGTCTATAGCCAGGTTTTCGTCCAACATTTTTTTTTTTTTTTTGCAAACTGACACCGATCAGGCATAACATTATGACACCTAACAGGTGAAGTGAATAACACTGATGATCTGTTAGTGGGTGGGATATATTAGGCAGCAAGTGAACATTTTGTCCTCAGAGTTGATGTGTTAGAAGCAGGAAAAATGGGCAAGCGTAAGGATTTGAGCGAGTTTGACAAGGGTCAGATTGTGACGGCTAGAGGACTGGGTCAGAGCATCTCCAAAACTGCAGCTCTTGTGGGGTGTTCCCGGTCTGCAGTGGTCAGTCTCTATCAAAAGTGCTCAGAGGAAGGACCAGTGGAGAACCGGCCACAGGGTCATGAAGGACCAGTGGAGAACCGGCCACAGGGTCATGAAGGACCAGTGGAGAACCGGCCACAGGGTCATGGAGGACCAGTGGAGAACCGGCCACAGGGTCATGGAGGACCAGTGGAGAACCGGCCACAGGGTCATGGAGGACCAGTGGAGAACCGGCCACAGGGTCATGAAGGACCAGTGGAGAACCGGCCACAGGGTCATGGAGGACCAGTGGAGAACCGGCCACAGGGTCATGGAGGACCAGTGGAGAACCGGCCACAGGGTCATGAAGGACCAGTGGAGAACCGGCCACAGGGTCATGGAGGACCAGTGGAGAACCGGCCACAGGGTCATGAAGGACCAGTGGAGAACCGGCCACAGGGTCATGAAGGACCAGTGGAGAACCGGCCACAGGGTCATGGAGGACCAGTGGAGAACCGGCCACAGGGTCATGGAGGACCAGTGGAGAACCGGCCACAGGGTCATGAAGGACCAGTGGAGAACCGGCCACAGGGTCATGAAGGACCAGTGGAGAACCGGCCACAGGGTCATGGAGGACCAGTGGAGAACCGGCCACAGGGTCATGGAGGACCAGTGGAGAACCGGCCACAGGGTCATGAAGGACCAGTGGAGAACCGGCCACAGGGTCATGAAGGACCAGTGGAGAACCGGCCACAGGGTCATGGAGGACCAGTGGAGAACCGGCCACAGGGTCATGGAGGACCAGTGGAGAACCGGCCACAGGGTCATGAAGGACCAGTGGAGAACCGGCCACAGGGTCATAGATGACCAGTGGAGAACCGGCCACAGGGTCATGAAGGACCAGTGGAGAACCGGCCACAGGGTCATAGAGGACCAGTGGAGAACCGGCCACAGGGTCATGAAGGACCAGTGGAGAACCGGCCACAGGGTCATGAAGGACCAGTGGAGAACCAGCCACAGGGTCATGGAGGACCAGTGGAGAACCAGCCACAGGGTCATGGAGGACCAGTGGAGAACCGGCCACAGGGTCATGAAGGACCAGTGGAGAACCGGCCACAGGGTCATGGAGGACCAGTGGAGAACCTGCCACAGGGTCATGGAGGACAAGTGGAGAACCGGCCACAGGGTCATGGAGGACCAGTGGAGAACCGGCCACAGGGTCATGAAGGACCAGTGGAGAACCGGCCACAGGGTCATGAAGGACCAGTGGAGAACCGGCCACAGGGTCATGGAGGACCAGTGGAGAACCGGCCACAGGGTCATGAAGGACCAGTGGAGAACCGGCCACAGGGTCATGGAGGACCAGTGGAGAACCGGCCACAGGGTCATGGAGGACCAGTGGAGAACCGGCCACAGGGTCATGAAGGACCAGTGGAGAACCGGCCACAGGGTCATGGAGGACCAGTGGAGAACCGGCCACAGGGTCATGGAGGACCAGTGGAGAACCGGCCACAGGGTCATGGAGGACCAGTGGAGAACCGGCCACAGGGTCATGGAGGACCAGTGGAGAACCGGCCACAGGGTCATGGAGGACCAGTGGAGAACCGGCCACAGGGTCATGAAGGACCAGTGGAGAACCGGCCACAGGGTCATGGAGGACCAGTGGAGAACCGGCCACAGGGTCATGGAGGACCAGTGGAGAACCGGCCACAGGGTCATGAAGGACAAGTGGAGAACCGGCCACAGGGTCATGGAGGACCAGTGGAGAACCGGCCACAGGGTCATGGAGGACCAGTGGAGAACCGGCCACAGGGTCATGAAGGACCAGTGGAGAACCGGCCACAGGGTCATGGAGGACCAGTGGAGAACCGGCCACAGGGTCATGGAGGACCAGTGGAGAACCGGCCACAGGGTCATGAAGGACCAGTGGAGAACCGGCCACAGGGTCATGGAGGACCAGTGGAGAACCGGCCACAGGGTCATGAAGGACCAGTGGAGAACCGGCCACAGGGTCATGGAGGACCAGTGGAGAACCGGCCACAGGGTCATGGAGGACCAGTGGAGAACCGGCCACAGGGTCATGGAGGACCAGTGGAGAACCGGCCACAGGGTCATGGAGGACCAGTGGAGAACCGGCCACAGGGTCATGGAGGACCAGTGGAGAACCGGCCACAGGGTCATGGAGGACCAGTGGAGAACCGGCCACAGGGTCATGGAGGACCAGTGGAGAACCGGCCACAGGGTCATGGAGGACCAGTGGAGAACCGGCCACAGGGTCATGGAGGACCAGTGGAGAACCGGCCACAGTGTGCCCGTGTGGTCAGATCAAACAGACTCAAGAAGTTAATGCTGGTTCTGATAGAAAGGTGTCAGAATACACAGAGCATCTCAGTTTGTTGCGTATGGGGCGGCATAGTCATAATGTTATGCCTGATCGGTGTATATTGTGCTTAGATGAAAGAATATAACTTTTTAAAACAAAGTTACGTCACTTAACCCTCGTATGTGAAACCAGGGGACATTTCATAACATAACATTTCATAATTCAGATTTGATATGTAGCCTATTCTTCACTGCCTGTAATGTTGTGCACTATTAGTATTTGTAGAGACACACATTTCAAGTCTGAACACATTCATAACATAATTACACATTTAGACCTAAAGTCAACGATGTGTACAGTCGGCACTGACACAGAGGCACACACATTAAAATCAAGTAGCAGTACTTGTCATACATTAACAAAACTCATATTAAACCGAAGATGTGACAATGCATTTCCAAATAATAAAGGTTTCTCATGGCTAAAGCGACCTCTCTCCGCTAGATCGGTCTGGGAATGGTATGCAGGCCTTGGTCACATTAGAGTATTTTGTGTTTTCTCCTGCAATATTTGTCCTCTGGGGCTTATCAGCTAAGATAAGCAGACTCCAAACAAATGATTAACAAAATATTCATTGTCTTCCAAGGTGCTCAGATGGATTTCAAGCCTGTGGAAACACACTGAAGCTGAAGGCGTTTGCACTCGATGTATATAAAACCTCACTAGAAACAGTTTAAACTATAGGGTTGTCGTCATGCTAGAACGCCAGGGAGTCTCTACTACAAAGACAGAAATTAGAAAGGCACATTAAAGCCAACTTCAGAACTGATAGCAATTAGTTCAACAGTTTCCCCAAGGATGAAGAACACAATGTGATCCTTTGTACGAGTTCTCGAGTAAAGGTCAAGTGAATAACATTCATATTTTCGAGTTTTGTGAGAAGAGCCAAACTCTCACAGTCGGAGTACGGTTTAGTGACCTGACCAACATTACCAGATGAAAAACAGGTCATGAACATTCATACAGGGAAAGGTTTTAAAATTAAAACTAAAAAACGGGGGGTTGGTCTTGCTTAGTTGGGGGAAACTTAATATCCTGATCCAGTTATTGAACAGAACTGAATCAACATTGACTCGAATAACGACATTAATGTTTTCTATAAAAGGGCTATTGTGACTTTTTTATCTCACAATTTTGACTTTTTTTAACTCAATTGCAAGATATAAAGTTATAAAGTCAGAATTGTGAGATATAAACACACAATTGTGAAAAAATATTAGAACTGTGAGCTGATTTTCTCCTCAGAATTGGAAGTTTATATCTCTCACTTCTGTCTTTATTTCTCAGAATTGCGACTTTATTTCTCATAAACGTGAGTTTATATCTCGCATTTCAATTTTATATCTCACATCTGCGAGTTTATATTTCATAATTTGGAGGAAAAAAGTTTATATCTCAAGATATATACCTCTTGCAATTTCCGAATTTATAATTTATAATAAGTTTATATTTCATAATTTGGAGGAAAAAAGTCGAAAGTATGAGTTTATATCTCTCACTTTTGTCTTTATTTCTCAGAATTGTGTGTTTATAATAAGTTTATGTTTCATAATTTGGAGGAAAAAAGTCGAAAGTGTGAGTTTATATCTCTCACTTCTGTCTTTATTTCTCAGAATCGTGAGTTTATAATAAGTTTATATCTCGCAATTTGGATTTTATAACTCACAACTACGAGTTTATATTTCATAATTCGGAGAAAAAAAGTGGAAAGTTTGAGTTTATATCTCACTTCTGTCTTTATTTCTCAGAATCGTGAGTTTATAATAAGTTTATATTTCATAATTTGGAGGTAAAAAGTCGAAAGTATGAGTTTATATCTCTCACTTCTGTCTTTATTTCTCAGAATCGTGAGTTTATAATAAGTTTATATCTCGCAATTTGGATTTTATAACTCACAACTGCAAGTTTATATTTCATAATTCGGAAAATAATCCATAAATCTTGCAATTGCGAGAAAAAGTCAGAATTGTGAGATAAAAAGTTGCAGTTACTCTTTTTATTTGTTTATTCTGTGGCAGAAACAAGCTTCCGTACTTACATCTGAACTGAACTGGTTTCATAAAGAATGAACTTTACGCCGTTATTGAACAGAACTGAATCAACATCCACTCGAGATGAATAATAATGACAGTCTTTACAGCAGAATTAAAGTCTCATATTTGATCAAATATGCATCATTCATTTTGTTATTTTCCTGTTTATTATTGTGAAGATGCTCTGAAAACATTTCTATTGAAGCAGTAAAAAAAATACAGGTCACTTGACTTAAATGTGGAGGTTTGGCTGTGCTGGTTTATCTGTATTTTAATACACCCATTCAATTCAGAGTTAGCTATCTAACACTAACATATCTTGTTGTTTACACACAAAAAAAGAAGATCTTTCTCCTTGGAAACTGGACTCATTTTCCCCAAGCTCTATTGGAAACAAAATACTTATACATTAATGGTTTTATGATCACATTGGAAACTCATGATCAAACTCAACACTAAAGGAGAAAATAAAAACTATCTTTGATAGCCCGAGGCTTCCAGGCTGAACAGAAAGCAAACATGCTATTTTCTGTTCTCTCGCCCGCAGTTAGTTATGGATATAATCTGGGTAATCCATGAAATTAATAAATACATTAGGGCCAGTGATATAATACAAAGCAAGCACTATAGACCTTGTTCGGGAGGCTATTATTGTGGCATTGGGTGGGAAGGGACCTGATGACTCTTGGAAAGTCATAACCATTGTGTTACTAATCTTGAAGTAAATCATCAGGGTCACAAGAAATACCAAATCAAATAAGTAAGATACCATGGAAGATGTGCAATATGATTTACTGAAACCTAAACTATTCTAGCTATTTCTTCACATGACCGTATGGGATTCACTGGGAAAATAGCGAGCAAATGGTGTATTATTTTATAAACATAGTAAACAGTATTTTTGTCTTGTTTCCAGCCCAAACATCTAAAATGGCTTAAATCAAGACGCTTTTACTAGATTAGTAAAATTACATGAGATATTTTTTCTTGTTTTCTGGAAAATAAAATCAAAATGAAGTGAGTTTTTGCTCCCATTGGCAGATAATTTTGCTTATTTTAAGCAAAAACGTACTAAATTTTCATTAAAAAACAAGAAAAAAAATATTTTATGTAATTTTACTAATCTAGTAAAAGCATCTTGATTTCAGCCATTTTAGATGTTTGGGCTGGAAACAAGACAAAAATACTAAGTAATGAAAGCATTTTTTGCAGTGATGGTTTTAAAGAACTATATGTTTGCTGAAACTATAGCCTACATTAATCAATGTTTCTTTTAAGTTTGGTAAAGGGAAAATGTTTATAAAATAATACACCATTTGCTTGTTTGCTCATTTAAGAAATTGCAAATATTGAAACCAGACAAAAATACTAAGTACACTATAAAAATGCTTTTTGTCTTGTTTCCAGTCCAAATATATATAGATTCTTACATTAGCGTTTAGTAGACAATCAAAAGTTATTGTCTTGTTTTGGGGAAAAATAAGAAATTAAGTGAGTTTTTGATCTTAAAATAACCAAAATTATCTACCAATGAGGTAAGCAAATTAATATTGTTTGTTTTGTGTTTGAATTAAGATTATTTTGTTTACCCCATTGGCAGATTATTTTAAGCAAAAACTCACTTAATTTTGAGTCATTTTTCCCAAAACAAGATGATAATTTTTACGTGTGTAGTAAATGCTTCTTGTTTTAAGGATTTTTAGATGTGTGGACTAGAAACAAGTACAAAAATACTAAGTAAGAAAAGCATTTTTATCAATTATCGTTATCAATTTCAAACATCAAATCAGCAGCAGACAGAGGATGTGTGTGTGTGTGTGTGTGTGAGAGAGAGAGAGCGTGAGTGTGTGTGTGTGTGTGTGTGTGTGTGTGAGAGAGAGAGAGAGCGTGTGTGTGTGTGTGTGTGTGTGTGTGTGTGTGTGTGTGTGAGAGAGAGAGAGAGCGTGTGTGTGTGTGTGAGTGTGTGTGTGTGTGTGTGTGTGTGTGTGTGGTTGGGGTGTGGGGGTGGGGGGTTAAGTGGTGGTTAAGTTTCGGCATGAAAAGAGTTTTTCTGTTCAGAGCCATATAGTATTTTTTGTCTCATTTCTATTCCACACGTCTACAAATTCTTGTTTTGGGGAAAAAAATACTCAAATTAAGAGAGATTTCGCTTAAAATAACCAAAATAATCTGCCAAAGGGATAAGCAAAATATTATTGTTTTGTGTTTGAATTAAAATGATGTTGTTTGGGAGATTATTTTGCTTATTTCAAGCAAAAACGCACTTAATTTTGAGTCATTTTTCCCAAAACAAGACAATAATGTTTACTTGTGTAGTAAATGCTTCTTGTTTTAAGGATTTTTCGATATGTGGACTAGAAACAAGACAAACTACTAAGTAAGAAAAGCATTTTTTGCCTGAAACGCACTTATAAGAAAAGCATTTTTTTCAGTGCGTTATCAATTTCGACATCATATCATCAGCAGACAGAGGATGTGTGTGGGTATGTGTGTGTCAGTGTGTGTGTGTGTGTGTGTGTGTGTGTGTGTGTGTGTGGGGGGGGGGGGGTTCAGTGTGAAGGCATGAAAGGAGTTGTTCAGTTCAGCAACACAGCAGTTCCACTGAAATAGTCCTTTAAAGAGTTAATTGTGTGGGATGAAATCAGGGTGTTTGAGAAGAGCAGCGTTTTCATATTTCACACACAGGTCACTAATCCGGGGATTTTCGGACTCATTTTTTTTTTACCTGTGTGTGTAGGCCATAAATATCCATATTTGGACATGGTAATTACCGGATGGGCGAGGTCACCTGGCTGCCTACGTCAGAGCCGAAGCCGAAATACCTGCTGAAGACCATTTCCTCACTTCGCGGCCGTTGGGAGGGTGGAAAAAACAGCAGCTCTTCACTTTATAAAACTTCGAGAGAATACGGATTTGTTGTGGATTTTATCGTGTCGAATGGCGTGTGTGAGGATTGTGCGATTAGGAGTTGTCATTTTTCTTTTTCAGGTAAGTTTGTTTTATCGTTATGGCGTCGAAAACGGTCGCGCGGTTCCGAGCTGTGAACTCTTCCGTTGGTTGTTATCAAATGTTTTATTCACTCATTTTATTTAATTAGGTATTTTCGTGTGGATACACGGAGGACTCGACATGTTCACCTGGATTTAACGCGGATTTAGTCGTTTTTAAAGTGCACAGAGAACACCTTCACCAGGGGAAAAGACTAGGAAGAGGTAGGTCAACATAAATCTCTTTATAATACTCAAAATGTGTTAGTTACTCAGAAGGCGAGAAGTACGCTAATTTAAAAACGCTCTATGCTAGCGTTAAATCTGCTCTCCCTCGAGTTTAACTGCCTCGTGTTTTGTCGGATATACAACCTAGTTTTACAACATTTAGAGACTATAATTCAATAGTTTTTGCTGTATAACTGTTTCATTTGTGTGGGTTAAACTGTTGTTTTTCTAATCATCTTAGGGTTGAACCCTGCAAATATTGAATTTAATCTCCTTTTATCTCTCTATGTTAAATCAAACTCTGTTTATATAAATGTAATGCTTCAGTAAGTCTGCAGGTGTTGTGAAACTCTGATCTCACTCAGTGAGTTTCTATGGGAGTGAAACCAGGATCAAGGTCAACAAATCATTTAAGATTTGTCATTTCTCCTTTTCTTTCTTTCAACCATTGAGAAATAAACCCAGCTATTTGTTTTTTGAGATGGCGTGTACTTTATTGGCATTTCTATTTAATACATTGACTTGTGTAAGATTTGGCCCCCCCTCAATCAGGTACTTTCCATGAAAAGCAATGCGATTTTTATCATTTTAGTTTCGTTTTTATGTCCACATCCCTCAAACATTGTTCATTTAGTTAGCTTTCGTGAACATTTCGTGAATAATTAATGCTGCATTAAACTTTTTATTCCTTAATTTGATTAATAAAAAAGGATATTCACCAGTGAAACCAGGCTCAAGGTCAACAAATCATTTAAGATTTGTCATTTCTCCTTTTCTTTCTTTCAACCATTGAGAAATAAACCCAGCTATTTTTGTTTTTTTGACATGGCTTGTACTTTATTGGCATTTCTATTTAATACATTGACTTGTGTAAGATTTGGCCCCCCCTCAATCAGGTACTTTCCATGAAAAGTAATGCGTTTTTTTATTTTTGTTTTAAATTTTAGTTTCGATTTTATGCCCACATCTCAAACATTGTTCATTTAGTTAGCTTTCGTGAACATTTTGTGAATAATTAATGCTGCATTATACTGATTTATTCCTTAATTTGATTAATAAAAAAGGATATTCACCAGTGTTTGGTTTCGTATTGCAATCGATCTGTAGTTTACCTCTCAGTACATCTCGAAAGGACGTTTCCTCTTATTGTCCCGCTAATGGTGGCTCATTTCTAAGGGCTGATTGGTTTCACCACTTCCGACCTCTAATGGATTTGCACTATGGCCATTGCTAAACCTCTGTATAACTGGATAGTGTTTGTTTAAATGAATTATGCGTTGGGAAAAGGATTGACAGCGAGCATGTATTGTAGATTGTGCTTGTTTTAACCCTTTTTTTTTTTTTACTCGTTAAACCAAATAGTTTGAGTTTGGGCCTTGGAAAGTTGCCATGGCATTAATAAACAAACTTTGAGACATGTATGGTGTAAAGCATGTCTCGTCAAATCCATTTGTCAAACATTGAACGTGAATATTGCAAATTTAACTACTTTTTTGGTCTACTCCATGAGGCTCAAACCCTTTTACAAGACCAGAAATGTACATATTAAATTGGCTATTATGGTATGTGGTTGAACGATTGCTAAGTAGTTTATGTTTGGTTTGATATCAACTTGAGTTTTGCGGAAATGTAACTGGGGTGTGTTCCGCATACAAGTGTCAGCAAATTGATTCTTTATATATAATCCCATTGTAGTCGTCACTTGAGTTGGTTCCCTGTCTTAAGTTTTTGCTCCTTTTCTCCCTCAGTAACTTTCAGTAATTGTGATGGAAGAACAAGAACGCTTTTCCAGTCCGTTGACAAGCGGTTTGATGTGAACACGTATGGGACTGTAACACTCAAGAGACAAGTGATTCTTCATGAAGGCCACAAGGTGTTTTCTGTGCATGCTTGGGACTCCAGTGGTAAGAAACACACGGTATCTGTCAGAGTTGAGCGTGCCCACACTCATGAGAACCATCACGAGAACCATCACGAGAACCATCACGAGAACCATCACGAGAACCATCACGAGAACCATCACGAGAACCATCACGAGAACCATCATGAGGACCATCACGAGAAACATGAGAACCATCACATGGACACGGTTATGAACATCTCCTCCTCTTCACAGGTACAAACAAGTTCCTTCAAGAAACCGCTGTTAGTAAAGCACAAGCCTGACCTCTATTGGACACTTCCCTTATGTGCTACTTCACTGTGGTTCTGTAAATAGACATATTCAACTACCAAATTCTGTACATTTTTACGAATTAGTATTATTGGAGGGCAAGTGTTAAATTCATATTTTCTAAGATTACCCAATCATAAAATTACTATGGTTTTTGCATCAATAAGTGCAGTTACTAATAACATGTTTATTTCTTGTAAAGGCACATTTGACAAGTTCGAGTTGAGATGCAGATTAAATTAACTTATTAACGATAGTAAACCAATTTTTACAAGGAAAAATAAATATATTTAAATATATCCTACTTGGGGGCACTGCAAAAAATGCCTTTCTTACTAAGTATATTTGTCTTGTTTTCAGTCCAAATATCTAAAAAAAATCTTACATTTAAGAAGCATTTACTTGACAACCAAAAGTTTGTGTCTTGTTTTGGTGGAAAATAACTCAAAATTAAGGGAGTTTTTGCTTAAAATAAGCAAAATCTGCCAATGGGGTAAGTAAAATAATATTGTTTTCTATTTGAATTAAGATTACTTTGCTTACCCCATTGGCAGATTATTTAGCTTTTTTTAAGCAAAAACTCCCTTAATTTTGAGTTATTTTCCCCAAAACAAGACAAACTTTTGCTTGTCTAGTAAATGCTTCTTAATGTAAGATTTTTAGATATTTGGACTGAAAACAAGACAAAAATACTAAGTAAGAAAAGCATTTTTTGCAGTGGGCATGATCGATCTTAAAAGACGTCCATGGTCTACTTTTCAGGTGAATTGTAGAGATTGTGATGTCTTATGCCCCTGTGATGTTAAAATACAGCGATGGCTTCATGCGTGGTGACTCATTTGAAAAACAATTCAACAGCAGTAGGGATGGGTATCGTTAAGGTTTTAACGGTATTACTATTACGATACTGCTTATCGAGCCGGTACTTTAATGGTATTCTTATCGGTTCTTTTTTATAATTATTTTTTTTATAAAAAAACTAATTAAGGACATTATTAACATTGCTTTATAATCTGAAAAGTAAAATAAGAAACCGCAATGTTTGAACAAAACAAATATAAAACCTCTATTGGTAAATGGACCCGTGTGAAGGCATTTATTTGTATTTTATATGCGCAAGATACAGTATAAGAACAAAGGAACAAAGTGCAAACAAATGTTAATTAAATACACACAATAAAGAAACAAATTAACTAAATCCCTAGTGACGAGTCCAATTTCAGTTCTGGTATTGGCTTCCAGTGATTATTAAAACGTGACAATCAAGATTAAATGATCTGTGCCGCATGCCAGTCTTTTGCTTTAAAGCGGTGTAGCAGTGGATGCGCCTATATGCACTTTTCAGGATTACTTAATCTGAGTATTTGTTTTTCACTTTAATATGTTCATTTAAAAGCAGACATTTCAATCTTTCTATATATATCTCCTTCTGCGACTAAACGACTAACATTTTGTTCGACCAAGCCTCTTAGTTGACTTTTAGGGGACTGCCCTACTTGAAACTTTTCATTTTTACAAAAGGGGACATTTGTCAAAGGATGAATAAATAAAGTTTTTGGTAATCATTTAAAAATAACATTTAAAATGGGTAATATTTAAGAGCTGTGAAGTGCTTGGAAGCCAATGAATTTCAGTCTCAAAAGGTTTTACGAACCCCGAGATGAATAATGTAAAAACATTTGACTATTTCTGCCACAATACCATGGTTACAGTTGGCGCTACCTCATTAAGTGTGGATTGAAAAGCCTTCTATAACTTGTTCATTCATGACAATCATTCTCCTGTTTTTTACATCAGTGCTGTATAACCTGATATGGTTTATAATTGAGAATTATGCGCCAAATTTGACTGCAGTATTAATGACATCACAATTAATTAAAATGCTTTCTCACTGTATCCCTCAGTGCTGTGTAGTATCGCAGGAAAGAAGGTCCCAGTCTGGAGTCCTGAGTTGTATAATGTACAGCTAGCCAAGAAACCATGTCGCTCAGTGTCATTTACTAAATTTCAGATGGAATCTCCCCACGATCTGGTTCTGACGTTTCCAAAGTCTTTGACGGGTCTGAAGAGAGCAAAGAGAGGTTGGGTTATTCCTCCGTTCAGTTTACTTGAAAACAGCAAAGGTCCTTTCCCAATAAAGCTGGTCCAGGTGAGTGAAAGTCATTCAAAATGAGATGGACGAGAGAGAGGTTTGTCTGTTATTGACTTTGTTCTCTTATTTCTTTCTGTATTTAGATAAGGTCGGACTATTCTAAAGAAACTCCGATGCAATACAAGATCTCAGGTGAAGGGGCAGATCTGGACCCTAAGGGGACTTTAATTATAGACAGATTATCAGGGTTTGTTTCAGTGACTCGGCCACTCGACAGAGAAACAAAAGCTTCATACAGAGTAAGTTGATTTTTAGTGTCTCTAACCTTTAAAATCAACAGTTAGTTCTTGTACTGTGTATTTCAGAATTGGATTGCTCATTCTTAATTCTTTTCAAGCTTTCATCAGTTAACTTAAACGTTTTTGTGTTTGTGTACTTTGACTTAATTTTATGTGTTGTGTTACAAAGACAAAAAAGAAAAACAAGTTTTCTTCAACTACACTTGCATAGTCATGTCTCAAAGCTAACATACATGGACAAATAGAAACAACCTCAGATATTTGCCTCTTAACATGCCTGTATTTCTTCTCCCTCCTTTAGCTTATAGCTTATGCTACTGGACTTGATGTGCCTACTATAGTAGAAAGTCCAATGGAAATTGTTTTAAATGTGATGGACGCAAATGATAATCCTCCTGTTTTTACACACAATCCATTCAATGGAGAAGTTCCTGAAGCTGCTCAAATAGGTAGGTGTATGGTGCAGATTCTTCAAATGCCTCTTCAGCTCGTACCACCTAATCAGTCTTTATTCTTCTCTCACTGAAGGTCCTGAGTTTATGACCGTCACAGCCACTGATGCAGATGACCCAACGACTTACAATGCAGATGTCAGATACAAAATCATTAAGCAAGAACCAGAATTACCAAATCCAAACATGTTTCAAATCAACTCTTTTACTGGAGGAATTTCTGTGAATACTGCTGGCTTGGACAAAGAGGTGAGAATACTGATGAAATCATTCTTCGCCACTGCGAGATTCATTCATGTAAACAAACTCACCTGAGAACATCTTCCTTTTCAGAAATGGCCCAAATACACTTTGACAGTTGTGGCTGCTGACATGGAAGGAACTGGATTGATAACCACTGGCACAGCTGTTATTACTGTGACTGACAGCAATGATAACGCTCCTCAGTTTGAGGAGACCACGGTAATATATTATAACATTCTGAATATATAGCAGGGTGTCCGTGGGGTTGTAAAAGGTAGTAAATGAAATTAGCCAAAATTAAGGGCATTAAAAAGTAATAAACGTCATCTGACGAGGTATTAAATTTGAGGCCAATTTTTTTTTTTAGATACATTTTCAATTTGTGTTAAGTGCAGGCCTTTTTTTCTAAAATTCGCGTGGATTTATTTATATGTTGAGAGTAGGACCTGCGCGATATCATGTGAGGTGTTCGTTCGCGCGCACTGAAACAAACAAACTGGGTCCGCGGCTGGCTTGCTGCCAAACATGTATGCGAGCTCGCTTCCATTCAGTAATTAAAGCATGGGGAAATGCAAGTTCTCGGACCTCTGGCTGCAGGACTCACGATTTAAAGACTGGCTTAGGCCAGTAGTTTGCAACAGCCGCGAGGCTTATTGCCACGTCTGCAAGAAGACAATTAATATAACCTGGGTATATAACCACGCTGCATAATAAAAGAATAGATAGATTAGCTTGCTCCTCATTATTTTAATACATTTTGCCCAATTAAACAAGGAATTATAGGCCTATAATTAAAATGATTATCCGTCTATATGTCAGAACACTACAATATCAGTATTATTATCAGAAAGTAAGAGCAGCTTTATTTAAAAAGCAACTCGTTTAACACGAAATGGGCCTATACTTCTCTTCTAATTTGTTTCACAATATGGGCCACGAGAAATATTAAGAATATAAATTCAGACAGTTATAGGCTATACGTTATCAGCATATGTTAAAGCAGATTTATATAAATAGAGATATCTCTTGTCTCTGTGAGAATATGCGCCGAAAGCTTGTCAGATTTTACTTTCACTTTCTGTAGTGAATAGAGTAGGTTTGAGACTTCACAGACTCTCGCGCACATTGCGTTTTTGTGTGATATCCACTGACTCGCCTTCATGATTTAAAACGAAAAAGAAAAAAAATCAATATTGCGCCGTGAAAATTGCTCGTTTCCATTTGGAAATTTGGTTCAAATTTTGATTCGTAGCTGTTCATTCAAATGTCCAACATTATGCAATTGTTACTTTGACACTGATTAAAAACTATGGTCAAAGGCCCGTTGTGACATCTTGATAAATCCCTCTGCTTTACTTAAATGTATCAGCTCAATTTATTTTAATAACACCTGTGCTTACTTCTCGGCCACCTCTTTTTTTAGATTGCTCACACATCAAACTTACTGACTAATGATCTATGAAGATGTCTCCT
The DNA here is from genome assembly GCF_949357685.1 of Gobio gobio. Taxonomy (NCBI): domain Eukaryota; kingdom Metazoa; phylum Chordata; class Actinopteri; order Cypriniformes; family Gobionidae; genus Gobio; species Gobio gobio. The sequence goes on from NC_137098.1 coordinate 1,990,171, forward strand.
TCCTCTTCTGTCTTTATTTCTATTCTCATCTCTGTGGGCAGTTGATGTAAAGTTATAATGACCTTGTTACATTGTGATGCAATGTTTTTCCATTTGGAAAGATATTTCATTTACGTTACTATAGTTGCAGCTTGAAGTCGCGCTGGTATTAAAAAATATTTTGAAGGTATTAAAAAAGGTAGTAAAAGGTATTAAATTCAACTTAAGAAGTTCTGTATATACCCTGTATAAACATACAAGTGTTTTAACTGTATTAATACCTGTATGCACCATACATCTCTTTGTTTTAGCACACTGTATCCGTCCCAGAGAATAAAGTAGGCGCTGTAGTGGCCACACTTAAAGTTACTGATGGAGATGAAGTTGGATCTCCTGCCTGGTCAACCAAATATCGGATTATTGGGGGTGACAAGGGAGGGTTTTTCAATGTCACTACTGGACCCAGCCGGCTAGAGGGCATCATCACCACTGTAAAGGTACTGTGTGTAGCTCATGTGTTTGCACAGGCAATCGGTCATAATGACGTGCCTTTAGTAAAATACACTTTCTTTTCCACATTTAGCCCCTGGACTTTGAGAAGAACAAGCAACACATTCTGTCTGTGATTGTTGAGAACGATGATCCATTTGTCGGGGCTTTGCCCACTTCCACTGCCACAGTCACAGTGAATGTTGAAGATGTGAATGAGCCTCCAGAGTTTAATCCAAAGGAGAAGAGAATTACCAATCTTGAAGATACGCCTCTTGGTACTGATTTGGTTACTTTTACAGCCACTGATCCAGACATTGGAAAATCACAGAAGATAACGTAAGAATTGTTTTTCCTCTCCAAGACAATCAAGCCAACAAATTCTGACTGATTTCTCTAGAGATTCAGGACAATAAAAATCCCATAGGATTGCATTGATGGACTTTTCATGAGTTTTGTTATTTGTCAAACAGCCTCTCTAGAACGAGTAACCACTGAGAACCAGCAACTGTCTAGCACAGGGTTCCTCAAACTCGGTCCTGCAGAGTTTAGCCCTACCCTGGTCAATCTCTCCTACCTGTGATTTTTCTAGTGATCCTGAATACCTTGATTAGCTTGCTCAGGTGTGTTTGACCTGAGTTTGAGGAACCCTGGTCTAGCAGCTACCTATCATGACCTATAACCCTGTTAATGTCAAATCTCTCATACACTGAATTCAAATCACAGCATGTACTGTATATCCTGTGAACTTCAAAAGACCAGGGCCCGTATTCATAAAGATTCTAAGAGTCCTCTCAGAAAACTCCTAATTTAGCTTAACTTTTACGTAGGAGTCTTATGGCGTTTTCACACCTACCTTGTTTGGTCCGGATTTTCGGACTTTTCAGTTTGGTCCGAATCAAAATTACAGGTGTGAAACCTCCCCCTGACCACGGTCCGGACCAAACAGATGAAATTTGGTCAGACGAAAAGAGGCCTAGGATCAAACTGAACAAAGGTTCGGTTCGTTTCTAGTGTGAAAGCATTTTCTGTATGGTTCGGACTTTCAGACCATTTACAGGAAGTTCCAGTTTATGTTTAAATATTATAATGTTATTTTTAAATTCAATCTAGGCTACATTGATTATGAAAAGTGAAAAGATGTGCAATATGTCAGAAGACAGAAGGTTAGAAATGATTTTGAACGAAATTTTGTATGATTTTGTGTAAGCCTTTCTTTAATGTGAATTTCATTTTGTATAAATTGTATCTTAATTTTAATCAACGTTTAATCAGATAATTGCCTGGATTTAATAAATAAGAAGCAAATAGTCTATAGCAGACAATCGCGGGAGCGATCACATGCTTTACACATGAACTGGAGCACGTCTCAAATAAACCGAAGCTCAGTAGCTACTCTCATGTCACAAACATGAGAAATATGTGAATATAAAGCTTTAAATGTCCACTTTTAAACGTAACATACAAAAATAGTCAAGCAATGCGCACTGTTCAAAAGTGGCAACGAAATGCGTCCGTTCATTCACTCTTGTCAAAGACGCTGACGTCAGACGCTCGTCCGCTTACAAACCAATCAGTGTCCAGATGCCGCCCACATAGATGATGACGAGTGGACGCAAGTGCATCATGTAAAGTTCTTTAGTCCGCTCACTTAATTGCAATGTGAAACCAAACCAAAACTAACCGAATGTATAAAATGTATCAAAACATGAACTTCGGTTCGGACCTTGGTGCGGACTTTCAGGTGTGAAAACGCCCTTAGCTTAAGAGCTATGCGGGACTGATCTGAGAGCAACTATGAACAAGGAAAATACAAAAACTTATCTCAGTGAAGAGGCGGGGCTGACCCCGTCGCTACGTATGACAGTCTTTTGAAGACTGTGATTGGTTGGTTGGCCAAAAAGGGGGAAAAAGGAGCGCTTTTAAGTAGAGGGTCTATTCTAAGCCTTCACTTTGAAATTACACGTGCAAATTGTCCTATTTTACCGTTCTCTCACTCTCACTCTCTCTCTCTATATATATATATATATGTGTGTGTGTGTGTATATGTATACAAGTCCTTTTATTATTTACCATGCTGTTAATTTCCTATAAGGTATTTGATTGGCTTAGAATTATAAACATTGTTCCACTCTTTCCAATTCCACTGATTGCTGGCATGTCTATTTAATTGGTGGTTTGAAAGTTGGGTTTAATGCAACAAACATGATCCCTGCACAATCTAATTTATAGAGTCTTAAGTCACTGTCATCCATTGTCTGCAACACATTTCTTCTCTCTCTTTGTCTTTCTGCCATTTTCTCTGCTGCTAAAGAAACTTAAGCATCTTAAAAGTCCTTGTCCGTGCTCCTAACAAATTTGACCTTAAGACCTCTTTTAAGGGTTAAGATGCTTTCTGAATTACCTTTTTCTTAACTAGGATTTTTTTGTTAATTTTAAGAGTAAACGGCCACATTTCTACGAATTTTCTTAGAATTGTCACTAGGAGCTACTCTTTGTATTAAGATTCTTTATGAATACGGGCCCTGAACTTCTACTTTTAACCTAATATATTTGGTTCCTTCCAGGTATAAAATTGGCAATGATCCTGCCGGCTGGCTGAGTGTAACTCCAGACACTGGAATTATTAAAGTGAAGAAAGCAATGGATAGAGAATCTAACTATGTGAAAGATGGCATATACAGAGCTATCATTTGGGCGGTGGATGATGATGGTAATTTGTGTTTAGTCTTTAAGAGTAGACTTCTTGCTGGCATGGCCTTTTTCTAATGTCTGTGCTTGTGTGCAGTCGAATCTCCAGCTACTGGCACAGGAACCCTGATAATTACATTGGTGGATGTAAATGACAACCCTCCTGCCATCAATGAAAGGGAGATAAAGATTTGCAACCGTGGTTCATCCCCAGTGCTTCTCTCTATAACGGACAAAGATGGACCTGATAATGCTGGTCCCTTTAGTGTTGAGACCCAAGGAGAAACCAGTAAAAATTGGTCCACCTCTATGAATGAAACATGTGAGCAATTACTAATGTTTAGGAGAAATTAATCTCATTCTTTCATGTTACACATAATATCTGGATGGCTTGATATACATGTCTAATTATTTTAATGTTCCCAATTTAGCTACCGGTGTCTTTCTGAAACCAAAGTCTGCATTGGAGCGGGGCAGCTACAATGTTATCCTGAGAGTTTTTGATAATCAAAGACTGTCTCAGGAAAGCACCATTCAAGCAACTGTGTGTGACTGTGAAGGAGATGATGTAGTTCAATGTGATGCCAGCAGACTGGTAGCAGGAGTGCCACTATCTGGAGTTCTTGGGATCCTGGGAGGAATCTTGCTTCTGCTATGTATGTAACTTCTATGCATTTATGTGTGCGTTTGTTTATACATGGTCTTCAAAGTGTTGTGTACAGAAAGTTTGATATACATGCTTTATTCTGCAGAAAAGGAGTCATGCTAGTTAGCCATTCCAAGCACATTCCCTTTTTGAATTGAACTCCAATAAGATCAATAGCAGTCTAATTTTCCTTGACCTCCTTTAGTGTACCTTTTCATTCATTCTTAATTTATTGATACTGCTAAATTCTTTAGGGTTTGCTGTTGTAAGTAAGTTGTTTTCCTTGCACCACAGTGCTCGCTCTTCTTCTGCTCTTGTTCATGAGGAGGAAAAGTGGTGCCAAAAAAGAACCTCTCCTTCCTGAAGATGATATAAGGGACAACATCTACTATTATGATGAGGAAGGCGGTGGAGAAGATGATCAGGTTGGTTTTAAGGCGTTTATTTGTTTTTGATGGCTGAATTAATTGGTTATTTCTTGGGTAAACTGAATATTGACAGTAGGGATGAAACGATTACCGGTTTCACGATAAACCACGATAAAATTTAGTGACGGTTAGTAATATCGTATAAAATTGTATTATCATTAAAACCGCGTGTGATTATCACGGTTGTGAAAACTCACGGTAAATCTTGTCCAGTCAGCGTCAGTCTGGCGCACCGCTGTTTTCTGAATGAGGAGAAAGGGCAGAAAGCAGTGACAGCACTCGGGGGATTGTTCTGCCTTCTAAAAGTACCAAATCTGAGGCGTGGTCATATTTTGGCTTTTACAAAAGTCCTGAGGGAAACTTAATCTAAGATGGTCACCCTGTCTGCAAACATGCCAGAAGAAAGTCGCTGTAATAGGGAAAACACTTCAAAACTACGAACGCAAGGCAAGTGGACTTTGACCCCAATACCAAACCTACGTCTGGGAAATAATAACATGAAGCGAACAAACAAATTCAGACAAGACTAGGGTGACATTTAAGGGATAATAATCAGGCTTTGACATTCACAACCGCCATTTGCGAGTGTAACGTTATTTCGGCTGCGCACTAGCCACTCTGGCTGTTGAACTGATAATAGTCTTCTCAAAAGCCATCTGTTATAATCGCGTTGCGCATTATAAGCACTTACACGTGCTTCTATTGAGTTTATGAATGCAATATCTCATAATCAGAGGCGTTCAGATTAGCAGAGTTTTGTTCAGAGCGCGCGCCGCTCTCACACGCTGAAATCTGCACTCAAAGCAGAGATAAACGTGTGCTGTACGCAGGAGATTCATTCATCATACAGTGGATGACTGCTTTTGTTCTATTTCAGCAGCGAAAATGGTTTAAAAAAAACACAGCAGAGCCACAGCGCATCTGATATGACTGGCATAACGCTGGCGAATTTAGGGACCGTCTGTAAAGTTACATACAACATTGGTAACGTTATACACGTTTCAAACTTCAATAGCATTTGAAGAGAATGACAGTCATAAAAAGACTGTAAAGTGTTCATCTAGGTGTCAGGTATGATGCACACATTTTGATATTTAATAAAATAAACTGTCAAATCATATGAAAATATGGATATGCATTATTTCACTAGGATACTGTTTGGGCTCTAACACAAAATATGCTAGATTTAAATGTGTCTGATAGAACACTGATGAGAATATTGCTTGGGAATATATTTACAGTGATAATATTAGAGATTATATTTACGACAAATTATTATTATTTATGTGTTATGCGTTGCTATTGATGATGGCCATTAAGGAAGGAAATCCCTCAGAATCTAGCTTAAAAAAGTGCTTAGAGCTGCTTTAGTTATTTGTTGTTTGTTGAATTTCAAATATAAAACTTGTTGAAATGTTTTAAGTGTGTGCATCTGTTCTTTTTGAACACTTTCATTTCGTTTGAACAAAACCGTGATAATATTGATAACCGTGATAATTTGGGTCACTATAATCGTGATGTTAAATTTCCATACCGTTTCATCCCTAATTGACAGTCAAACTTGCTGCTACTTGGCTTTTGCTCAAGCAACATGTCTTTTTTGCTTACCATCGTTTTGCAGTATAAGCATTTGTAGACCTCTAAAATAATGGGGTGACCTTCTTGCCCCTCATAAAGCGCTTATGGGGCTTAATTCAAGGTCCAGTAATTCAGTATCTGTACACACTTTAAGGTGATCCTTATCTTGAAGACAAATTCTATTGTATCAAATTTAAGGCCATAAACTTGTGCCAAGATACAAATGGTACAAGAAACAGCTTATTTCAGGAGATCTTAAGTTTGGGAACCGAAAAGGAATTGTGATTTATGGCTTGATGTAATTGTTTATTCATCTTCAAAAGGCTACTAATTGTAAATGTGAGCACTGCACTTTCAAAGCACGTGATCACAAGTTCCCTTGCCCTTCCACTCTTAATAGTTAATGGTGAGTGAACTTGGTTTGAGGCTTGGCTTGAGCTCTGAACACAACTAAAGCTTCTACTTGGAGAGAGATGGGGAGGTGGAGGAATGCTGGAAGAATTGCTGCTGGGACGGTGCAATGACTACTGCTTGTATACACCGATGAGCCAAAACTTTGACCTGCCTAATATGCTGTTCCGCATGCTGCCAAAACAGCACCGACCTGCCAAGGCATGGGACTGTACAAGACCCCTGTAGTGTCTAGCACCTTCAATCCATGCTGGTTCTACCTCCCTACAAGACTTGAACTTGTTGGTCCAGCACATCCCACAGATGCTCAGTTGAATTGAGATCTGGGGAATTTGCCGGACCGGGCAACACCTTGAACCCTTTGTTCCTCAGAACATTCCTGAACAATGTGTGCAGGGTGCATTATCCTGCCGAAGAAGGCCACATCCACCAGAGAACACTGTTGTCAGGAAGGGCTGTATCTGGTCTACAACAATGTTTGGGTAGGTGGCACGTGTCATTTACGTCAATCTGAATATCTGGACCCAGTGTTTCCAGCAGAACATTGCACTATCCACTGGCTTGTCGTCATCCCACAGTGGATCCTAGTGCTATCACTTCCCCAAGTATACAGCGGATGCATACATGGCCCTCCACATGATGTAATATAAAAAGGGACTCAACTGGATTGAGATCTGTGGAATTTGGAGGCCGGGGCAACACCTTGAACTCTTTGTTCCTGTCCAAACCGTTCCTGAACAATGTGTGCAGTGGTGGCAGGGTGCATTATCCTTTCAGAGGAGGTCAATTCCACTAGAGAACACCGTTGTCAGGAAGGGGTGGACCTGGTCTGCAACCGTGTTTGTGAAGGTCTTCGTTAGGTAGGACCCAGTGTTTCCCTGCAGGACATTCAGAGCAGCAAACTTCCTGCACGGCTTGTCTTCGTCCCAAAGTGCATCAAGTCCATCACTTCTCCAAGTAAACGGTACACACGTGCATGACCTTCCACGTAAAGTGATGTAACATAAAAAGGGATTCATTGGACCAGACGACCTTCTTTCAAGGTTCCAAGGTCCAGTTCCTCACTGAGTTTTCGACGATGGACAGGGTCATCATAGGCGCTCTGATTGGTCTGCGGCTACGCAGCCTCATTTGCAGCAGAGTGTGATGCTCTGACACGTTCCTCCCATAACATCCTTTAAAATTTGTGACTTGTACCACAATGGCTTAGAACCGGGTTCCTCAAATCTTGCCCTGGAGAGCCAATGCGCTGCAGAGTTTAGCTCCAACCCTGATGAAACTCACCAACCTGTAGTTTTCTAATGAACCTGAAGACATTGATTAGCATGTTCAGGTGTGTTTGATTAGGGCTAGAGCTAAACTCTGCAGGAAAGTGGATCTCGTGGGCCAGATTTGAGGATCCCTGGCTTAGACCATTCGGGATAGCCTTTCTGCTCTTGTGCATCTGAGCCTTGGGTGCCCAACACCCTTTCGCCGCTTTGTGGTTTGTCACTCCTAGGACCACCTAGTAAATTCTCACCACTGCTGACTGGAAGCAACGCACAAGCGAAGCCTTGTCGTTTCAGAGATGCTCTGACCCAGTCAATTTGGCCAAGTCCCACCCCTGAAAGCTCCTGAACTTTAAAAAAAAGTACTGCCTCATGAGCATGGACTTTCGGGGGGAAATCTTTACCCGTAACTTCATTTAGAAGTTAATTTTTCACTGCGGTCGAAACGCATACCCCTTTTCCACCAGAATGAACCAGGTGCTAGTGCCAGCACTACTTAACCACTTCTCCTGGTTCGGAGCTGGTGCTTTGGGTGTGGAAAGACGGAACAGATTTCAACTAGGTTCTGGCTTTGCACCAGCACTGCCTTGGTGGAAAAGGGGTAACAGAGTCCCACCCCCAAAGTCCCTAGTTCCTGCTGTGGAAAGACAGCTGAAGTTGATCTTCATTGTTGCCCATTTCTCCTGCATCCAATTACTGCTTGCCATCTAATCTACCCAACCATATGTGCCCTTGTTAGATCAATGATATTCGCTTTGCCTGTGACTAGATTTGGCTCATCAGTGTAAGCTTGTAATGAGGATTGACAGGATCCTCCCGAGCCTATGTTTGGAACATCAATTAATGCCACAAGATTTCTCGTCTCTCACCAAAAGGTTTAAAGCAGGGGTCTCCAGACTCGCTCCTGGAGGGCCACTTTCCTGCAGAGTTTAATTCCAGCCCCTGAACCAGCTAATCCGTGTCTTACTAGGCCCAAGTAAGACACTGATTAGCTGGTTCAGGTGTTTTAATTGGGGTTGGAGCTAAACTCTGCAGGACAGTGGCCCTCCAGGACTGAGTTTGGAGACCTCTGGTTTAAAGAGGTTTAATTAAATTTTTTATTTAAACTTTGCTAAAACCTGACCCTGCCCATACGGTGGTCTTTCCGTTGCATCGCACCCTACAAGATCACGTGGTGTTAATAGCAGAGAGTTTTGTGACTGCTTGACACTGGCTCTGATCACAATCCATTAACCGGTATCATCGACAACAAGTTGCAATCTGGGGGTTTTATCGCAGAGCTTGGCAAAATTCAGCCATAAGTCATGTCGTGTGAGGTTGCCTCAAGTCTTTCTTTGATCGATGCGTGCAATCTACTGTCTTTTGCCATAGTAGATGGTTTGCAGTTCTTTTTAATATCAAACTCTTTCTAACGCAGGACTTTGATTTGAGTGTGCTGCATCGAGGCTTGGACAACAGACCTGATGTGTTCAGAAACGATGTGGCGCCCACCTTCATGACCGCACCTCAGTATAGACCTCGACCTGCCAACCCTGATGAGATTGGCACATTCATTGATGATGTAAGTGATTTTCTTTAAACCTCAAGAGAATTCCTTTGCAAACCCAGGTTTAAGTATGACTAACGCAATTCTTTGTACGGTAGAATCTGAATGCTGCGGATAACGACCCCACAGCGCCTCCCTACGACTCCCTCCTGGTATTCGACTACGAAGGAGGCGGCTCAGACGCAGGTTCGCTGAGCACCATCAACTCTTCCAGCTCAGGAGACGACCAAGACTACGACTTCATCAGTGAATGGGGCCCGCGCTTCAAGAAGCTGGCAGACATGTATGGAGGAGGCGAGGATTAAGACTACTTTTGTTAATTTCTCTCTCTGTGCAAGAGGTGCATCGATGGTTTAAAAGTGCAAAATATGAGAATTTTATACTTCGCTTTATGGTCTGGTGATTTGAATGTTTAAAGTTGGGACCGGATAAATAGCACTGTTCACCCGTCAACATAAAGGACCGAATCTTTGACTTTAAGTGTTTCTTTTCATGGGAGCAGTCTAGGCAGGAACGTGGCTTTTTTTTCCCCTTTAAAAGAAGCTCCCAATTGAAGAGACATTCAATATTTGTTGTGATTGCTCTGTGGGTAAGAAGCTGAAATGCAGCTTAAGATGTTTGTCCCAAATTTAAGTTGTTTTCCCAGTATATTTTATGTAATGTAATGGTTATTTTTTTACTTCCTTGGCATTAAAGATTGATCTAAAGCATGAATTTATACTGTAAATTTACCTTTTTTTTTTTTTTTTTTGAAAAGCACTGAATTTTCAAGAACCTTTTTGTATGATATGCAAGTCTCTATTTCTGTCTTTCCCCTCAACTGACAATGTTAATTGCGTTTATGTATGCTTTTATTTCTTTTTATATAGTTCTATGCTTTTCAGCATTCATTTTTTTACATTGCTTTTTTTTTTTTATTAAATTACTTTTACTGTGTTTTGTTTCCAAGTATTCCTTTTATAACACTTCACACTAGGGCATGATTATAATTACGGATGCCACAATTATGAATAATCCACTAGAACAGTTTTATATACAGGTGCTGGTCATATAATTAGAATATCATCAAAAAGTTGATTTATTTCACTAATTCCATTCAAAAAGTGAAACGTGTATATTATATTAATTCATTAGTCACAGACTGATATTTTTAAATGTATATTTCTTTTAATTTTGATGATTTATAACAGACAACTCAGGAAAATCCTAAATTCAGTGTCTCAGAAAATTAGAATATTAAGACCAATACAAAGAAAGGATTTTTAGAAATCTTGGCCAACTGAAAAGTATGAGTGTGTCCAGCATTCAATACTTAGTTGGGGCTCCTTTTGCCTGATGCTCAGGTGTTATGAGCCCAGGTTGCTCTGATAGTGGCCTTGAGCTCTTCTGCATATCGCATCTTCCTCTTCACAATACCCCATAGATTTTCTATGGGGTTAAGGTTGGGCGAGTTTGCTGGCCAATTAAGAATAGGGATACCATGGTCCTTAAACCAGGTACTGGTTGCTTTGGCACTGTGTGCAGGTGCCAAGTCCTGTTGGAAAATGAAATCTGCATCTCCATAAAGTTGGTCAGCAGCAGGAAGCATGAAGTGCTCTAAAACTTCCTGGTATACGGCTGCGTTGACCTCTGACCTCAGAAAACACAGAGGACCAACACCAGCAGATGACATGGCACCCCAAACCATCACTGACTGTGGAAACTTTACACTGGAGCTCCAGCAGTGTGGATTGTGTGCCTCTCCTCTCTTCCTCCAGACTCTGGGACCCTGATTTCCAAAGGAAATGCTAAATTTACTTTCATCAGAGAACATAACTTTGGACCACTTTTTTTCTTTTTTGTCTTTAGCCCAGGCGAGATGCTTCTGACGCTGTCTGTTGGTCAAGAGTGCGACAGCTGAAACCCATGTCTGTCATGCGTCTGTGTGTAGTGGTTCTTGAAGCACTGACTCCAGCTCCAGTCCACTCTGTGAATCTCCCCCACATTTTTGAATGGGTTTTGTTTCACAATCCTCTCCAGGGTGCGGTTATCCCTATTGCTTGTACACTTTTTTTCTACCACATCTTTTCCTTCCCTTCGCCTCTCTATTAATGTGCTTGGACACAGAGCTCTGAGAACAGCCAACCTCTTTTGCAATGACCTTTTGTGTCTTGCCCTCCTTGTGCAAGGGGTCAAAGGTCGTCTTTTGGACAACTGTCAGGTCAGCTTCTTCCCCATGATTGTGTCGCCTACAGAATTAGACTGAGAGACCATTTAAAGGCCTTTGCAGGTGTTTTGAGTTCATCAGCTGATTAGAGTGTGGCACCAAGTGTCTTCAATATTCAACCTTTTCACAATATTCAAATTTTCTGAGATACTGAATTTCGGATTTTCCTTAGTTGTCTGTTATAATCATCAAAATTAAAAGAAATAAACGTTTGAAATATATCAGTCTGTGTGTAATGAATGAATATAATATACAAGTTTCACTTTTTGAATGGAATTAGTGAAATAAATCAACTTTTTGATGATATTCTAATTATATGACCAGCACCTGTACATTTTGTTGACTTGTGTACATTATTCCAAATGTTTCCAAGAATGTTTAAATCCAGAAAAATCCATTTAAACCAGGACACGGATCGTGTGTGTGCATTGCCTATCAAACCTTGGCAACACTAGCGCCGCTTTTAATATCTGATGTGTTTTATTAGACACTGTTTGGATCATTGATGGACAGAAACTCATCATTGTTCTCCAGCTCAACACAGTCTTATTGTGTAAATCTGGTGTTGTTGATTTACCGCACAGAGTGCAGGGCTCATTAACGCTTGTCCGGGACAAGTGGATTTTTTGAAGGGGCAAGTGAAAAATAATTTTACTTGCCCGACGGACAACTATCCTGAGTAAAATGTCAAAACAAAAAATAACTAAGGAATCACCAAAGTGCAATAATGATTCTGCATTCGGTTAGTGTAAGTGGCGATCGATAGTGGATAATAATATAAAATGAACTCACAAGGTTGTGCTGTTGAGGCTCGCGCAGCCTCTCGAGGATAAAATCGAAAACAAATGAGCGCTGCTCATACAAAGAAACTCAGTTAACATACACGGTTAAAATTGTGTAGTTTTTATATTTATAACATATGATACAGTTAAGCAACATCACACCAACAAGAGTGTTGTTTTCCTGAATACCATCACGACTGAAAATGACACTGATTTCATACGCCAGTTCCATAAAAATTAATTAACATTAAGTCACTTACATTTTAGATGCATTATGGACTGTTTTTGTTCTATTTCAGCAGCGAAAATAGTTCCAAACAAATATCACAGCAGAAACGTAACGCATCTCAGAGCAACAGCGTGTTAGTGAATGATTCAGCATTTTAATGAATCGGTTGAATCAAAGATTCAATACCTATTCGTAAACGACTGCCAAATTCTTGAATGAATCAGCCGTTTGAACGAATCGACTCAATGACTCACTCATTAAGACGGTCACAGCGCCACCTACTGGTGGTTTAGTTTCATCTTTCCAACATTTCTTATTTGTATATTCAAAAAATATTTAAAATAATCTCATAACATTATTTAATGCAGTTGTAATTTTGCAGTGTAAATGATTTAATTTGATTGGTAACAGCCTATAGTGTCTTATTCTAATTTAATTTATAGATCAAATTTAAGAATATAAAAGGAAAGCTGAAGCATATCCTATATTTCAGGGGTGTCCAACCCTGGTCCTGGAGAGCTACCACCCTGCAGATTTTAGCTCCAACCTCAATCAAACACACCTGAACCAGCCAATCATGGTGTTCAGGGTGCTAGATAATTACAGACAGGTGTGTTGGAGCAGGGTTGGAACTGAAATCTGCAGGACGGTATAGCTCTCCAGGAGCAGGGTTGGACACCCCTGCTATATTTAATAAGATTATAGAAAAATGCCCTTTATAAAAAGGTAAAAATATCACAAATATGCATATTTAAATATGTCAAAGCTGATTGAACACTGGTGAGAATATTGCTTCAGAATAGATTATATTTACGAAAAAAATCCGGACAAGCAAATTTTTTACTCGGACAAGTGAATGACAGATTTACTTGTCTGAAGGACAAGCGTGTAAACAGGCTTAATGTCAAGCCCTGGAGAGCCATGTTTGACCGCCTAATATGATCTCGCTCACTGCACTGACTGCAGTGTGAACAAGTCTCATAGTAGCGCCGAGCCAACGCACAGAGTAGCATTAGAACATCACTTTAACACACTCACATGTGTGTGATATGATAAAACGGCTGCGTTACACACACACATGAGCGCAAGAAGCAGAAGCGCTCGCGGCAGAATAAAAGCTCCACCCAATCAAGAGTCAAGACACGCCTTAGAGTTGAGTAAGAGACGTAAAATTACATATTGTGCCTTTAAAATAGAAATCAATCCAATGTATAGTTGACATTTGGGGCTTAATGCTATATAAAAGCAATGAAAGTTTTTCCGGAAGTGTCTGCTTATTTTATTTTCATAATATAGCATGCAGTTGCTTCAAACGATGGTATAAAGCTCATTCAAAACGTCATTCAATGTAAATTGTGATACTCTTAATAAACACAATTTAAAAGGAATAATCAATAATTATGATTGGTCATAATCATGCAGCCCTGCTGCTTCATACACAACCCTCGCTAAATTAATATCTTTAAGTCTGTATGAAACCGTTGCTACCAGCTTTATTGTATTTTGACTCATTTCTGACAAGAACTCCTAAAAATGAAGTGTAGTGATTATAGAAGAAAAACTGGGCAGGACATTTAAGTCAATGTTTTGCTCTGTGGCTCGAGCAATCTCTTCCAGGGAGCAACAAAAGATGAATGTTAGTGACTTAACGTCAGAGAAGAAAATCATATCAGTTTGAAACCACACAAGGATGAGTAAATGACAGTATTTTAATATTGTATCCCTTTAACAAACTGTAATATATTACAGAAAAAATTCACTAACACATGTGAGTACACTAAGGGCTCACTAGATGGCGACAATGAATAGTTGTACACTCACCCGTTCTATGTAATTTGTAAAATAAAAATCTGTTCCCCGGCTGTGCTGCAGTTTGTTCCACTTTATCCTCAGACCCATAGGCACTACACTACACAATAAACTGTGGACACTGCACACAAAAAACAGTAACAATTCTTGACTTTTCCCACCCCAGACTGCTCTGTTTCAGTTTGCTTTATTACGTTCCCTCCACCATACGCACTGCACTCAACACAGCATCACTTTTGTTGTTCATACTGTCACTATCCAAACAATTTATTAATAATTAACAGTGGCAGTTACAGTTGTCTTTGTGCGAGTAAAGACAGACAGACAAAGATGCATATTTAATTTTACACCCAGGCAATGAACAAATGTCTGCTCAGGTCATTGGCTCAGGATGAATGGATTTGTGTGCTATTTCTTTGCAGAGTCACTAGGTGTCACTAATGAGCAATGATGAATGAAGCTTCGGGTAATGAACCTTTTGCTAAAACAAAGGGGCTGCGAGGTCTCAGTGGTTCAGGAAGCCTCATTTTGATGACGATGATGATGATGATGAAAACAGTTCTAGACCCAGACACACAAACTGTGCTGAACTAAAATAGGGGAGATAATGACACTAGCATACCTGAACACAATGACAAAATCAAATCAGTGACCATGACGACAAACAAGGCAATGAGAAAGAGTCCTTAGTGGTGTGAGTGAATGACAATCACCTTAAAATAAAGTGTTAAACAGTAAGGTTTGAAGTGCACTACAAGTACACATTCAATATAATTAAGCAAACTTTTTTTTTTTTTTTAAAAGGGTGACATAAAATGTAGTATCAAGTGAAAATGACTTTTCACAAAGTCTTTATAACAAAGTTCATCTTTGTTTTGCACATCTCTTTTTTATAGAAAGATTGAAGAAGATGATGGTGGGGTTTTGTCAAAGAGGGGACAACATTCTGTGTCCAAACAAGGACTGGAGAACCAGGGTGTTAAAGAAGCTGGAAGGGTCCCTCTGGAGAAGAGGGAACCAGGGTGTACAAGACAGTGAACCAAGCCCACTAGAGGCCACACTGGGTGGTCAGAGAAACTGGATGGGTCCCTCTGGAGGAGAGGGAACCAGGGTGTACAAGACAGTGAACCAAGCCCACTAGAGGCCACACTGGGCAGTCAGAGAAGCTGGATGGGTCCCTCTGGAGGAGAGGGAACGAGGGTGCACAAGGCAGTGAACCAAGCCCACTAGAGGCCACACTGGGCGGTCAGAGAAACTGGATGGGTCCCTCTGGAGGAGAGGGAACCTGGGTGTACAAGGCAGTGAACCAAGCCCACTAGAGGCCACACTGGGTGGTCAGAGAAGCTGGATGTGTCCCTCTGAAGGAGAGGGAACCAGGGTGTACAAGGCAGTGAACCAAGCCCACTAGAGGCCACGCTGGGTGGTCAGAGACACTGTGTGTTGTCCCCTCTTTTACAAAACCTAGACAGCCCGTTTAGCGGGCCCACCAATCCACCCTCCAGAGGGCCCACCAATCCGACCGTGCCCAGGACGGGACCGTGCCTTCCTGGGCTGGCCAGGAAGGTCTGAGGGCATGTAGCTGGATTGTTTAGATTTTGGGGCTCACTTTGGTGGGCTTGGGTGACTGCCTCAGACAACCTGGAACTCTGGTGGACTTCCCTCCATCCAGAGGGACCATCCAGCTTCTCTGACCCCCCAGCATGGCCTCTAGTGGACTTGGGTGACTGCCTTGAACACCCTGGTTCCCTCTCCTCCAGGGAGACTCGTCCAACTTCTCTGACCGACCAGAGTGCCCTTTTGTTGGCTTGTTTCACTGCCTTGTACACCCAGGTTCCCTCTCCTCCAGAGGGACCTATTCGACTCCTCTGACCGGCCAGAGTGCCCTTTTGTTGGCTTGGTTCACTGCCTTGTACACCCTGGTTCCCTCTCCTCCAGAGGGACCCATCCAGCTTCTCTGACCGCCCAGTGTGGCCTCTGGTGGGCTTGAGTGACTGCCTTAAACACCCTGGTTCCCTCTCCTCCAGAGGGACCTATTCGACTCCTCTGACCAGCCAGAGTGCCCTTTTGTCGGCTTGGTTCACTGCCTTGTACACCCTGGTTCTGTTCTGGTCCATGACATTGAGTGTCGTCTCCTCTTTGACAACTGCCAGACAGCCCGTTTTTTGAGGCAGTCTTTGCTCGCAACCACCCTCCAGGGGGCCCACCGATCCAACCGTGCCCAGGACGAGGCACCCTCCCTGGGCTGGCCAGGGAGGTCTGAGAGCATGAAGCTCTCAGGCGCGTTTGGATTTTGGGGATTGATAAATCTGTTTCAGCTTTCAAAAGGCCACGCAACCTCATGACAATAATGCACATCTCAGCCAAATAAATCCTTCTTTCAGATAAGTTAAAGATGTGGCTTCATTAAAAATATACAATTTAGGTGGTGACATGATTTCAAACGATGGTTGAAAATAATGACAAAATTACTTATTGGCTGTTGGACAGAGTGAAAGTGAGGATGGATAAGGAATGGAAAAGGAGGTAAGGAAGAATGCGCTCTTGTTTGTTGATTAGTGTGCTAGTGAGCATATAACACTTTATTTTAGTGTCATTGTTACATATGTTACATGTAGTTACTATAGTAACAGCTATAAATTGTGCATAATTACATGCAACTAACCCTAATCCTAACCCTATTGTAATGTCAAAGCGCTTTACAACTATGTCAGGGGTCTCTCCTCAACCACCACCAGTGTGCAGCATCCGGGCGCCAGTGCGCTCACCACACACCAGCTATTGGTGGAGAGGAGAGAGGGTGATAGAGCCAATTCAATGGATGGGGATTGTTAGGAGGCCATGATTGGTGAGGGCCAATGGAGGAAATTTGGCCAGGATACCGGAGTTACACCCCTACACTATTACGAGAAGTGCCGTGGGATTTTTAATGACCACAGAGAGTCAGGACCTCGGTTTAACATCTCATTCGAAGGACGATCATGTCATGTGCTTCCCTGGTCTCATTATGTTGTCATTGGTTTATTGTCGTGATTGTTCACAGGTGTGTCTTATTCAGTCATCAGTCCTTGTGTATTTAAGCCCTCTTGGCTTCCTTGTTCCTTGTCAAGTATTGCCCGTGTAACCCTTTGTTTGGTGCGTTGTCAAGTCATGTTATGTTCTAGTTCATTCTGTTCAAGTCTACTCTGATTTAAGTCATGTTTTAGTCTGGTTTGTTTTGATTAATACAACTGCACATGGGTCCTCACTCCTCACTGCATCGATGGCAATATCTTGAAAATATTTTGGTCCCCATGAGGAAAATAAATCACACAAAATGTAAGACTGCAGAAAGTTTATATGATTATACAGTTTGTACAGTATAAAAAACTTAATGTCTGTGTAAAGTCCCCATAAATCATGAAAACACAAAATGGCTTGGTCTTGTTGAAGGGAGAGACCTGTTTGATCAAGTTGAAACCCTTGTCAGGCTGCTTTTAGTCATCCTCAGCTGAGGCTGGAAGACATTTCAGTGCTCTTAGGAGACTTTCTGACGTGTTTGCACAGCAGGAAATGATTTTACTTCTGAGAATGCCTTTTGGGGGAACAAAATTACCTCCTACTTCCTTATTCCTTAACTACAACAGGAGTCATAAGGATCCATGCATTAAAAACAGCAGCCTTAACTTCATGTTAGTACTCGTTTGATAGTTAATGCATTAATTAACATTCCGGGGTAAACTAAATCAACCAGGCTCAGTAAGAATAAAGAAGTACTCTGAATTTGAATTAAACATGTGATTCATGATTTAAACATGTATAATCTGCCACTTACAGCTATGTGGCAAATAATTGGAACGGCACATTTTTATTTAGTCATTCATTCCATGGAGATTGAACCTAAGACTTCCCAAAAACAAGGTCGCCTTCTTGTAAAAATGGTTGTGTTGTGCCTGGCAACCTTCTCCACGCCGCCCATCATCGAGAGCACACAGATTACCTGCTCATTAACAATCCAGTTGATCATCTCTTCCAAGAGTACTGATCATGAAGTTTTCGAATGTTCAAGATAAAGTCTGAGTCATGCAAGCTGCCAGGTTTAAAGGTAAGATCATGTATGGAGAACATGTCCGCGGAGCTTCACTGTCAGAGGAGACAACGGCTAAGAATCTGAGTCGTCATTTGAACGTAAACACGGAAGTGCTGCAATGAAAATAGCATAGGGGAATGACATGGGAGAGACGAATTTGATGAATAAATTCATCATTTTTGTTTTGTTTTGCACACAAAAAGTATTCTCGTCACTTCGTGACATTAAGTTTGAACCACTGTAGTCACGTTGACTATTTTATTACTTTTCTGGACCTTGAATGTGGTAATTTCGTCTCTTGGAATTCGTCAATTATCTTAATTTGTGTTCTGAAGATGAACAAAGGTCTTATGGGTTTGGAATGACATGACGCGAGTATGACAGATATTACATTTTTGGTTGAACTAACCCTTTAAAGAGGAGCTCCAAAAGGTACAAAGAAGATGGCCAGCGGCCTCATTTATAAAACTTTGCGTAGGATTTGCGTCAGAAGTGGCGTACGGATGAAACATAGGACGTGCGTACGCACAGAAATATTCGGATTTATAAAACCGTGCGCACGCACATCCTACGCAGTTTTCCCTTAATAAATCACAATCAATTCTAAATGTAGCGCAGCTTTTGCGGCTTCATGTCACGCCCATAGTTGCCCATAAATAGTCCGTGAAATGCCCACAAGTTAATATTCATCGATTGCGAAATCATGGCAAATACAGAGAGGAAATCAAAATAACGTAACTTCACTCAATGTAAAGTAGAAATTATCGTTGGCGAGGTGGAAAAGAGGAGAAAAATATTTTTTGGAGGGCACAGTGTGGGCATTACTAATGCCAAAAAGGCACTTGAGGTGCAAAAGTTTGCAGACGCCGTAAATGCTGTAGCCTCACAACCTCGGGCCGTGGCCGAAAAAAAAAGAAATGGTCGGACATCAAAGTCGAGGCAAAAAAGCGTCTAGCGCTCCATCGCCAGAGTGTGTCTGCCCCGGGTGCGGAAAGGGGACACCGGAGCTGACCCCTGTTGATGAGAGACTGCCGGCAATTATTGGGGAATCCCTATTAATCCCTATCCCTATTATCTACGTGGAAATGGGAAATAGTTCAGTGCAAATGTAATTTCTTGCAGCTTTCTGAATGGTTGAGACATACGTCATATGTTATTTTATCGAAAATAAAACAAACTAAAGGCATTTGCATGAATACCATGATTCCGTAGCTGATGAAGAAATTTTTACTATGAAAACAACTTTCCCCAGTGGACAATTAATACATCTATCGGTAACACTTTATTTTGATAGTCCACTTTAGACATTCTACTAACTTTAAGTAACTTTGCAATTACATGTCAACTAACTGTCATTAGAGTATTTGTAGACTGTCTGATTAATATTTACTAAAACTTTATTTTGTTGGTCCCCCAACAGACATTCTACTGACTACAAGTAACTTGGCAACTACAATTCAACTTATTCTACTAACCCGAACCCGAACCCTAACACCTATCCATAACCTTCCAGTCTACTCACAGTCAACTAATACTCTATTGACATGTAGTTGCAAAGTTACTTATAGTTAGTAGAATGTTTAAAGTGGACTATCAAAATAAAGTGTAACCCATATATCTATCTATTTATCTATTTATCTATATATCTCCCTAATTATCTATCTATCTGTCTATCTAATTGCATCTATATCTGCTCCGCCAGACGGACACATTGACGAGAATATCAGTTTTGTACATTATTTCGTTCTGTTTACCATATTATTTATGAGGATGAATTGCATAACATGCCAATATTGTTGCAGAACATATGTCACTTTTTTTTTTTTTGCATTTCTGTTGTAATTTTCGTTTGATTTTGTTTGTTTTACACTGCAGATCGATCAAACGGGTGTTCGTGTAGGCTGTTAATTGTAAGACTTGCTTTGTGAAGTCTTCAAGTTATTTATGAGAGGCAGTATTGCCATTTCTTTTACACAACGGTCTACAGTTTCACACACTTTCACGTGTTTCTTCCATCTGCCGACGGTGTCGCCATTTCTCATTTCACCCGTTTTTGTGCGTACGCCTGGGTCAGAGCTTGCGTGAAGGACCGCACATTTTCCCGTCAAGTTTGCTTTTTATAAATACCAATTATTGCGCAGAGAGTGGCGTACGCCTTCTTTTGTGCGTACGCAACGTTTATAAATGAGGCCCCATGTCAGGTCTTGGCTTCATGTTTTTCTTCTCATTCAAGGGAGTTATGGTGTTGATCCATAAGGCTGCACCCTTCCAAGTAAATAAGAACATTACAGACAGGGCTGGTGGAAATATGATTGTGCAGGGAAATTATATGAGTAAAATTTTTCATTTGGTCAATATTTATGAATATCCCCAAATGAGGATAATCCTGCAATTATTGGAAATAATTTCTTATTGATTGCCTCACTATCTGAAACAGTGATAGTAGCAGGTGATTTTAACTCTTTCCCCAACATGGGGCAGTCGTGGCCTAATGGTTAGAGAGTCTGACTTGTAACCCGAAGGTTGCAGATTCAAGTCTCAGGTCCGGCAGGAATTGTCGGTGGGGGGAGTGAATAACCAGCACTCTCCTCCACCCTCAATACCACGACTGAGGTGAGACCCTTGAGCAAGGCACCGAACCTTCTCCCTGGGCGCTGCAGCAATGTGGCTGCCCACTGCTCTGGGTGTGTGTTCACGGTGTGTGCAGAGCACAAATTCCAAGTATGGGTCGCCACACGTCACTTCACTTCAACATGTCCTCCAATCAATAGGTCATTTTTACACTTCCCTGAAATACGACCCATAGGAGCATTTACTAAAGTTGCGCCCCTATCAACAACAGGACACTTTTTTCCTTTTATAATTTAACTTAATAATTTATATAGCGCTTTTCTAGGCACTCAAAGCGCTTTACATATAGAAGGGGGAATCTCCTCAACCTCCTCAAACTTTATTTGCGTTATATTTTGGGTTTTGCGTAGCTCAATTGATAGAGCATAGCAAAATACAACATCATGTGATCATGTGATCATGCAATCGTGGGTTCGATCCCTGGGAACGCATGTGCTCATAAAGTGTATATGCATTATTAATCACTGGGTAGGGGTAGGTTTAGGGGTAGGGTAGGGTAGGGTAGGGTAGGGTGGGGTGGGTGTAGTTGTTAATAAAAAATGATTTTGCTAAATGGAAATATGACAAATGGTGATGAAAAGTCCACACATTGCATTTAAATGAACACGCATTTTGATTGGACAGTCATACATCATTTCATTACGACAGACGTAACACGATACTGACATTATTTTTACGCCAGCTAGAGGGCGCATGACTTAGGTCGTAATAAGGTGCTTGAAAAACGACCTATAGAGTCAGGGTTTTTTTTTTTTTGGAGGACAGTCTGCTTTCCCCACCAGCGTGTTTGATAATTTTCACAAAAGTTTCATGGCCCCAGAATATTTTTTTTTTTTGTATAAAAATCTGAGCATGCAATATATCAAAAGAGGTTTTCTGAAAAGACAAGGCTATTTCTGAGACAAGCTCTAGAGGCTAGAGCTAGATAGGGTATTGGAGTTAGAAGAGGTTTCTGATGCTATTCTTAAAATTAAGGGTAAAGTGGTGGGCCCGGATGGTCTCCCAGTTGACATTTATAAAGAATTCAAAGATAAATGAATAGGTCTGTTACTGGATATGTATGTTGAAGCTTTTCAACAAGGGTGTGAGAATGTGGCTCATATAGGCCAATTTCACTTTTGAATACGGATGCAAAAATTGTTGTTAAAGCCTTGGGAATGAGACTTGAGAAGATCCTGCCTCTGCTGGTATATTTAGATCAGAATGGGTCAAGGGTTCCACACTGTTAGGAGGGTACTCAATCTGGTACATGCCGGGGATGGCATCCCTCATACGCCCCTCCTGCAGCTCAATACCGAAAAGCCATTTGACAGACTTGAATGGCCGTATTTGATGGAGGTGCTCACCTTGCGCGATTTTATTTGGGTGACTATTGGAAATTCTATTGGTTGATTCTACTGCAGAGGTACTAACAATCTTATATCGCAACCATTTAAATTAAGTCGTGGTTCCAGACAAGGCTCACCACTTTCACCTTTACTCTTTGTATTATGCATGGAGTAGCAATAGCAATTAGATCACACCCTATAATTCATGGTATTCATTCAGATCGTCACAGGATCTGCCACTCCATCCGTCACACCCTCAACACCAGGTCATCCAGCTCCACCCATCAAATCCCAATCACCAGAATACTAACACAACGCACCTGCACCGGCTCATTATCTCACCCATCATTAGCAGACAAATGCATCACATTTGTCTGGTCTTGTATACACACTTCAACTTACCCGGCTGCCAACCTGTGCAACTTACCTGAAATCGTTACTGGATCTTCTTAACCAGTTTTCAGTCATCTGTCTCCCACATCCAGTGATTCTTCTGAAAGTCTCTTCCTGCAAATACGAGACAGAATAGTTACCGTATAGCAAAGTCTCAAAAAACGATCTGACTGCTCCATTACTCACCTGATATCCTCGCCTGCTACTTTAACCCATTCCTGCAAATAAACTTACCTGTGTTGTCTTCTTCAGCTAACTATGAACCTTTATTGGTGAAGGTGTCTGAAGAGACGACTAGATGGATGACGCTGCCCCTGTCTTTAATGGGAAGAATAAATGTGATTAAGATGAGCATATTACAAGATTTTTATGTCTTTCAGTCGTTACCACTTGCCCCTCCTCACGTATTTTTTTTTTAAACTTCTTTCTAATTTTGTCTGGAGTAATAGGAAGCCTAGACTTCAACTTTCCCTTCTATACCTGCCCCTCCAAGGGAGGGCTACAAATACCAAATGAATTGTGGTATTATTGGGCTGCTCAAATGAGGGCTGCAATGGTTCTCTAGAGATACGAATATGTCTTGGTTACAGGTTGAAATGCTGGCCACAAAAGGCTTGACACTAGACGGCTTTTTATATTCAGCACCCCTTAAAGAACTAAAAAAGAAAAACGGACAATCCATTTGTGAAAAATACCTTTATGATCTGGTACGAAGTTCATAAATTCCTCGGAGAGGCTCCATTGTTGTCTTGCTTCTGAGGTAATGAATATTTCAGCCCAGCTAAAAATGATATGGGGTTTAAACTATGGTTGAATAAGGGTATTGTTAGATTAATGCATTTATATGAAGACAATATTTTAATGCCATTTGAAAATATGGTGGAAATATGGAAAATATGGCTTCCGCCACATCGGAAAAAAAGCGTAACTGGTGTGCAATGTCGTCAGACGTAGCCTAAGCATTTTCAACCCATTCTCACTCCCAAGGCGTCAAAATCCGAAGATGGTCAAGTGTCTTCCGCGTCACAACGAAGATGCTAAAGTCACCCCTAGGTGTCACTATATCGACGCGCTGGGTGCTCCATTCATTTCAGTTTTTTACCCAATGCGTCAGATCAAGACGCATTTTATTCTTTGCATTTGTAAAAGCAGACATGATTTTATTCATATTTTATTCATATTTAAAGGTTACTTTTATATTTTGGAGCAGCTAACTCCAACTCCAACCCTAGAGCTACCCACTTCTAAACAATATAAAACACGTAACAGGCAAATACAAGTACAGTCACAGGTATTTATTGCAAAAACTGACCAAAAACAGTGTAAAAGTATTAACTCATGTTACATTCCAAGTCTTCTGAAGTCACACGATGTCTTTATGTAAAGAACAGAGTTGATCTTAATGTTTTAATCGTTGAGATGATGATCCCGCCGCTCCGTGAACGCACTCATTCATTACTCATTCAAATAATACACACGACTCTTGAGCACGACGCAATTGGTCACGAGACATACGAGAGCCAATGCAATTTCACGATGAAAACTGACGTAACAGAAGGCAATATTTGAAATTTAATGTGTTCATGATCTTCTGGAGACGCTGTCTGATAGCTTTTGGGGATTTCCTTCACACAAATCAATCGTTTGGGCTCGGAACACTTGGAATATGTGTACTTTTTGAATCAATTGTGCATGCAGTCGTATCTGCCTGATACATCTGTGTTTTATATACCACGCAAATGGGTAGGTTTAGGGATGTAATGGGGTTGGGTTACATGTTAAAACGTGTCTAGATAGTATAAATAAAATTATGCTGGCTGATTAAATTGAGAATCACACTCCAACATGTCATAATGACAAAATCATAACTCAATATATGATCATCATGACGATAACGTTCCCATGCCCAACGCATCTGTGTATGACGCCAAAGGTTTCTCATTTAAATGAATGGAGCACTCAGCGCGTCGATATAGGGACGCCTAGGGGTACCTTTAGCGTCTTTATTGTGACGCGGAAAGCACTTGACCATGCTTCTGATTTTGACGCCCTTGGGAGTGAGAACGGGTTGGCATTTTGAACTGTGAGAGGCACTACACCATACAAGGCAAGGTAAGGCAAGTTTATTTATATAGCACATTTCATACACAATGGTAATTCAAAGTGCTTTACATAGAAAATGAATTAAAATAGTGATAACATATGCATAAGAAATAAAAATACCATGTACAAGAATTCAAAATAGAAACAAGGATAATTAAAACAGTTGTAAAGAGAATTAAAAAAAAAATATATATAATAAAAAATGATGATAGATAGATCCCTAACTGCCTGATTCTCTAAATTCGGGGTACCTCTGAGATGGAAGAGATGGAGCAGGTTCGCAATGTCTCCTGGACCTTACAAGTCGGTCCAAGATGGGCTCCTGTAGGGGATGTTACCTATGCCCCACAGGGTCCGCTTCTTTGCCCTGTCTGCTACCGTTTTCCCTATGCCTTTAGCACGTAACGATGCTATCAGTGACTTCTTATACAATTAACCCTTAGTATAATTATGCCTCACTCTTCACAAGCGGAACGAAGCGAAGCACACTGCTCTCCTTTTCCAATCTCTTCCAGTCAGACAACCCTAACCAAAATTAATAATCAACAGATTATTAAAAATAGAAATAGAAAATAATTTAAAAAAATTAAAAATAGAAATATACAGTTGTAAAGAGAATAAAATATTTGATATAGATAAAATAACAATAAAACCAAAGATAAGAACAAAGGTAAACTAAAACAGTTATAAAAATAATAAAAAAACGATACATAGATAAGATAAGGTGCAATCAGTCGGACGTACAGTGGAACAGTGCTCATTCATTAAAAGCACAGCTAAACAGATGTGTTTTGAGTCTGGACAGTTGTGCACAGATGTGTTTTGAGTCTGGACAGATGTGCACAGATGTGTTTTGAGTCTGGACAGATGTGCACAGATGTGTTTTGAGTCTGGACAGATGTGCACAGATGTGTTTTGAGTCTGGATTTGAAGGTGGCTACTGTTGGAGCACATCTGATCTGTTCAGGAAGCTGGTTCCAGCTACGGCTGGCATAATAGCTAAAAGCAGACTCTCCTTGCTTTGAGTGAACCCTTGGTATTTCTAACTGACTTGATCCTGATGATCTGAGTGATCTGATGGGTTTGTATATAATCAGCATATCTGCAATGTATTGAGGTCCTAGGCCATTGAATGATTTATAAACAAGTAACAGTACTTTAAAATCAAACCTAAATGTAACTGGAAGCCAGTGTAAAGACCTGAGGACTGGTGTGATATGGTCATATTTTCTGGTTCTGCTCAGCGTTCTGTATGAGCTGCAGATGTCTAGTGGTATTTTTGGGAAGGCCGGTGAGAAGACCATTACAATAGTCCACCCTACTAGTGATAAAAACATAAACAAGTTTCTCTAAGTCTTGCTTGGAAACAAAGTTTCTAATTCTTGCAATATTTTTCAGATGATTACAGAATCCGATCTGGTGGAAGCTAGATCATTTACTTTATAAAGTTTTAAATATGGATATTTTTCTTACACAAACGACTTTGTTAACTTTTATGAACCCCCGGAGCCGTGTGGAGCAGTTATATGATGGATGGATGCACTTTTATGGACTTCAAAAGCGAGCTTGGAAGAGCCAAGACTTTTTTTAATATAACTCTGATTGTGTTCGTCTGAAAGAAGAATGTCATACACACCTAGGATGACTTAAAGAATGAGTAAATCATGGGCTAATTTTCATTTTTGGGTGAACTATCCCTTTTACTTCCTCATGGTAACTTTGCATAATCATGCTGTGGTTTCCTATGTATACGTAGTTAGAATAATATTACAATAATCAGATGTTGAGGCTACCCTATTTAGATTGGTCTAACAACACTCTGTTGCTCTAGATGGAAAACCCATTGGGCCTATTAGCCTCTACAGTCTAAGTATACGTATCTAATTGACTAAAATTAATCTACTACAGTTAATAATTCCAGAGTAAGTCAGAATAAATCAAATGTGAAAATTTAGTATTAGTCAGGTAAATGTATCATGCCAATTACATAATCAATTCCAAGATAATCAATGCATAACATCAAATGCTCTTGAGTAAAAAATAAAAGATGCATTCCTGACATCTGAAAATTACATAATGCTGAGTGTCTGGAAGACACCCAGCATTACGGGTGGACTTAAGTACAGGATCGCGCCCTGACCCTCCTGCAACACTCCTTAAATACCAGACCAAGACAGAAACTTCTTTCACAAATTAGTTCACAAAGGGAATTAGCATTAATCAAGCCTCCAGACCTGTATTTTACACCTTATTGAGGACAGGAGGTAATATGCATTAAAGACCAATTGGCAGAGGACACAACCACCACCATAAGCAAAATATCTCCAAGCTCTTAAAACTTTTATTACCCTTTGGTTTACTTCTGTGGGAATGAGACCTTTGTACCAGTCGCAACTGAGACACTTCAAATGATACCAAAGGGGATTGTCTGTATCACAATAATACCTCTACATATATACTCTCTGTAAATAGATATATCTCTTCTATAAGTTCAGAAACTTGATAAAGATCACATATGCAGGTATTAACATGACCTTTTTGATTGGTATACCACACCCATACATTATAATGTCAAAGGAGGTGGAGAGTTGAGCTGGAAGTGAACTTCATATAAAGTTGTTTGGGAATAAAGTGAGGATTCAGAGATTGTACATCTTTCATGCAGGCACAATGTCGACCTACAAGGTGTTTGTATCGACTGGTAGACATAAGATTGCTGAGAAAACAAACAGCATTTACCTGACGCTGATAAACGCGAAGAATCAGAGAAGTGAAAGAACCCTGGTGAACAAAACTTTTGGTGCTTTTGAAAGGGTAAGAACTCTTTTTTTCCTCCCATCATGATATATTATATATAATCAGGGCTTGACATTAACACCCAGCCACTTTGGCAGGTTGAATTTTTCTTGTAGTCTTCTCAAAAGGCATCTGTTATAATCAGTGATGGGAATAACGGCGTTACAGATAAACGGCGTTACTAACGGAATTATTTTTTTCAGTAACGAGTAATCAAACGAATTACTGTTCCTCCCGTTACAACGCCGTTAGCGTTACTGAGGGGAAAAAAAGAGGCGTTAGTCGCGTTACTATAATTGAGCTCACTGAAGCGCTTTTCATCCGAACAGGCTCTCTGTCAGTCGGACCTGCAACGTGTGTGTGTGTGTGTGTGTGTGTGTGTGTGTGTGTGTGTGCGTGCGCGCGCACCAGCCATGCGTGTTGGGGGTGGGTGCGGTGGTGCACATAACTGATGATGATTGGTGGGTGGGAGACAAGGTTGAAGTTGATAGGTTGAGTTCACACCTATTTTTTTTCACGGTCTATGGTTCACACACACACACACACACACACACACACACACACACACACACCTATGACGCACACGCATATGCACATTCAGCGATGGTCCAACGACTTCAAAGGTAGCTTTCGCAAACTGGAAGTATAAGCGCTACTTTTCCCTCGTTGAATATTTATGTAACGTTCAACTTATGCCCAGGAGGAAAGAGTCTCTCCACGCCGGTGGCAAGTGACTCTGAAGCGCCTCACATCATCATATGCCACAACATTAGTGGCTAAAAACCCAGGTGATAACGTGAGCTCCACTACCAAAGGAAAGTATAGTACTGATAATATTTACACTATATTTACACTATAGTAGGCCTACTGATAATATTTACAATAATGTATTGAATTTGATAGGTGTCTCTCACATTGTCCCACAGCAACATTACAATAGTGTACATTAATGTACAATGTTTTATAATAATAATTTAGTCTATTTAGTGTCCAATTCATTCATTTAACATATCTAATATTGGGGGCATCCAAGTTATTTGACATATTTGAACATTTGGGGGAAAAAAAAAAGTAACGCAGTAATTACTTTCCCTGGTAATTAGTTACTTTTATAATGATGTAACTCAGTTACTAACTCAGTTACTATTTGTAAGAAGTAACTAGTAACTATAACTAATTACTTTTTTAAAGTAACGTGCCCAACACTGGTTATAATCGCGTTGTGTATTATACCCAATCACACACGATTCTGTTGAGCTTATGAATGCAATGTCTAATAATCAGATGTGTTCAGATTGGCTGGAGTTTTGTTCACTGAAATCTGCTCTCTCATCATAACACAGCAGAGGTGTATGCGATGTACGTAGAGATTCATTCATACGATGATTGACTGTTTTTATTTCAGCAGCGAAAATAGTTTCAAACAAAGATCACAGCAGAACCACAGCACATCTAATGTGACTGGCATTTGGTTTGACGTTGGACATTCGATATTCACGAATTGAGGGACTATCTCTAAAGTTACATACAACATGTGTGGAGCAGTTACTGTATATGATGGATAGATGCACTTTTATAATGGATGGATGCACTTTTATGGTGGATGGATGCACTTTTATGATGGATAGATGCACTTGGGTTTGTACAGTGGTCAGTTCATTGAGTGAATGTTCATAATTTGTTCGCCTGTTGCAGCATTGAATTACAGTTACGCTTAAGTTACACTATGTTGTTATAATGCTAACAGTTATTATCTGACGTTTTTGCGAGCTAGCTAAGTACATCAATCAACCAGTGTAAGCAGCTCTTTGAATCCTGGGGGTCCGTTCTTCGTATGTGGATTACACAATTAGCAGAATTTCATTATTGACGATTTGACATGATCTGAGTCGCTGTAATAGCAACAGGTCCGTAAACTCAAACCTGCTCGGGAGCAGGCGTATTTCATGTAAACAGGATTAGATTGCATCTTTTTAAGTCGAGGTGATCCTTAAAGTCTGTCCCAGCCACTGCTACTTTCTTACAAGGGTACCCTAATGTGAACCAGGGACAAAAATAATTGAAAATAATACAAATTCCTTTGCCAATAATATTATAATGTTATGTAGTCTATCATAATATAGACACAGACAGTTTAACTCATTGAGAGATTTCTTTGTGAGGGAATAATCAAATAATAATTTTATTGGAGTCTTACACATTGATGTGGGGCCCCAAAGCCCTCCACTCATGTCATATACGGTAACGATCGGCCTATAAGATACGGCCATGGAGGCCCACTTCTGGTGCCATGCACTGAATAAGGATTTCTTACAAAATAACTAAACAGACAAATAAATAAATGCAAATAAAGGTTACTGCTTTTACTTATTTTATATACAAAGTTGCATATAAATATTATATAAAAAATTACATTAAGCGATTAATAACGAATTGAATAACAGTCATCAAGCAATTATGCAAGACAAATGAATAAAATAACATCAAAAGAGCAATATAAAAGTGCTATAAAATGTATTTCCAGTCAGTCTGGTGTCTACTGTAATGACTTCGGTCTGATCTTCTGTTTTGTTGTCTTTTGTCTCTGTGTTACTTTCGAGCACATGTTCCTTGTTTTGGTACGCTGTCTTTGTTGTCTTTCCACTCGTTATCCTTAATTCTCGTTCGTGTTCGCCAACACACCTGTTGTGAATTTTCCCTCATCATTCTCCCCTATATTAGGTCCTCTCATGCGCAGTCTTTTGTCAGACCGTTGTTGTATGTTGTGCAATGCTTTCGCTTGTGATCTACTTTCGTTATTGCCCAGTCTTGCTGTGTCGTGCTTTTTCAGACTTCAAGTGCTGTTTGTTTTCTTGTTTTTATTTTTTGTCCTACTTCCTCTCTCTCCCTCTTGCCCCGCCAGACTTTATTTCCTTTGCTACCTGCCCAGGCGATCCCAGTTCTGTTGAAACTCTCTTATCGGGGAATTCCCTCTCAGCACACTCATTGCTCTCGTCAGGGAACTCAGTGTGACTTTAACTTTGAGTCACTGGTGACGTTCAATCTGTCCTTGCTTGGTGCTCTCCTGGCCAAGTGGACCTTAATTTGGACTCTCTCTCTCTCTCTGCTTTTGTGTTTCTGTTATTTTTGTCCTGTGCCCATTGAGGTCAAAATACATTTCTGTTACCTGCAACTGAATCCATATTTTTCCCTGACAGTATGGTCTGCCCTAAAAAATTGATTCAGCAGGTGCAGACCAAGTCAGAATCGCAGTCAGTCAAGAGGGCATTCCAGCTAGTTAACTGCCACTTCACGGGATGTTGAGTGCCTGACAGCCCAGGTAGCTGATCTCAATCTCCAGATACAATGACTCCAGCGGGAAGCCATGGCCAGCAGATCAGCTGTTGCCTACGGCCATTCCTGCCCTATGATGGGCATCCCAATTCTTATCGGGCCTTCCTGTCCCAGTGCTCCCTTGTCTTCGCTCCTCAGCCTCGCCGCTATGTCATGGAGGAGTCCCAGGTAGCATTTGCTATCACCCTCTTGAAAGGAAAGGCCTGTGATGGGCAACTGCTGTGTGGGATACTCATGCCCCATTCTGTTCCACGTTCGAGGACTTCAGTGTTACAGAGTATTATATATCCAGTTCAGAACTCTGGCAGCCGCCTGTGATTGGAAGGAAGCACCATTACGTGAAGGGTTTCAGGAGGGACTGGGCGTGACATCCTGGATGAGATCGTCACTCACAAGCTGCCTCACGATTTTGACACCCTGGGGGAGTTGGTGCTTCGTGTGGAGGGGCATCTTCAACGTCGACGCCAGCGGTGGACAGCTCGTTCCTCCTGGATGCTGGATAAGGATGTTTCCAGTGCTGCTCCTTCTTCCTCGTCTCCTTCAGCAGAACCTGAGCCCATGCAAGTGGGGCGTCTTCGCCTCACCCCGAAGGAGAAGCAGGATCATTTGCCCTTGGCCTTTGCCTATACTGCGGGAAGCTGGGGCATTGGGCTACTTGGTGTCCTTTAAAATCCGGAGCCCGTCAGAAATCCAGGGAATCCTGGTGAGCGCTACACCTTGTCTTGACTCCCTCATCTCACGTACCCTGCTAAATGTCTCTGTTCAGTATAAAGACTCTGTCCACTCCTTTTTGGCTCTGATTGACTTGGGTGCCAAAGGCAACTTCCTGGATGTCTCTGTTGCTGCGCTGTGGGGAATTCCTGTCATTCCTCTCCCCTCTCCTATCCCTTAATGGCCTCCTCGTCACCTCCATCACCCATTCTACTCCCTCCATACGTTTTATTGTCTCAGGCAATCACTGTGAGGTAATTGAACTGTACCTCCTAAATTCCCTGAGTGCCCCCATTGTCCTAGGGCACCCGTGGCTGGTGCAGCACAACCCTCATATAGATTGGTCAGGGAGTTCTGTGTTATCTTGGAGTCAGTCTTGTCTAGCATTATGTTTGGGTGCTGCCTTGTGTCCTGGCAATGTGTCTTATGTTTTTCAGGTTGAGGAGGCGGATCTCGCCGGGGTCCCGTTAGAGTACCGTGATCTTTGTCAGGTTTTCAGTAAGTCCCGGGCCACATCCAATAGCACGTTGACTGTGCTATTGATCTCCTCCCAGGCACTTCTCCACCCAAGGGTTGTTTGTACACCCTGTACAGAGAGGCCATGGAAAAGTATATTTAGGAATCCTTAAATGCCTGCCTCATCCATCCCTGTTCCTTGCCTGCTAGGGCTGGGTTCTTCTTCGTTAAGAAGAAGGATGGCTCTCTACGACCCTGTATTGACTACACACTCAACATGTCCGTCAGGTGCTACAATGGCTACTAGAGAACCAGCTCTATGTCAAGGCGGAAAAGTGCGTGTTCCATGCCAAGTCTGTTTCGTTCTTGGGGCATATAATTTCAACGGAGGGCATTAAGGCAGATCTCGATAAGGTAAGGGTCGTGGCCGAGTGGCCAACCCCTGACTCTCGGAAGGCGCTGAAGCAGTTCCTGGGGTTCGCCAACTTCTATAGGATTCATGTGGAACTTTAGCCTGATTGCTGCACCCTTAACAGCACTCACCTCACCTAAGGTACCGTTCAGATGAAATTCCCAGGATCAGGAGGTCTTTGATGTTCTTAAGTCCTGTTTCATCTCTGCTCCTGTTCTTTGTCTTCCAGATTCTGAACAGCAATTCATTGTTGAGGTGGATGCCTCTGATATTGGGGTAGGCGTATTCCTGTCCAAGCAGTTCCCCAGAGATAGGAAGGTGCACCCTTGTGCCACCTTCTCTCACCGTTTGAGTCCTGCTGGGTGAAATTATGACATAGAGAACAGGCAGTCAGGTTGGCTCTCGGGGAGTGGCGTCACTGGTTGTAGGGGGCATGATTCAAGAGTAGCCTGTCATCCGGGGGTTCGGAGGTCACTGTCTGCCATCCGTCAGCAATTTTGGTGGCCGTCCATGGCCCAAGACATCAAGCAGTTTGTGTTGGCCTGCTCGGTGTGCGCTCTAAATTAGATGTCTAACCAGTCTCTTGTTGGTCTGCTGCAGCATTTTGCCCATTCCCTCTCGTCCTTGGTCACACCTGGCCCTTGTACTGTAATGACTTCGGTCTGGTCTTCTGTGTTTTGTTGTCTTTTGTCTCTGTGTTTGCGTGTTTTGTTGCTTTTGAGCACATGGTCCTTGTTTTGACAGCTAGCCATGTGCTCCGCAATTTTCCCTCATCATTCTCCCCTATATTAGATCATTTTGTGCTCAGTCTTTTGTCAGACCGTTGTTGTATGTTGTGCAATGCTTTCACTCGTGATCTATTTTCGTTATTGCCCAGTCTTGTCGTGTTGCACATATCTTTGCATTAACTTTCAAATAGTTTTCTTATATTTACACACTTAAAGGCATGCACCCATCTTGCATTGTTTACCTTGAGCCACCAGGTGGTGATGGCACTATATTTAATTTTGTTTTGTTATTAACCATTTTCTGATAAATGTTAGGATACACATGTAGAGAAATAAAAACAATCTGGCAAGATACATTTATAAAACCTGGGCATCCTGAGGGTGCCACAATTAAGATTAACCCCTCCTCATCAAAGCCTGTGGAGAGATGTTTTTGTTTGTTCGTTTGTTTTTCCCCCCATATTATGTGTCTAATAAAAGTTGTTGTTAAAGGAGATCTCCTTCGACGTCTGTGTGAAGAATGACTTTGGAGACATTGTCCAGGTGAAACTTGAAAAGGAGAAATACTTTGTAAATTTTCAGAGGTTTTGTAAGCATATCAAAGTGAAAACACCCTCTGGAAAATGCTTTGAGTTCCCCTGTCATCGCTGGATAGAAGACGAAAATGAAGTAATTATCCGAGAAGGCACTGGTATGTGCGAACAAAGTTTTAAAAGAATCATTATTATTTTATTTTATAATTATTATAATAATTATTATTTTTTATGTTAAAATTCTGTTGTTCAGTTGTTATTGAATCATGTCTTAAATGCTGTCCTTTCTATGTGCAAAATGTGTGCTATGTATTTCTTTGTGTGTTCATTTAGCTCGATTGCCTCATGATGACACTGAATTGCTTAAAGAGCAAAGACGAGAGGAACTGGAATCTAGACGGAAAATATTCAGGTTTGAAGAAACAATTACAGTCTTAAGCAATATTCGTTTGTTGCCGTTTTTTCCTTATTCCTCCCTAAATATTATCTAACTACTATTTACACTTGTTGCAAAGATTGCTCCTGATTCCTCCCTAGGGGGCTGGCGTTTGCGTTTGTATCTTGAAATCAAAAAAATGTTGACACTTGGTTCTTGGCAATGGTTACATTGAATTGTTTTCCTCACATCAGTTTCAGCATAATTGTCATAGAGTAGGATTGGTGACCTAAGGAATGATGTGAGTAGAGAGAGGGAGAGCGGAAAAAGGTATGGATGATGGAGCGTGGCTCTGCCGCCGAATGCTTGTTAAGTATGGCTGAACATTCAGAAAAAAAATCTTTAAAGCAAAACCCAAGGCTGGGCATTGGATTCTTCCACACTATATTAAAAGAGTTTATTACAGTAATCTCCACTGCATGATTTTTATCAGATACTAAAGTAAGTAACGAGTAACGTGCTACTTGAG
The DNA here is from genome assembly GCF_949357685.1 of Gobio gobio. Classification (NCBI taxonomy): domain Eukaryota; kingdom Metazoa; phylum Chordata; class Actinopteri; order Cypriniformes; family Gobionidae; genus Gobio; species Gobio gobio. The sequence goes on from NC_137098.1 coordinate 2,024,628, forward strand.
TTTTTTTTTTTTCACGGAATACATTCTTACTTTTACTCAAGTAATTATTTGGTGGCACAGACGGAGGGAGGAGACAGGGTGGAGCTTGAACAGACGGGCAGGGTGACACCCAAGAACTGAATGACAGCGCCGAACTATGGCTGTAGGAACCCGCAGAGCCGCAGGGTGAGGGTGCAGCCCGAATCCTGGAAGTCCGTGGCTGTAGCTGGGCATCGACCGCCGAAGGCTGACCTGGAGTGTCGAACGACTCCAGTGGAGCTTCCAGGCAGATGGACAGCGGAGGCTATGAAGGAGTGGTGGGTGAGAGCGAAGGGCTGACAGGTCGAGGTGGAGGTGTGGGCCTGGAGGCCCGAGGTGCAGCCAGGGACTCTGCCTCTAGCCGAGCTGGTGGGAGGGAAGACCGAGGCACAGAGGATGAGCCGCACAGAGCGAGTGGCGGGGGCAAAGCCGAGGAGCTGGACAACACCAGTGGTGCCCACGGATCCAGGGGACTGGCCGCAGCCAGCGATGGAAACAGGATCAGGAAGACAGGTAGGGATACTGGCAGAAGATCTCCGGACGAGATCAGCGAAGAAAACAATGATTCGAGGGTGGGGATTGGATCCACAGACCACAGATCTATCAGGTCCATGTCCACTCCTGGCTCTGCGATGGACCTCCTCGCTTGCATCAACTCCAGGGCTCTGAAGATTTCCGGCTCTGTGGCTTGAATTTAATGCGAGCGGCTATTGGCAACCAGTGCAATTTTATAAGGAGTGGTGTGACGTGTGCTCTCTTCTGCTCGATAAACACCACTCTTGCTGCAGTATCTAGATCAGTTGCAGAGGTTTGACAGTGATGCTGGAAGGCCTGCGAAGAGAGCATTACAATAGTCCAGTCTGGATAGAACAAGAGCTTGGACAAGGAGTCGTGTAGCTCTGATATGAAGGGCCTGATCCTCCTGATGTTGTATAAGGCAAATCTGCAGGACCGCGCAATTCTAGCGATTTGATCTGTGAAGTTGAACTGATCATCAATCAAACCTCCAAGGTTCCAGGCTGTCCTGGATGGAGTTATGGTTGATGAACCTAGCTTAATGGACAAGATGTGATGAAGTGATGGGTTGGCTGAGACCACAATCAGTTCTTTCTTCAAAAGGTTGAGTTGAAGGTGGTGGTCCTTCATCCAACAAGAAATGTCTGTCAGGCAGGCCGAGATGCTAGCAGCTACTGTCGGATCATCTGACTGGAATGACAGGTAGACTTGTGTGTCATCAGCATAACAGGGAAAAACATGTTTCTGAATGACAGAGCCAAGTGATGACATGTAGATGGAGAAGAGAAGTGGTCCCAGCACTGAGCCCTGAGGCACTCCAGTATCTAGATGTTACGACTTAGACACCTTGAAAGCTACATCTTGAAAGCTTTACCAACAGACTTCAGTTTGGTCCCATTTTAAAGAAGATACTTGGTAGATTATTGGTAAAATGAAAAAAAAAAATGAAAAAAAGTTATAGAAGTTTAAGTTTATTGTTATGAAATAATGCACACAAATATTTGTATATGAAAAATGTTTTCCAAAACATTTTTTACTCTAAGACTGTGATAAATTCAAAGCCATAAATCTAAACAAGTCCAAATTTGAGGTTGATCTCTCAAAAAAATTGCTTTATTAACAAGCTCTCTTACTTTGGGTGCAATACCAAACATTTACACTAGACTCAATTCGTTTCCCATTCATTTCCAATGTGCTCATTTTTGACCGTGACAGGTACAAGTGTCACTATTTTGTTCAGGAGCATTTAACCTTTACGAATCATGTGCGTATGTGCGTGTGTGTGTTCACATAGTAAAACCTTTACCAAGGTGCGTACCATTCCAATAAAGTAAAAAAATGGGGGAAAAATCTATTCTTTTTCTGTCAAACATGTGCGAAGAGCACAGAAATGATTCTTCTCAAAAATGTTAAGATGCATATTACAAGTGACTTAAGAATTATTTGGAGCTCAACACTAAGAGTTTTGCAGAAATGACTGAGCTTGCCAGTGAAGAAGGATCATCTCTGCAAGTTTGGAGAAAGCAACTCCAGCAAATACCAACATTTCCATCAAAATCTTCCAAACTGAACAAAGAAATACGTGACAAATGAAAACAAACTGAAAGTCCATGACCTAAACTAAACATAACTGTGACAACACTGTGAAAATAGCGATCAATTCTATTTACACTATGTAAAAATAGTAGTATTTTCTTTGCAACAAGTGTAAATAGTAGTTAGATACTATGTATTTTAGTACATTTATAAAACAGTATGCAATAATAACATATTGAGTGTAAATTATTATATATTAATTAAATAATATATATTTAATACTTCTGTACTTCTGTCACTACAACAAATTCCTAGTATGTGTAAACATACCTGGCAATAAAGCTCATTCTGATTCTGAAATAAATGCCTACTTATTAGGAAAATAAAGCCCTCCCTGCACCTACCCAATAAACACTTTATTATTAAATAACCAGCAATTTAGTTCCAATTTTCACATATTTTCTTTTTATTTATTGAAAAAAGAGTTTAGCAGAAGGCGGATTCGAACTCTGGTCGATCGCGTCAAAAGTATTGCCTACGTGCCTTACTCCCTACGCCACCATGGCTTTCAATTTACATTTTTTGTATTGGTGGGCGGAGTTAGTGTAAATGGCTTCTAGACACTCCAAAATAACACAATATTTATTAAATAAATGTATTACTCATGTAATGAGGTAACATAAACAAACTGTGTGCAAATAATACCGGACAACGAGGAACTGAAAACGGAGACGATAACGAGCTAAAATACTAACAGGTGTGATGATAGAATCAATGTCCATAGAAATGGATTAGTGGCGAGAAACAAACTAAAAGTCCATGAAAGTAAAACTAACTTAACAAAACAGTGTACATGATGTCCAAGTAAGTGTTGTCATTTTTCTTGTTAAAGATGGAAGGATTGGGGCCCAGACTTCCCTATGAGCATAGATGGCAAAATGGATAATCTTCCAGGAGAAGTTCAGTTTGATGCTGAAAAATCTTCGGACTTTAATTTGAATTTCGTGAAAGGGTAAGTTTGGGGGAATGTGATACTGAAATTTTCCTCAGTTTTCCAGAATGAAATTCAGAACAAATGCAATACCATGCAAATAATGTTTATAATTATACTCTATACATTTTGTTTCAGGATTGGGGAATCATTTCTTGACAAAATTAAAGATGTAATTTATTCCTGGAAAGACATGGAAGATTTTGAAAAAATATTGGAAGGTTTTAATATCGAGAACACTCTACTAGGTTTGGATTATTTCTTCCTTTGTCAAGAATGTTTGTTGGTTTTTTGTTTGTTTCATTTAAACAAAAAATATATATCCAAAAACACAATTGTTCAGGGAAATCAACTGTAACACTGATATCCACAGAAGATGAAGTGGTAACACTTTACAATACTGGTGCACTAATATGCATTAATTCATGCTTAACTAATGCACAGATAATCATGAGTTAATGTTTGACTCATGAAGAACTAAACCATTTATTAACGATTACTGCATCAGCAACTAATGCAGATTCTATATGATTAATAGATTATTGTTATTAGTTAAATGTGTCATAATGTGTTAATTCCCTATAACATATTATATTATCTAGTAGTGTAAATGAATGTGTTAATTACCAAAATGGGTCGAAGCCATGCATTTTAACTTCCAGTTGTCTGCTTTAATGAATCATTAGCTGATGATTTGCAGAGGTAAAATATAGCTTTTTACCATTTTGGTAATTAATGTATGAATTTACATTAATAGTTAATTTAATATGTTATTATGGAATTAATACACAATGACACATTTAATTAATTGCCATACATATATTATTTAATCTATTAATCATATAGAATCTTCATTAGTTGTGGATGCAATAATCCTTTATAAATTTAGTTCTTCATGAGTCAAACATTAACTCATTAAAGCATGAATTAATGCATATTAGTGCACCCGTATTGTAAAGATGGTGATAATCCAAGGTTTATTAAACAAGTACTAACAAGAGAGCCAACATGCAAGACAGAGTGTCAAGCACAAACCCAGACAATGAACAGAGCGAAGGTAGGAACTTAAATACACAGTGATGATAAACTAAAAGACGGACAGCTGTGAGGATTAGTGTTAGTTCTAACAGGGAACTAGAACAAAAAGGGAACACGTCATGAATAAAACCAAACTGAAAGTCCATGAAAACAAACTAACTGAATATAACTGTGACACCAACAATGTAGAGGTACATTTTTTTCCTACCTGTAAAGCTTTGACAGTTGACTCAATTTTCCCCTTTGAAATCTGGACAGAGACCGTGATGCAAGACTGGACTAAGGATTACATGTTCGGCTATCAGTTTCTGAATGGCTGCAATCCTGTCATGATCACAAAATGTGTGAATCTTCCAAAGAATTTTCCAGTCACACATGAGATGGTGAAGGGCTTTCTGAAGACAGGTGTCACACTACAAGAGGAATTAAAGGTCAGAAACATTAAGACATTCATCACTTGAGGTGGTCAAATCCAAGACTTGCTTGTATCGCGACATTCTTCACATAATTTAGTTTATATAAATGACTCAAATCAGTGTTATTTTAACCTATGAACTGTTCATTCTAAACTATACACCTGTGTACACGTGTTTACAGGCAGGAAACATCTACATAGCAGATTATAAAATACTGGACGGAGTGCCAACATCCAGCTCTCAGCGCTATTTGGCTGCACCCATCTGCCTGCTGTACAAGGACAGATTGGACCAAATTGTACCGATTGCCATTCAGGTATCTGTCCCATATAGAATCAGTATCAAATGAAAACAAAAATTAAGCTTCTCTGAAGTAAAGAATGTCCTGCTTGGCTTTATTATATCTGAATCAGCTCAGTCAAAACCGAAACGGGGAAACGAGCCCAATATTTGTCCCAAGTGATAATGAATATGATTGGATGCTTGCCAAGATGTGGGTGAAATCTGCCGACTTCATTGTACACCAGTTGGTCACACACCTTCTCAAGACACATCTGATATCAGAGGTTTTTGAAATGGCCATGTACAGACAACTCTCTGCAGTCCATTCTGTATACAAGGTACCCGTCTTGATATTTAGATTCAATGCTAAACTGAAGATTGTGGTTTCATGTATCAATTTATTGATGAAGGCTGGTTCTGATATCCTTCCCTTTTTTTAAACCATGGTTTAATGTTAACCAGAAAACTCCAGGGAATGACATGGAAACCACTTTTGCTGTTTCAGGTTATGCTTTTTGAATAGAAAAAAATATATATTTAATGCACATGTTTATATGTATCATTTGCTTCTTACAGTTACTGAAACCTCATATTCGTTTCACAATTGCAATCAATGCAGCGGCCCGTGAAAAGCTCTTTAATGAAGGCGGGATCTTCAGCCAGGTAGCTTTACACCTAATTTAATATATCCATGCATTTCTTGTTCAAATTCTATTCATATTTCATTATTTCGTCTTTGTCTGGCAAGCCATAATTTCTATTTTTGATATAGGTTTAAAAACGCAAACAGTGTTAAATCTTCATCATGGCAGGCCTGAGCCATTACCTGACTTTTTGGCTTGTGATATTCTGTCTTTTTGCTGAATGCTCTTACTTATATTTCATAGGTTTCGTTGTATTTAGTTAGCTTGTGTTTGCTTAAACTGACAGTAGTTCCTAAATTTCCCACCAGAACAAAACTTCACCCATAATCCCCTATATGGTCACTTGAGAAGGCTAAATAAGTGCTGAAAATGTTTAGGCAAAAGATTAACTGAATTCTTGGTATCCAAAGTTTAGCAGCCTCGATAGAGCTGGGATGAATACAGTGATGCAAAGTGCCATGAAGACTTTAACCTACGAGTCCCTGTGCTTCCCTGAGGCCATAAAAGCTCGAGGAATGGAAGATCTGCCCAAGTACTATTATAGAGATGATGGCATGAAGATCTGGGAGGCAATAAACCGGTAAGTAGTAGGGTAGCAACAGTTAGTAAAAACATTTTGGCATCCAAATTTATTTTTATTAATTTGTTAATTTGTCATCTTGTTCTTCCTGTAGTTTTGTTTCTGCTGTGGTCAAGATCTACTATGACAGCGATGAGGCTGTTCAAAAAGATGCAGAGATTCAAGAATTTGTTAAGGATGTTTCCTTTGGCATGAATAATTCTGGCAGTGAGTACAGGTTTAACTTATCAAAGGCCCTGTGTACACTTGGTATTAAGATGAATTTTGGTCGATCCGATCACAAGTGGACGATGCTAAATACAAAATATACGGGGTCTAAAACGTTTTGACCCTGTCCACTTTCAACCACTTCCAGAGGTAGTTGAAAACGCATTTGACCAGATTGCTATCATAGTGTAAATGCCCACTTGGTCGAATGTGTTTAAACAGCCACAAAAGACGTCTACTACAGCCTACTGACAGAACTCATAAACATTATGGGAAGAGCGCTAGTCAGACGGGATTTAAACTTTGTTGGCTGGTGAGCCAAGTTTGGTTTGAAGACGAAAAACGTACCAAGCACAATGTTCTCTCATCTTTCCTAACACGCACTTAGAAGAAAAACTGTACTGAATTAAAAGTACATGTAATAATCTTAATAGTTACTTGAGTAAGAGTAAAATAGTATCCAATGAAAAAACATCTTGGTTACTAATGTAATCCCCGTTTCCTGAAGGAGGGAACAGAGACGTTACATCAGAACTGAACTGACGAATTGGGATCTCGCCTGAGAGCCCAATCACCTTTGAGTGTAATTATGTGAGAGTTGGCCAGCCCGAATTCCAGGCATGATTCATTGACTGAAAATGATTGCAGGTCCTCTACCCTCTTAACAGAAATGAGCGCAGTCAGAAGCGCTGTCTTAACAGACAGGATCTTAAGCTCTACTGACCATAGTGGCTCAAAGGGTGCTGTCTGTAAGCTGACAAGACCAAGAGGGTACAAGGTGAGGACAGTGAGGCTTCAACCTCCTCGCACCTCTCAGGAACCTCTCAGGTCATGCTTTCCCACAGACTTACCATCTACTGCAACATGATATGCGGCGATAGCAGCAACATACACTTTTAGGGTGGAGGGAGACAGCCATCGTTCCAGTCCCAATCTATTAATGTATTGATAGTGCTGAAGTGATGCGGAACAAATGGCCCTGACATGGGAGGCGTAGTGTCCCGGCATGGGTGCGTGGTCAAGTTCCACATCCTGACAGAGGAGGTAAGACAGTCAGTTCTTTCTTTAACACAATGGGTTCCGCCAGCCGTGAAGCCAGCGGCGGGGAAAGGGAAAACCAATGAATCTCCCCCGGTCCTCCACCGGGGGAAGGAGTGGTCCTGCCACCATCTCCTGGCAAGAACTGTGCCCTATCTCTGAGGCACCCGTCGCAGGAATGCTGCTTATCCTGGCGTTTGGCAGGCTTAGGGGCAGAGACAGGCTTTCCTGCGGACTCTTCCACGCTTCGACCCAGGTGAAGGCTGATGCTGGGGCCAGACGGGAGGGGCGAGCAAGCAGGCTAAGGCAGCTGCACCGACGGCTGGGTGGAGGCAGCAGCTGGCCATCAGGGCAGGATGTTCTTAATTGCCTCAGTCTGCTTCTGGGCAGCCGAGAACTGCTGGGCAAAGTCCTCGACTGCCCCGCCGAAGAGCCCAGCCTGGGATATGGGACAGTTCTCTCAGCCTCATGCATATCAGCAAGGTTGAGCCACAAGTGTCATTCCTGACCACACATGTGGACATCACCTGACCCAGGGAATGTGCAGTCACCCTCGTCACCCATAGAGCGTGGTTGGTAGCAGTGCTCAGCTCTTGCATGAGCCCCGGATCAGCCCTGCCCTCGTGCATGTCCCAGAGCACCATTGCCTCATGGACTTGAAGGATGGCCATGGCATGCAAGGTGGAGGCAGCCTGCCCCGCAGCTCTGTAGGTCTTTGCCATGAGAGTGAAAGAAAACCATCAGCTCTGGATCAGACTCGGGCAAGGCTGGCTGCTCATCTACAGAGGACTCAAGCCTGCCTTGTGATGCGGCGATCGACAGGACATCATCCGCCGGAGCCCCGAATTAAACGCTGAGTCCCTGACGTGAGGGACCAGCCATCTCAGTTCCACGGCTTGCGATTTGGAGGGGAGCGTAGCCCGAGGAATTAATGTTGGGGTGTTCTACACCGTAACCCTCTTTCTAATCTACTCTTAAAAGTAAACATTTTCCAAAAATGGATTCAAGTAAATGTAACGGAGTAAATGTGCTTTGTTACTACCCACCTCTGCACACACTCTCAGCGTTCGCCGTGTTCTTGCGGCTATCATAGAAGAAATGAAAGCTGCTGCTCCCCGTGCTTTCCCGTTGTCTCCAGTCGCGTTCATATGTAAATTGCGCAAGCTTATTTTGTCCATTAGATCATAATATCTGAAAAAGCCCGCCCATAGACCCTCCCTGGGGTCAGAAGTGGACAAAAGAGACGGATTAAAACACCAGGTGTAAACGGGAATGTGTCTACCTTGTCTACTTGCGATCCGATCACCTAAAACACATCTTAATAACAGGTGTAAACATGGCCAGAATGCCAGTGCTGGTCTGTGCAAGCATGCATGATTGTTTGTATTCTTGTATATGCATCTTTGTGTGTATCAAGTCACCTTTAAATGTGTGCACAAGGTAAATGCATACTGCCACTGTTTTACAGAGTTTCAAAAGTCTCTGAAGACTCGAGAGGATTTATCTGAGTACCTGACTGTTGTGATATTCACATCATCAGCACAACATGCTGCGGTCAACTTTGGACAGGTTAGATTAAACACTACATTACACACAACAAGATTGTCAAAAATTGCTAGGCAAAATTCTGGATATTATCTATAAGCTAATTTCTGGGAGTAAATGTTACTTTTATTTTCCAGTTTGAGTGGTATGGCTGGATCCCCAACAGTCCTTCCACCATGCGCAAGCCACCTCCCGAACAGAAGGGCCAAGTGGATATGAAGTACATTAAGGAGAGTTTGCCTGACCGTGGATGTTCCAGCCTGGTTCTAGGAACAGTTTGGGCCCTCAGTCAGTTCCAGAAGAATGAGGTTAGACATCTGATTTGGATAGAGAACATGGCAGCAATCTAGTCTAAATCAATGTGAAAAAGAATTAACTTGTTACTGAGCATCACGGTATAAGATTAAAAAAATATTTTCTGTGAGTAATAGAAACAGAATAATGTTTCAAATTACATTTTACGCCATGTATTCTGTTGTACAATAGCCTACCCATACATTTTTTTCCACATTACTGAAGAACTTACTTTTTTCCCAGCTGTTCTTAGGCACATATCCAGATATGTGTTTCACAGAGCAACCAGTGAAAGAAGCCATAAAGACTTTCCAAATGAAACTACATGAGGTGACCAACAACATCAAGAGCCGGAATGAGGGATTGACAATGGAGTATTGTTATTTGTCCCCAGACAAAATCCCCAACAGTGTTGCAATTTGAGAACATACTTGTAGTGTTCATGGCCAATGTGTGCTTGACATAGAAAGACTGAAGATCAGCTCTACTTAAAATATGATGTATTGTAAAACACAGAGCATTCTGCCTTTTGAGGCAATATTTAAAAAATATGTTTGATTAATGCTTCTTGTATTTTGCTGGGAAGTAAGGAATATTACTGTGTAAAGCCATCTGTGCACGTATGCATCTTATCTGAGGGAAAGAAGAACAGTTTATTTGGCTATGCTTTCAAAAAGTACCAATTTATTATTGTCTTCCCTTTTGCTTTGTTTCTTTATCTTATTACTCATGATATATTGTTTGTAGTCTATTTTAGATAATCGTTTGACAGTTCCCCTTCGAGGGAACTCGAACTGCGTCATCGTGTCGACACTTTGGGGAACGCCCCTCGCGTTAAGCGTCTGAAGAAACAGTAGAATCAGCCCAATCCGATTGGTGTTGCGTGATGACGTCGTATGTGACGGCATACCCGGAAGATACAAAGAGACGTCTGAACGAAACAGAGATAGCTTTTTTGCTCTTCAGCGTGAGCGCTCTGTTTGTTCAGTCTGAAGGTGTTGTTACAACGTGAAAGCAAGCATTATTTATATATTATGGCGAGCGAGCGTTTCAGGCTGTGTGTGCACCCGTGTCCGCGCTACATTACGGGCACGGACACACATCAGCTTTGTGTGCAGTGTCTCGGCGTGCAGCACGCCCAAGCCGCTCTTGAGGGGGCGGCTTGCGGTGATTGTGAACTGCTGCCGCTGAGGGTGCTGCGCTCGCGGCTGGCCGTCTTTGAGGAGACCGGTCAGCCTCGTGAGCCCCGCGGTTCTGGGCCTGCGTCTGTTGAGGCAGCGCGGCGCCGTAGATCGTGGGGCTCACAGCGGGATCTTTCAAGAGGATATGGGACTGCTGAGGCATCCTCCCTATCCTCCTCTGAAGATTCTGATATCCTCCCGCCCCGTGTGGAAGCCCGCGATGCGGCTTCTTCCCGCGGGGCGGAGGATCCGGTTCTCAGGCTGTCTGATTCTGAGGAATCAGACAATTTGAGGATCGAGGTGGATGATGTGGGGCTTTCGCCACCCCACGCATCCGCTGTTGAGGAGCTTGTGGAGGTTTTAACCCGCGCTGTGGCCAAACTGAGTTTGGATTGGCCACAAGAAATAGTGGACATCCAGCCACCATCTAAGCTGGATGAACGCTTTTTCAGGCGTCGGGTTCAACCTCCACGGCGGGGTCTTCCTTTTTTCCCCGATCTGCATAACGAGTTGTGTAGATCGTGGGAAAAACCCTTCTCAGCCCGTGTAGCTAATCCCCCAGTACTCGATTTTGCTAATGTGCTGGGGACGGCTGAGTTGGGTTATGCAGCGTTGCCACAGGTGGAAGAGGCGCTTGCGAGCCACCTCTCACCCGGGGCCGCTGCATCATTGAAGGCTCCGTTGCTGCCCACTAAACATTGCCGCGACACGTCCAAGTTAGTCGGCAGGGCTTTTGGTGCGGCAGGTCGAGCTGCTGGTTGTCTGCACACCATGGCGGTCCTGCAGGCATACCAAGCCGACCTCCTCAAAGAGCTGGATGAGGGCGAGGGACCATCTCCGGATGATTTCACTGAGCTCAGGAAGGCAACGGATTTGTCTCTCCGCATTACCAAAGAGACGGCTCGCGCTGTGGGCCGCTCTATGGCTGGAATGGTATGCGTTGAGAGGCATCTCTGGCTGACGCTGTCGGGAATCAAGGAGAGCGAGAAACATTTTCTCCTTGATGCTCCGATCTCGCCTTCTGGCCTCTTCGGCGGGGCAGTGGATACTGTCGTCGAGAGGTTTCAGGAGGCGAGGAAGCAGTCAGCCGCCTTCCAGAAGTTCTTCCCTTGCCGCTCGGGCTCTGCAGTTAGAGCAGGCCCGGGTGGGCAGCCCGGACCCTCATCCAGCTCATCGCACCGCGATGTGCAGAGGCAGAGTGTCGCCTCCCGCGCCCCTCCCGAGGGAGCTTGGCAAAGGAGGCGGCGCTCTCGCAGGAAGCCTTCCCAGCCTAAGAGCGACCTGAGGGACGTTATCCAGGCTAAGAAGGCTCCCAAGCGGTCCTAGCTTCGGCAGGACCGCTGAGAGTCGTCCCCCACTGGGTGGAGCGATCGAGGTCGTTTCCACTCTGGGACTCTCGGGGAATCGTTGCTGCGCTCCCGCCGTCCAAGACGTTTCGGGCCGCATCGGTTCCCTGCGCGCGCGCACTGAACCAGTCGCCTCCTTTAGGACTTGCGACAGTTCAGCAGCCGCGTGCGCCTCACGGACCTCTTCCCCGACGACACCCTGCTGGTCAGCCGCTTCAGGGCGTTGGGGTAGAGGCTCGAATAACACCCGAGGCTGGCCTCGAGAGGCTAGTTCCCTTAGTAGATTATCTCGGCGCATGGACATGCCTTCCGGGTATATCTGCGTGGGCCCTGCGTACTGTGGAACGGGGTTACAGACTGCAGTTCGGTTTCCCTCCCCCGAAATTCAACGGGGTGGTTCGAACTGTGGTCGGTCCCGAGCAGGTGCGGGTGATGGAGCAAGAAGTACGCTCTCTGCTGGTCAAGAAAGCTATAGAGAATATTCCTCCACCAGACAGGGAGTCCGGGTTCTACAGCCGGTACTTCATAGTTCCCAAGAAGGATGGGGGGTTGCGTCCAATTCTAGATCTCAGGCACCTGAACCGGTCTCTGAGGAGATACAGGTTCAGGATGCTCACAATTCCAGCCATCGTGACTCAGATCCAGTTCGAGGACTGGTTCGTCACGATAGATCTGAAGGACGCATACTTCCATATCTCCATCCTTCCAGCTCACAGGAAGTTCCTGCGGTTCGCTTTCGGGGGCGAAGCGTACCAGTATCGGGTTCTTCCGTTCGGCCTAGCTCTCTCCCCTCGCACCTTCACGAAGTGTATGGATGCAGCACTGGCTCCGTTGAGACTCCAGGGCATCCGTATACTCAATTATATCGACGACTGGCTGATTTTGGCTCAGTCGTACGATATGGCGGTTCGACATCGAGATGTCGTTCTAGCCCACATAAGGTGCTTGGGTCTCAGACTCAACACGAAGAAGAGCGTGTTGACGCCCTCCCAGAGGACTACGTTCCTGGGGGTTGTATGGGATTCGACGCTGATGCGGGCACGACTGTCCCCCGCACGCGTGGAGTCCATACTGGCGATGGTCTCGAGAGTGAAACTGGGCCGCAGCCTCACTGTGAAGCAGTTTCAGAGACTGCTGGGTCTCATGGCAGCAGCAGCCAACGTGATTCCGTTCGGTCTGCTCTACATGAGACCCCTCCAGTGGTGGCTGAGAACCAAGGGGTTTTCCCCCAGGGGGAATCCTTTTCGCATGATCAGGGTAACGCGCAGATGCCTTCGTTCCCTCGTCATGTGGAAGAAACCTTGGTTCCTGTCCCAGGGGCCGGTGTTGGGAGCGTCGTGTTGCCGGAAGTCCGTTTCAACAGACGCTTCCCTCACTGGTTGGGGCGCGGTCATGGAAGGCCGCTTTTCCAGGGGTCTGTGGGGGACCCGGCATTCTTCCTGGCATATCAATTGCCTGGAAATGCTGGCGGTCTACAAGGCTCTGAGGAGCTTTCTCCCGGACCTCCGCGGCCACCATGTCCTGATACGATCCGACAGCATGTCGGCAGTATCGTATCTGAACCACCAGGGGGGCCTGAGGTCGCGCCCTCTTTGCAGACTGGCGCATCAGGTCCTTCTGTGGTCCCAGGGGAAGTTGTCATCCCTCAGGGCGATGTACATTCCCGGGGACCAAAATCAGGGAGCAGACATCCTGTCGAGGCAGGGGCTGAGGCCCGGGGAATGGCGGCTCCACCCCGAGGTGGTGGAGGCTATGTGCGAGCGGCTGGGCCCGGTGGAAGTGGATCTATTTGCGTCTCGAGAGACGTCCCACTGCCCGCTGTGGTTCTCCCTCACTCATCCGGCCCCTCTGGGGCTGGATGCCATGGCTCAGACGTGGCCGAGGCTGCGTCTGTACGCTTTTCCCCCGATCGCTCTGCTCCCGGGAGTTCTGGAACGTGTCCGCCGGGAGGGCGTCAGCCTTCTCTTAGTAGCACCCCGGTGGCCCACTCGGGTATGGTTCTCCGACATCATCGACCTGCTGGACGGTCCCCCATGGCAGGTCCCTCTGAGGAGGGATCTGCTGTCTCAGGCCGGGGGTACGATTTTCTACCCACGGCCAGAGGTATGGGATCTCTGGGTCTGGCCCCTGAGGGGGCTCAGTTCCTAGCAGAGGGCCTGTCGGCAGGTGTCGTGGAGACCCTACTCAGTTCCAGAGCTCCATCCACCAGGAGGTTGTACAGCCTAAAGTGGAATGTATTTTCCACTTGGTGTAGAGAGCGGCAGGTGAACCCAGTTAACTGCCCAGTGGCTTCAGTGCTGGAGTTCCTTCAAGACCGCTTCTCCGCCGGTCTTTCCCCGTCCACACTTAAGGTGTATGTGGCTGCCATTGGGGCTTTCCACGCACCTTTAGGTGATGCGACGTTGGGAAGGCACCATCTGGTTGTACGTTTCCTCCGTGGGGCTCGGAGGATGAGGCCTGCGGCTCATTCCAGGGTCCCAACCTGGGACCTGGCAGTGGTGCTCGAAGGGCTGGCTGAGGCCCCCTTTGAGCCGCTGGAGTCGGCTGAGGCGAGAATACTGACCTTCAAGGTGGCTTTTCTCCTTGCCATCACTTCTCTGAGGAGAGTGGGGGACCTCCAGGCCTTGGCGGTCACGCCGACTTGCCTGGAGTTTGCCCCTGGCATGGTTAAAGCCATCTTGCATCCCAGCCAGGGCTACGTGCCCAAGGTGCCATCTAACAGGGCAAGGTCAGTGGTTCTCCAGGCATTCCATCCTCCACCTCACGTGACGGCGGAAGAGAGCAGACTTCACCTCCTCTGCCCCGTGCGGGCATTGAGGATTTATCTGGAGAAGTCTGCTCAGTGGAGAAAGTCAGACCAGCTGTTGGTGTGTTTTGGTTCACCCAAGAAAGGGCTGCCTGCGTCAAAGCAGACGATTAGTAACTGGATTGTCCAGGCTATAGCCATGGCTTATCGGGTGCGCAACCTGCCTTCACCCTTAGCCGTGAGGGCCCATTCTACCAGGAGCATGGCCTCCTCGGTAGCCCTCCTTTCTGGGGCCTCTATGCTAGACATCTGCGAGGCAGCTGGGTGGGCCACTCCTCACACCTTCATTCGTTTTTATAGTCTGCATCTCCCTGAGACGCCTGGCGCAAGAGTGCTCGCCCCCTAGTTGTGCCTGGTTCCAGCTTCACACTGGGGTGGTTATGATTGGTGCGGGATAGTTGGTACTCGTTCCCCAAAGTGTCGTCACGATGACGCAGTTCGAGTTCCCTCGAAGGGGAACGTCTCGGGTTATGACTATAACCCTTGTTCCCCGAGAAGGGGAACGAGACACTGCGTCTCGTGTCCACCCAATCATCAGAGCGCTCGCTTCATCGCAAAGAACGCTATCTCTGTTTCGTTCAGATGTCTCTTTGTATCTTCCGGGTATGCCGTCACATACGACGTCATCACGCAACACCAATCGGATTGGGCTGATTCTACTGTTTCTTCAGACGCTTAACGCGAGGGGCGTTCCCCAAAGTGTCGTCACGATGACGCAGTGTCTCGTTCCCCTTCTCGGGGAACAAGGGTTATAGTCATAACCCGAGACGTTTTCTGAGGTCAGCTGATAAAGAATTGCTGTCATTGATGCAAAATATTTGTTTAATGATTGCTGTAAAGTTGTTTTGAGATTGTGAACATCTCTGACTGCACTTAAAATGATTGTTACATTTTGCTCTCATAATAAAGAAAGCTTTAATAAAATGAAGAGAAATCATATTTTCTATTCTATTAAAATAATATTTTAATATCTTATTGTCAGCGTTGGTTGCAGTGGAATTGAAACGGGATCTAAGTGCAGCAGGTTTATTCAAAACCAAACTCAAATCTTAACATAACACTCAAGGATAACGAGAACATGAACATGAACATGAACATGAACATGAACATGAACATGAACATGAACAACCAACCTAGTATAGACATAGAACTGACAATGAACAGACTGAAACACAAGGCTTAAATAGACAGCAAACAACAGGGACAGATAAGACTAATTAACTAGACACACCTGAACTAAAACTCAAATCAAATCGGTTACCTTGGAAATAAACAGGCAAAGGACAGAACTAATTAGCATAACAAGAAAACCAACCTAGAAACAGAGATGAACACACTCAAAACATGACAGTACCCTGCCATTCCGGAAGGCACGTTGTGGCGAGGTGGACGAGCAAGAGACATCTGAGGAGGGAGCGAGATCGGTGTGCGTGATTGAGAATGAGCGTCACCTGCGAGGCACACCGGTCTCGAGTTCTCTCATGAGGGAGCACGGAGGCATATAAGGACGAGCGACACGAGTGAAGGACGAGAGAGGACCAGGCCTGGATTTTAATTTGTGTTTTATTTATGTTTTGTGCGCGGCAGTCGTCCGTGAGGGGCTGCCGCTTTTACTTTCACTTTGTTTGTATTATTTTGATTAAAGTATGTTGAACGTTCGCCGGTTCCCGGCTCCTTCTTCCCGGGTTTCGGCACCAATGTAACGGAGTTTGTTCGTGTGGGAAGAAGGAGGCAGGAACCGGCGAACGTTCAACATACTTTAATCAAAATAATACAAGCAAAGTGAAAGTAAAAGCGGCAGCCCCTCATGGACGACTGCCGCGCACACACATAACAAAACATAAATAAAACACAAATTAAAATCCAGGCCTGGTCCTCTCTTGTCCTTCACTTGTGTCGCTCGTCCTTATATGCCTCTGTGCTCCCTCATGAGAGGACTCGAGACCGGTGTGCCTCGCAGGTGACGCTCATTCTCAATCACGCACACCGATCTCGCTCGCTCCTCCCATGTCTCTCGCTCGTCCACCTTGCCACACACGTCCTTGCACTGTATTACATCCACAGGGGTGGAGGGGGGGGGTGATGCCGGCAGTTCAGGAAGCCAGGGAGGATCGGCCTCTGTGGCCTTGACCCGGATGCCTGGCTTGGCCACTATGGCAAGGGTTGTATAGCACCCCCCAAACAAAAATTCTTGGGAGGAGCTATGGGGCTGTAGATTGGAGCGGGCACACAGGCTGTAGCAGATTCTGGAGCGGGCACATGGGCTGAAGTCCTCTCTGCACTCTGGTCAGGAGCTGGAGTCCTCTCTGGACTGTGGTCAGGGGCTGGAGTCCTCTCTGGACTGTGGTCAGGGGCTGGAGTCCTCTCTGGACTGTGGTCAGGGGCTGGAGTCCTCTCTGGACTGTGGTCAGGGGCTGGAGTCCTCTCTGGACTGTGGTCAGAGGCTGTAGTCCTCTCTGGACTGTGGTCAGGTGCTGGAGTTCTTCCTGGGCTGTGATCAGGCGCTGGAGTCCTTCCTGGGCTGTGGTCAGGGGCTGGAGTCCTCTCTGGACTCTGGTTATGGGCTGAAGTACTCTCTGGACTTTGGTCAGGGGCTGGAGTCCTCTCTGGACTTTGGTCTGGGGCTGGAGTCCTCTCTGGACTGTGGTCAGGGGCTGAAGTCCTCTCTGGACTCTGGATACGGGCTGAAGGACTCTCTGGACTTTGGTCAGGGGCTGGAGTCCTCTCTGGACAGTGGTAAGGGGCTGGAGTCCTCTCTGGACTGTGGTCAGGGGCTGGAGTCCTCTCTGGACTGTGGTCAGAGTCTGTAGTCCTCTCTGGACTGTGGTCAGAGTCTGTAGTCTTCTCTGGGCTGTGGTCAGGGGCTGGAGTCCTCTCTGGACTGTGGTCAGAGTCTGTAGTCTTCTCTGGACTGTGGTCAGGGGCTGGAGTCCTCTCTGGACTGTGGTCAGAGTCTGTAGTCCTCTCTGGACTGTGGTCAGAGTCTGTAGTCTTCTCTGGGCTGTTGTCAGAGTCTGTAGTCCTCTCTGGACTGTGGTCAGGGGCTGGAGTCCTCTCTGGACTGTGGTCAGGGGCTGGAGTCCTCTCTGGACTGTGGTCAGATGCTGGAGTCCTCTCTGGACTGTGGTCAGAGTCTGTAGTCCTCTCTGGACTGTGGTCAGAGTCTGTAGTCGTCTCTGGGCTGTTGTCAGGGGCTGCAGTCCTCTTTCACACACAAAATGGCCGTGGCCATAGCGCTGCATTATGGGTATGGGTACTGACTTGGAAACAGACTGGTGAATTTCTCTCATGGGAAGAGACTCTGTGGCTGGTACGTTGGTTTTCTCCTCACCGATGGTAAAAGGGGAACCATTACAGGTTACAGGTACAGTCCATGTACTCCTGAAATGTCCCTCGAGGGCCATCATTGAGGCCTGCCCATAAAAAATTAAAAAAAACACACACAGGCTGGTGTCATCGTAGTGGACAAGATGTTGTAGATCTTTTCTCGAGTCAACCGTTTTCTTTACTAATACCTAATTTAAAAACTAATTTTCCCACTGATCTTTGCCATCTCATAAATGTTTACACATTTAAAGGCTGTTATTCAGGTTATATAATTTAATATACATTTAAATAGAAATATTAAATAAAATGCATTAGTATACTGTACACCTTCAGGAATATGTGTCTTTAAGAACACAGCATTTAAAATAATTGTATTATTATTGTTATTAATATTATTGTTTTAAATGTACATTGTTTAAACAAATACCTTAGCTGGTAGAGCATGATGCTAGCAACACCAATGTCATGTGTTCCATTCCCAGGTAAAGCATAAGCTGATAATATGAATACCTTGAATGCATTAAATGCTTTGGATAAAAACATCTGGCAAATACATAAATGTAATAATGCAAAAGTATAGTTCAGGGCCTAGGCGGAGGGTGAACCATCTCTAGGGTGAGGCTAGATGTGATTCTTCTTTAAAAACATATAAAAATAGAAAGAATGAAATTCTTGTCGCCTATCAACAACCTACACATCCCAGCATAAACGCTTTTGATAAATTATTTGTTAACTGATAAAAAAAAAAGTTTACAAACCACTATAATTTGAACAGGCAAGTGTACTGCATGATTTGGCATGGCAGCCAGTTCGAATAATGAACAGCCAAACCATTGCCTTACCTAATGCAGCAAAACAAGTTTTCTTCAAATTCTGAATGGATTGTATGTAGCCTGAAAAGTGCTTCCTTTATAATCACTAAGCTGTCACTCATCTCATATATTAGTTGTGACACTCTCAAGAGCACAATCACCTAACCTGGTTCACCAAATTGGGTCAGAGCATCTCCAAAACTGCAGCTCTTGTGGGGTGTTCCCCGGCTGCAGTGGTCAGTCTCTATCAAAAGTGGTGACAGCATTTTAATATTTGGGTTGAATTATCCCTTTAACAAACTGTAATATATATATATATATATATATAGAGAGAGAGAGAGAGAGAGAGAGAGAGGGAGGGAGAGAGAGAAAAATCACACTTGCTGCACATGTGAGTACACAAAGGGCACACTAGATGGCGACATTGAATACAGGTTGTAGACTCACCCTTTTTAGATTTCTGTTATTTGTAGATTTCTCAAATCTTCAGAGCATTGATTTCTTAAAGCATTTCTCCAGAATTAAAAAAATAAAAATTGTTTACACGGCCCACAAGATTCCTGTTTTGTTAAACCCTCATAAACCACTGGTTGCTGGACATATAATGATCACTATGTAAATTGTGACAGCTTAAAATGTTATCTGAAACAATCAAAAAAAAAAAAACAAGACAAACTAAAATATTTTGTCAATAAAATACAATTAATTTTTTCAAATAAAATAATGTCATTTTTTTATAATTAAAAATAAACAAATTTTTGAGTATGATGACAAACACACCACAGAACACAGCTATACAGCATAATTCAAAACACAGTTATAATTAATAACTGAACATTGACTCTCAGTCTTTATCTCATGGTTTCTCAACAGAATTCATAAAGTATAGAATACAATATCGTAGTTCTAATAGGGGCTCATTGTAACGCAGTGTGACAACATGCCCCACCTGCACAACTGGGATTTAACCCCGGCTTGTGTCTTCTGCTGTTAGATCAGCATTAAATAACATCTCAACTGTTAAATAACAGATATAAGATTACAATAATATCAGATTTGTCTCATTTTAAATAAACACTAACAATTTTACCTCTTAACTGTCACTGTCCACTGGCAGGACACCTGGCATTCTTTTTTTTATCGCCTTTTTTCCGTATAGTATATATGAGTAATTATCATAAATTAGGTATCATTCGAAAGCTTACGAACACAAAATTAATTCTGTGAAAACTTTATGGTACTTTAAATTCTTCTAGCGGGCTCCTCCCCTAGTGGGTGGTGTCATGTTTTGTAAGAGTCGGTTTTGGTGCTAAGACAAGCTGAGATACACACCTCAGCAACTGAACAATAAAAGTCTAGCCTGACATCGTCATACTCAATTCTAGTCAGAATTTGAGTCTGATACTGCTCCGTTGGGCTGTGATTATGGAGCGTGTTTCAACCGAACCAGGAAAGACCTCAATTGGATAGACCTACAACCAATCAGAGCAACGGAGCGACCGAGCGACGTATAACGTTAGTTGTCAAATGTCAACAGAACTCAACTGCACTGTGTTGCCAAGTCCACGGGTTGAAGCGACCCCAATTATGTGATATACAGACCCAGTAATGCGAATTTTAGCAGGCAGCCCTGCCAAAATAACACATATTTTACCCCCCAAATGCCTTTTTTCCCGGAGAACGCCCCTGGAAAGCTATTGGGCTTGTTTTTAGCTAGTTTTGAGGAACGTTAGCAATTGGGCGGGTTTCGTTGTAAAAACTTGGCAACCCTGTCTGCACGCACGCTGGAATAAGTAGCCTAACGTTAGAAGAAAAAGATGAGTGTAAACGATCTTTGCCGGTGTTGTAAAAAAAGAATTTAAGGATACACAGAGTACTTACCAACACGATCATCATTTCTGAGAGAAATAGTAAAGATGAATGTATACAGGGCTTAAAAACGGAAAAAAATATCAATGGGTTCACTCCGAGCAGAATCGATATTATAGCGTTTTCGTTTTTGCGTTCCTCAATAAACATTACTGTTCCGAAAACTGTTTGATTTGAAAAAATACCGGTTAATAACGTTATTTTAATTTAGCCTATACTTTAAACAAATATGTATAAATATACTTATTTTCACTCAATAATAGGCCTAATATAACGCATGGTAATTAAACTTGAATATTTATTTCATAACATTTTTAAAACCACAACAGAAATACATGCATTAATTACAAAGCATAAACAGCGGGACAAATATTGACCTGTTTTAATGGAGCGTTAGACAATCTAAAGTGGCCCTCTTATGCCTAACTTAATTCTTTTCAGAAGAGTGATAACATTCTTTGTACATAACTTTTTTTCAACACGACTTGTTTTAAAAATTGCATGAATAAAGAATAAATAAACTGGATAACCATTGCTCTTTTTGATATGCACCGTCAACTGCTAATTTCAAAGCAAACACTGCGCAACACGTTCTTGCATCACAAAATCAAATTCAGTCAGCTAATAAAGCTTGATCATTTAATGCAATATAGCATACCATTTAATACGAAGCATCAACCGTCTATATAGAAAACATTGACCTGTCCTGTATTGGCAATCTGAAAGACTAACTTATAGGAAAAATGTTTGATAGATGCTAACCTACTTGGATAGGCTTAAACGGAATCCATAAACTAGCCTAAATCAGTCTATTTGAGCTTAAAGTCCGTACTGCTTATTTAAACGTTCGAAAAGAATGTCCTCCAATACCTGCGCTTTCATTGTAGACCTCAGCGGGGAAAGAAATGTACTTGAGGCATGAAAATGCGCACTCATACTGACTTGCGTTACGGGTAGATTCATAGATGATGGTGCGCGGGCATTTCACTCACGCTTGATACGTCAACGCCACACGCTGTACTACTCAATTCATGATTGGTCACAACCAAATTAAAATATTAAAGAGAACGATAAAATAACGTTATTAACCAGTTAATGGTCATTTCAAATTAACGTTTCTGTTCAGAACGATTCAAATTGATTTTGATTTAGTTTTCGTTTTTGTTCCTCTTAAAATTTCGTTCGTTTCCGGTTTTCGTTTTCATTCCTTGAACCGGTTCAGAGCCCTGAATGTATATATGAGCAAGTTCTCCGTTAAGGATAGAACAAATTCAACCCAAGCGCTCTTTGATGACGTGGATGATTACGTTAATGTTGATCATCTGTCCATCATCGTCTAAAGCCCGCCCTGACAATTTCATTGGTCCGAACAGCTTCTGTTCGGGCATAATTACTTCTCTATTGAGCAAGTCCAGACCGAACTGCCCGAGTAAAAATGTTGTGGGCGGGGCTAAGTTCGGCTGGCATCCAGGCTAATAAAAGTCACTAATCTTGAGGAAAAGATCTCACAGAAACTGTGACAACACCCTGACAAACATTCCTCCCCCCTCCCCATTTTGCCCTCTCCTTGTCCTGGTTTCAAGTCACCAAATGCAGATATACCAGTGATGATGTTATTTGTAAATTTATTGTTTTATCCTTTTCATGTTTGATGTCTTTTTAAAGGTCTCAGTGCGAATGGTAAAATGTTTCACTGCAGTCACTAATAGTATTAGAAAGATTGGAAAACTAATGAGAATTCAGTTCTCCTTTGAGTAGTCTCTTCAAAGATATCTGATCCGCTCCCCCAAAACCAGGTGGGGGTGTTGCAAATATTTACAACCCTTTTGTTCTAGTTGGAGTATTTAAGGCTGGATGTTCTAACTCTCTGGGGGAATATTCTGTAGTCAGAACCCCCCGTGCCGTGCAAACTGCATGTAGATGTGCCAGACATGATGACTCTTTTAAATTATTTTCATATTGCTTTGCAATTGTGTTTTATGTTTTTACGCTGATCAGTTGTGTACCACGGATTCTTGTTTACGTATTTACTTTTCCTGTCTGGCCAAAATAAATGTTAATCTTGATTTCTCTTGTATGATTCCCGAAATCATTATTCTAGTATGGATCGATGTATACTCCTTTATTACCGCAAAATCTAGGGTTATGATAGATCACACCGATGACGGTACGACTGAAGCATGGAGCGCAGCGTGCGCGATATTCCAATTCCTGACTATCGCTGGGTTAGCACGTTGTAGTCCGTGAATATTACTAAAATTACACTTTTTGTTGAGTGAGCATGTGCAACCACTTAAAGGTAAAATATTCACCCTACACTCTCTGACTAATTACAGAAGTAACTATTTTGTGTCCGTGAGCGCGCGGTCCGGACGCGTCTGTCTCTCAGCGATTTAGGGTCTCTCGATGAACGAATATGAAAACTAGGAAGATACAAAGAAAATCAACGATCTAAATTAAATCGCAACTAATCGTAAAATCAGCTGATAAACTCTAAATGTAGCACACTTTATGGAGTCACTTAGAATTGGAGTCAGATAAAATTATTAATGGAGTCAGATTTAAAATGAGATATCAATAAATTAAGAGAACTTCACCGAAAGGCTGAAAAGGCTTACACGCAGAATTCCTTTTGACCAATTTATTAGTATCCGGTTTTTGGGCTAATGGATGGAAATGTACAGTTTCATATTACAACATTTATTTGAACTACTTTATAATCAAAATCTTTTCTAATCTTGACAAAACACATATCGTCGGAAAGGTCTGAGTCTCAAGGTTCCATATTTGGTGACTGTTTTGTGATGGAAGTGACATTTGGACAGGAAAATGTATAAAAAAAACAATCAATGGAATTTCAATGACACCCGGCGGCTGTTTTTGGCACAGCGCCTAAACAACATCTCATGGGAACTTCAATTTTTGTGATATCAATTTCAAATTTGGAACACAACTTGGTTTGACATATGGCTTTGATTTTATAGTAATTTTAGATTAAAATATTTTTGTAAAATATATTTTTTATATAAAATAAAAATATTTAGTACAGTATTTTTTTATTTACAATAAATTTAAAATTCCATAACTTTTTCATACTTTCATATTTTGAAATTTATTCACTTCAGCAATAATCTGCAGTTTCTGCTTTAGAACAAGGTCTATATTCCAAAGCATTCTTGAATTACAGCCCTTTTAGTTTGGATAGTGCGTTTTCATGTGTATTCTCAAAAAGGGGGGTGACAGTTAAGAGGTTAAGTAGGAAATGTACTTTTGCTATGGTTAAATAAATGTTCAGACCTTAGCTCATACTGTCCTATAGCACTCACGGAAGTGCTCTGTAAGGTTATGGAAAGGATGGTAACCAACAGATTGGTATATTTTTTAGAACTTAGGACTCTTTGTTGATGTCCAGAAGTCAGTTACAGTTTTAGATCGGGATATTAAAAAGAAGGAGGGATTAATGATTACAATTTTTGACTTGGGAGTTAGAGGACGAATATTTAATTGGATTAAGGATTTTTTAATGAAAAGAACAATTCAAGTAAAGGTTGGTAATGTCAGTTCAAAGAGAGATAACGGAACCCAACAGGGAAGTGTTATCAGTCCAGTTTTATTCAATATTATGATTAATGATATCTTTGGTAAAATAGAGAGAGGATTTGGGCTTTATTTATTTGCAGATGACGGGGCCATTTGGAAAAGAGGGCGTAATGCAGAGTTTGTTTTAAAACAGATTCAAAGATTGTTAGTGTCTGTAGCACTGTATTTAGCAACTCTGATCTCCTTTGTCAAGGATCTGATGTAACTATTAATTTACATACATATATCGTAAAACTAATCCTGTGAGACTGAGACGCTGAAAATCGTGTGATTTTAGGTCAATGTTTTGGCTGTACGTCAATGATGCCCTCTGCTGGTAGGGAATAGTAAGATGGCCGCAGTTCAGAACGCGATGACCAATCCAGTCATTTATCAGTGGTCTACCTATAAAACGGTTCTGGCTAGGTTAGATGTTATGCAGGCAAGGGCTTTGAGGCTTTGCTGTGGAGCCTTCAGAACCTCCCCAGTCCCTGCTCTGCTCATTGAAATGGGATAATGGTTAAGGCGCATTAAGTTAGGGTTACAGTACTGGGTAAAACTTAGTGGGTGTAATTATACCTTCCCAGCAAGGTGTCTGTTACAAGAGTCTGATGGAGGTAATACATATAAAACATTTTTTGCCGAAGTAAATCAGTGGGTTAGGAAGATGAGCATGGAACAAGGAGGTATTGTAGAGCACACTAGATGGTTACCTATGCTCTATTGGGTGCTAAGCATTAAGCTTGTGTCACAATTCGTCCTGTGTGAGTGCCCATGAGAACCACCTGAGGGCACTCCACTCCAGACTGTCACTCCACCCCGGACTGTCACTCCATCACAAACTACATTACCCATAATCCTGTGCCCGGACTCATCATCATTCATTGTTTGCACCTGTGTCTCATCACCCCATTACCCCAGCCTATATAAACCATGTTCACTCTATCATTAACTGCTAAGTCTTGTTTAGTGTTTCTACTGCAATTCTGAGCGTTTCCCTGGTTTCATGTATATTGGTCTTTGATTACTTGCCCGTTCCGTGGATTACCCTTTTGCCTGTCTCTCCTGTTTTGTTTGCCTGTTTGGACTGCTTTCCTGTGTATGACCTTTTTGCCTGTACTTTTGACTACGATTGTGGATTACCCTTTTATTAAAAACTGCGTTTGGATCCTCAACCTTCTGACTCAGAGCAGTACGTGACAGCTTGGTTTTCTTCAAGGAAAAGATAAGTAGGAGGTGAAACCAAGAATAGTTGAATATCTTAATTTAATTAGTGAGAGTACTATGATCGTTTTTACAGATGGATCTAGAGATCCAGTTAATGGGCGAGCTGGATTTGGGGTGTATGTGGAGCAGCTAGGGCTGCAGATCGGCCGACGCATTTCTAATAGAAGCTCTGTTTTTATGACTGAGTTAATGGCAATTCTATGGGCTCTATGGTGGATTGAGGAAGTCAGACCTAGAGAAGTCATTATCTGTTCTGATTCTGCTGCTGCTCTGGAAACTTTAAGAGCAGGACAATCTAAAGCTCGTCCTGACATTGTAAATGACATCTTGAGTGTTATTTTTAGAATTAGGTTTTCTTGGTTCCTGGGCACGCTGGGGTGAGGGGGATTGATCAGGAGGACCAATTTTTGTTAAATTGGCAGGACTTGGAGTTGAGGCATTTTCTGTTTTATCTTTGTTTGGACACAGTGACAAGCACAGTGACAAGTGATCTCAGAGGCAGTTCTTCAATTCCTGCATGACACAGGACTGTAGCCTATGTAAGAATCTAGTTCAAACTTTGACCTGTGGAGGGCAGTAATACGCTTAGTAGTGTCTACACTGCTGGAATCCTATACGAAGAAGAACAAACATGAAGCGGGAAAACAGAACAAAGGAACACATGGGCTGCATCCGAAAACCTAGGCAGCTGACCCGTTGCCTCGCTGCCTTATCAGAAAATGGCTGCGTCCGAAACCTGGAAAATGCTGCCTTCGGAGGACACATTTCAAGGCAGGAAGGCACCAAGGCACGTCCGAATCTAATGTTAGCGTCACTTCATCTGATCGATTTTTGAATCGGCAGCATTTTTGTATCCTTCGCTGCCTTTGATATCTCACAATCCTGTGCGTTCCATTCTGTGACAGTTGAGCTAGGAAAAAAAGATGGCGTCCGAAAGTTGCGTTTGCTGGTCAGTTTGTGTGTAAATGTACGTTTTTTTACCAACATTTTCTACTTCTGATGTAATTTCTAGCGAGAAATTACTAATGTAGTAATTAAACATGTGTTTAGTTCTCACCAAAGCTCTCTCTATTTTGCTGTAGATCATGAAACGGTTACACTGCCTAAGAAGTCTGTCCGAAATTAGTTTCGTGAGGTGCCTTCATGCACAAACGCTGCCTGCAGAGTCATTGTCTGATAAGGCAGCGAGGCAACAAGTCACTGCCTAGGTTTTCGGACTCGGTTTTCGGTAAGGCAGTGTTTGTGCATGAAGGCATCTCACAAAACTACTTCGGACCTGGCAATGAACTGGTGAATGCAAACTATAAGTCCGAGATAAGGAAACTAACAGAACGTCTCTGGTTATGACTATAACCCTTGTTCCTCGAGAAGGGAACTCGCACTTGGTCGTCGAGTGACAACACTTTGGGAACGCCCACAGCATTGCGCATCTGAAGTATGAATGAAATCAAGCCAATCTGATTGGTGGTGCGTCATGACGTGGTAGATGACGGCATACCCGGAAGATACATAAGGGACGCTGATGCATACACACACCAGCACTTGCGATGAAGCGAGCTCTCTACCCGTGATAGGTGTGGCGACGAGACGCAGTGTCTCGTTCCCTTCTCTGGGAACAAGGGTTATAGTCATAACCCGAGACGTTCCCCTTCAAGGGAACTCACACTGCGTCGTCGAGTGACGACACTTTGGGAACGTTAATACCCACTAGGCCACACCGATATCACCCCACGTCCTAGTGTGAAGCTGGAACCCAGGCACACTTTAGGACGCAAGCACTCTAGCACCAGGCGTCACTGGGAGATGCAGACTATAAAATCTTATGAAGGTGTGCGGGGTGGCCCACCCGGCCGCCTTGCAACCCTCTTGAAGCGAGACGCCAGAAAGGAGGGACACCGAGGAGGCCATGCTCCTGGTGGAATGCGCCCTCACAGCCATGGGTGAAGGCAAATTGCGCACCCTATAAGCCGTGGCTATAGCCTGGACAATCCAGTTACTGATCGTCTGAGTCGATGCAGGCAGCCCTTTCTTGGGTGAGCCAAGCACACCAACAATTGGTCTGACCTTCTCCACTGGGAAGACTTCTCCAAATAAATACTCAAGGCTCTGACAGGGCAGAGCAGGTGAAGTCTCCCTTCTTCCGCCGTCAGGTGGGGAGGGGGATGGAAAGCCTGAAGAACCAGAGACCGTGCTCCCTGAGATGGAACCTTGGGTATATAGCCCGGTTTAGGGTGCAAGATGGCCCTAACTCTGCCAGGGGCAAACTCCAGGCAAGTTGGCATGACCGCCAAGGCCTGGAGATCTCCCACTCTCCTGAGTGAGGTAATGGCGAGGAGAAAGGCTACCTTCAGGGTCAGGTTCTTCGGCTCAGCCGACTCCAGTGGCTCGAAGGGGGCCTCAGCCAACCCTTCAAGTACCACCGCCAGGTCCCAGGTTGGGACTCTGGAGCGAGCCGCAGGCCTCATCCTCCGCAGGCCTCACCCGGGCCTCAGCCCCTGCCTTGACAGGACGTCTGCTCCCTGGTTCTTGTCCCCGGGGACGTACATCGCTCTGAGAGACCCCTGGGACCACAGGAGGATTTGATGCGCCAGTCGGCAAAGAGGGCGCGACCTCAAACCCCCCTGGTGATTGAGGTACGCGACAACCGAGGTGTTGTCTGAACGTATCAGGACATGATGGCCGCGGAGGTCCGGGAAAAAGCTCCTCAGAGCTTTGTAGACCGCCAGCATCTCCAGGCAGTTGATGTGCCATGAAGAATGCCGGGTCTCCCACAGACCTCTCGCAAAGCGGCCGTCCATGACCGCGCCCCAGCCAGTGAGGGAAGCATCTGTTGAAACGGCTCTCTGGCAACATGATGCTCCCAGCACTGGTCCTTGGGACAGGAACCAAGGTTTCCGCCATATGACGAGGGAAGGAAGGCATTTGCGCGTTACCCTGATCATACGAAACGGATTTCCCCTCGGGGAAAACCCCTTGGCCCTCAGCCACCACTGTAGGGGTCTCATGTACAGCAGGTCAAAAGGTATCACCTTGGACGCTGCTGCCCTGAGCCCCAGCAGTCTCTGAAACGTCTTCACAGTGAGGCTGCGGCCTGGCTTCACTCAGGAGACCATCGCCAGTATGGACTCCACGTGTGCGGGGGACATTTGTGCCCGCATCGACGTGGAGTCCCATACAACCCCCAGGAACGTAGTCCGCTGGGAGGGCGTCAACACGCTCTTCTTCGTGTTGAGTCTGAGCACCAAGCACCTGATGTGGGCCAGAATGACATCTCGATGCCGAACCGCCATCTCTACGAGGGGAGAGTGCCAGGCCGAAGGGAAGAACCCGATATTGGTACGTTTCGTCCCCGAAAGCGAACCTCAGGAACTTCCTGTGACATGGAAGGATGGAAATATGGAAGTATGCGTCCTTTAGATCTATCGTGACGAACCAGTCCTCGGACTGAATCTGACTCACGATGGCTGGAATTATGAGCATCTTGAACCTGAGATCTATTATCGGACGCAACCCACCATCCTTCTTGGGAACTATGAAGTACCGGTTGTAGAACCCGGACTCCCTGTCTGCCAGAGGGACCCGTTCTATGGCCTCCTTGGCTAACAGGGCTTGTACTTCTTGTTCCATAACCCGAACCTGCTCTGGGCCGACCACAGTCCGGACCACCCCGTTGAACTTCGGGGGAGGAGAACCGAACTGAAGCCTGTAACCCAGCTCTACAGTCTGCAGGACCCACGTAGACACACTCGGAAGGCATGACCATGCGCCGAGATAATCTACTAAGGGAACCAGCCTCTCGAGGCTGGCGGTGGTGTCAACCGAGACTCGTTCCTGACCCCCTGAAGCGGCTAACCGGCAAGGAGCAGTCGAGAATGATTTTCGGTGGGCGCACACGTTCGCTGCCCAGTCGCAAGACCTATTGGAGGCGACGAAGGCGGCGTGCGTGCGCGGGAAATCAGTGAGTCCCGAAGCGTCTTTGACGGCGGGAACACAGCACTGATTTCCCGAGAGCTCCTGCGGGAAAACGACCTCGGTCGCTCCTACCCGGGAGAGGGGGCTGGCCAGCAGGGGCCTCATCTAAGGGAGCAGCTCGACAGGGCCGCAACACTAGGGCGGACACTGCGCTTAGCAATCGCCTGAAACTGATGTGTCCCGCAGGCCACAAGGCGGCGAGAATGACATCAACTTCAGGAGGGCTCCCTCTTAGATGAATATCCAGACAAGTCAAACATGCTAGGGTGACTGACCGATTAAAGTATCTAACTTATCAAAGTCAGATAACATGTCTCTCAATTCCTCATAATTAAATGCCATCATAATCACCCAACCCGTGCAACCTAGTCTGAATGATAGGCAGAGTAAAAAATACATCTAACTGCTCACGTCAGATAATACTTTAATTTAATTCCTCAGAATTAAATGCAGCCATAATATGGTCTGAATGATAGGCTGAATATCTAACTCCTCAAAGTCAGTTCATCTATTATTTAATTCCTCAGAATTAAATGCAG
Organism: Gobio gobio; assembly: GCF_949357685.1. Classification (NCBI taxonomy): domain Eukaryota; kingdom Metazoa; phylum Chordata; class Actinopteri; order Cypriniformes; family Gobionidae; genus Gobio; species Gobio gobio. Next base: position 2,054,391 of record NC_137098.1, read on the forward strand.
CCATAATCCTCAGACGATACTGCACCCGAAAGGCGCACGGTAGTATGCGTCAAGGTATTTCTCAATGAAAACAGCCAGGACCCTCAGGCGCTGACCGCATGCCTCGCACCCAACAGTATCCACAATACAGTGAAACATGGTCCGAAATGACAGGCTGAATATCTAACTCCTCAAAGTCAGATCCTATTTCATTTAAATCCTCAGACTTAAATGCAGCCATAATCATCAGACGATACTGTTTTATTGTATTATACGGACTCGTAAACCTGGCTCGAGCCGTTATAATACAATTGGCTTTCATCCCCCTGGAAAAAAAGCCAAAGAGGCGCGAGGCAGAAACACCCGAAAGGCGCACGGTAGTACGCGTCAAGATATTTCTCAATGAAAAACGGCCAGCACCCTCAGGCGCAGACCGCATGCCTCGCACCCAACAGTATCACATTTCACCGTATCACGTTGTATCACTTTACTAGCAGACCCGAACCTACGCGCTGCCTTTTTTTTTTTTTTTTGGCAACGCGAGATTGAATCTTGCACTAGGAAATGGCGAGCCTCGATACGGAGCCCGTCTAATTCCTCAGAATCAGACAGCTCACGCATCGGGTCCTCCACCCCGGGGGAAGAAGCCGCAGCGCGGGCTTCCACACGGGGAAGGAGAACAATGGAGCTGTCAAACAGGGAAGGAGAACATGCCTTTCAGCACTCTCAAGTTCCCCTGACAGCCCATCTGCGAGTCCCATGATTGATCAACCGTGCTGTATTTTTTTTTCTTTTTCGACAGACACGGGACCAGCCACGGAGTTCGCGAGCCCTGCTTGTGAACAACGTTGGTAGACAAACAACATCAAATAAGACTGAAGAGCTGAAGAGCAAAAGCTGATGTGTGTATGCATCAGCGTCCCTTATGTATCTTCCGGGTATGCCGTCATCTACTACGTCATGACGCACCACCAATCAGATTGGCTTGATTTCATTCATACTTCAGACGCGCAACGCTGTGGGCGTTCCCAAAGTGTCGTCACTCGACGACGCAGTGCGAGTTCCCTCGAAGGGGAACACATGTGTGACACACTGGAGTGACCAATAATAGATTAAGAATGTGAATAATAAATAGAGTCCAATAATACAGTTCAATTCTCAGCAAAAACAGAACCCTACGGGGAGACATTTGTTAGGGAAAAGAACAACCTCTTCCATGAATGTGTGTATGTGTATCTGCATATTCTGCCAACTCAAAGCAGCGGCAACGCGTTCAAACGCTCCTAAATATGAATCAACCTCGGCCTCCTGAAATGTTGAAACGAGGTTGATTTGTATACTAATGTCAAAATCCGGAGAAGTTTCAGAATGCATTGGCAACGATGAATCAGAAGCATGGTGTAAACTCCGACTAGCTTGAACAACAGCAGGTAGTATTGGTTTAGACTCACCGAGCGGGTGACCAGCCGGTCTCTCCAACTCACATTGTCTAAAGTGCAAAAGTTGGATAGTGTGTTCTTAATGCTTAATGCTTAATTTCTAAATCAAGTTGTTTCAATTGGATAGCAAGTTATAAATCTTCTGTACTTACCCCACTAAGTGAACAAAACACCGGATCGCTGCTCGGAGCCTGTTCTTCATCGCTTTCCTCTGTATTCCTACTCTCACTTTCAGGATTTTGAACTGCTGTTAACACACCCTGTTGAATCAACGCAGCTTGTATCACATCCCACACTTCTTTCGTACAAACTGATTTTACTACAGAAATCTCATAATAATCGGCAATCAAGTACAAATCCGCTTTACGACACAATTCTAATGCTTCATACGAAGGCTTTTGTCGAAATGCCTCAATACTAAATTCCATTTTTCTATATCCCTTTCCCTGGTACTCAAGAAAAAACTGGCAATAAAACGTCTGCACCAGCAAAGTGAGAAAAAAAACCTGTATACATACCATAACGTGTCCCAATTTGTTACGATAGGACGAGCCCCCTTTTGTTACGACCCTTTCTGTAACGACGGGATTGACATGAACTTTCTTAGTTGGTAATAAGGGGGGAAAAAAAGTAATTAAATAAAGGAGCAATGGCTTCAAGGTGCCAACATAATAAACAAAATAGACTTATAAATAAAACTTAGAAATTACCTAATCAGAGACAAAACAAAATTACAAAGAAACTTCCCTATCTCCCTTCAAATAAAGTCACAAACTAAGTAAAAATAAATGGCAGGACACCCCTATGCTCCTAAAACATACAAATTAATCTAATTAAATCATCCTAATCAAGCAAACATGATCAACTGAAGATTTTGGGATCTGTCAATGGGAGGAGGCATCCGGAGCTCTTCAAGCCACAAGGCCAACGCCAGAATGAGCTCGACATCTTCGATTAGCGTTGCCCTTTTAAAGTAGCGCATCAGTAGATCCGCCAATCAGGCTCCTCCAATGACAGCCAATCCCGGCAAACATATACAAAGAAAAAAACAACCCACAAAAAAAAAGATACAGAGGATCGTAACACATTCAAAAATACATTTGTATTTTATATTGTTCTTTGCACATTAGTATTTTATTCTTCTTGTAATTTATTTCTTTGCACAATTTGTATTTTATATATTTTATTTGTATTTTGTAAGTAGTACTTCTAAAATAAAGTAAAATGTCACTTTCTTGATATCGAGTGCCTTTTCGTTTCCATGGTAATTTTAGCACTTACTAAACCCTTTAACACAAACTATATCATTAATTATATACTACAATATGTAAAAACACATACTACACATTCTAATTATATTCACAATGTTCTGAGGAAGTAGCGACTGGAAATAAGACCAATACCTATACCAAACACCAATAAGCTCAGTATTAACACCAGGTGAATGTGCAAAATAAGTGTAGGTAATTTGTATAACAACCTGATAAAGTCACTTATGACATGACATATTTTATATTTATTATAGCATTTTTTATGTTAGATTTAGATGTATGGTAATCACATTATGCTTGTGACATCCATGATCCATTAACTAAGTTGAGGATTCTAATTTCTGCGTGTATGTTTGTACATTTCTGAAGGTGCATGACTCCCCAATACCCTCAACTGAGAATCTAATACGGGAAAGATTTGCATTTATTTCCCAGACATCTTTAGAGGAAGTCAGAGTCTTTGAGCAGTGAAAGAGCTGCAAAAACCCCACCTCGTGTAATGTTTTATCAGGCCTGTGGTTGCACATTAATAGGGATCCCATTCCCTTCAAAGACTTTGTAAATGGTTGATTTAGGTGGCTAGTACATGAGTCATATTCACTAGGCCTACTTGATACTATATTTTGTTATGTGTTATTTTCACCCTTTTGAAAAATAAGGGTGCTTAATTATATTGAATGTGTACACAAATTTTAGACCTTAGTTGATCTTTCTGATGGTTTTCTCATTGATGAAAATGTGACTAATTTTGGTACATTACAATCTGATGTGTCCGCTAAACATCACCTGTCTGAGATGTTCGTGTCTAAGCCGCTGTCCACTAGCAGTGGTTCTGAACTTGGTTCCTCTGATCTGTTGCTTTCTGTAGATTGTACATTATTGGCTGCCGAGCAGAAACAAGACCAGTCGCTCTAATTTTGTTGAGATTCTGCTGTAAATGCAAAAGAAATTGTGAATAAGCCAGTTGGTTATTACTTCAAGGATGGAGTATTAATGCGGAAATGGACACCTTCAGTGTCGGATAATTCAGGTTGGGGCACACTGTACCAAATAGTTGTTCCCGAATGTTTTCGGGAACAGGTGCTAAGTGTGGCGCAAGATAATGTGGCTGGCCATTTAGGTGTGGCTAAAACGCTTTATTGAGTTTTGCGTCATTTCTTGATTTAGGATTAAGTTAGATATTACAAAATATTGCAGATCATGCCATGCTTATCAAATGGTTGGGAAGCCTAATCAGGTTATCTCCCCAGCACCTCTTAAGCCGATTCCTGCTATCGGAGAACCCTTTGAGGGCATTATATTAGATTGTGTCGGGCCTTTACCGAAAACAAAAGTAGGTCATACTTATTTGCTGGTGATACCACTTCATTCTTTAAGAGCTAAAGCAATTGTGAAAGCTCTAACTGTGTTCTTTTCTACTTTTGGACTTCTGAGAATCATTCAGACGGACCAGGGAAAAAAATGTATGTCCTGGTTGTTTAATCAAATTCTGTCTCAGTTGCATGTTAAACATATAGTTTCCAGCGCTTACCATCCTGAGGTTTATCATGTTTTTCAGCATGTTGAAGCATTATGTTGCTCGTGGAGAGCAAATAGAGTTAAAGAGCTCTACTATTCCAGTTGCTTCTCTTTCTGTGCTACCACCTTCCTGTGGGGATGAAGACAAAGGTTCAATCTTCAGAGTATGGCAGTGTCTGATGTCAAATCGAATAATTCTGAAATTCTGGCCGATCTTAATTCTCACTTATGTAATTGAACTGAGAATCAACGAGCTGACATCATGAATTTGATCCAGTTTTTTTAGGACTGTTTTTGGATCCACCCATTAAGCAACATGCGCATAGAATCAATACAGTGAAATGCAAAATTATTGAGTCTGAAGTGAAATGTCTACTGGGAAGGGGTCGAGGGCACAGGTAGAGGATCTCATCCCCCTGATGGTGTCCTCAACCTCAAATTGAGTAACTTCTGGGAAGCAGAGTAGCCTCGAAATACCGAACTGCGGGTTGACAGTTGGAACAGACGAGGAGGAGGAAACCAAAATGGATTAGCGAATTTGAGCAATTTTGGTTCTAAAAAAGGTTATAAAATCATTACATTGTTCTTCTGTAGAAGTGGAGCAATTCGAGGTTTAAGGTGGTTTAAATTATTTATGGTGGAAACAACCGTTTGGATTTATCAGGACTATTTTGAATAATATTTGAATAGTACTGTGACCGTGCTTCTTTGATGGACTTCAAATAAACTTTTTGGTGGTCCCGATAGGCCAGCTTGTGAACAGTTAGTTCAGAAGTTTTATACTGTCGAGGGCACGTCCAGCTGCCTTCATTTTCCGCAGGTCACTTGTGAACCAAAGAATGCTGCTCAATGTCTTATTGTAAAATTCCACAGACTCAGTGACTGATGAGATATTTGCAGAATGGAGATGTTAAAGGCTTGAGCTCAGGTTTTCTGTGTTAATGTTTTTCAGGTTTCTGAAACGTATTTCATGTTTGGGCTTGATGTAGGAAGATAGAAAAGAAAGCTCCATGGAGATGACCTTATGGTCAGATACACCCAGATCATACACAAATGGTGCACTGAGAGGGGTAGACTCAGATCAAGAATGTTCCACTTGATGTGTTTGGGAACATCACCATATTGTCTGAGGTTTAAGCAGTCCAGTAACTGCAAGTATTCTGTACCAAAGTGGCAAGAAGGATTGTTGACATGAATGTTAAAATATAAACATATTTACAAACAGAAAGGTTCACAAAGTAAAATAAAGAAATTGGCAATACAATTTCACCTCAATATCAATATAAAACAGAAAAATAAAATGACAAAACAGTAAAATAAAAACAGACTTACACAACTCCACACTATATTGTTATATATACTGATAAGCGACTTAAAAATTATGTCTTAACACGCCTTTTAAAAATATGAATTCTAGTAGCCTCTTTTACTTTTACTATAGTTGTAATAATAGTAATGTTGTAAAGCACTTGTGACAATGGTGTGGTGCAGCAGGGAAGAGAAGATCCAGGGCTTCCACAAAGACAGGTTTTATTATTAAACTGGTGGCAGAACACACACACTTGACACCTGATGGAACAATTTTCATTCCCAAAAGTTTCCCTGTCCCAGCTTTACGCTTCGTCTCTCTAGCCTGTGGCAGCTGAGTCACCAAGGCTGGTCATGTGACTGTTCTTTGGTGCAGACCAAGGAGTCTCATTGGCAACCATCATGTGGACATGGCAGGTGTAATGTCATGAGATCATGGGATTGAAAGTTAATCTGAGCAGTGAGTGAGTAGGTAACTGAACAAAATGGTCTGGCTGGTTGTGTTCGCGTGGTGGGTGGGGGATGGGAGAGATGACCAATGATGTCTCAGATTACATGTACAAACACATACACACAAAGCCAGACTTCTATTAATAAAAAAAGAAAATGGCTACACACACCACAAGTCATATATTTTGGTTAATTCACACCCTCAATGCGCACTTCAGCTGAGCCCGCAAGTTCGCGACCTACGCAAGGACTACGGCCCCACTTTATATTAGGTGGCCTTAACTACTATGTACTTACATCAAAAAATAAGTACAATGTACTTACTGTGTTCACAATGTATTGCAAAACACTTTTGCTAATATTGAGGTGGGATACAGGTATTCTAATGGACAGGTGTGGTGGTGTGCGTAAATTTAAGGGTAGGGTTTGGTGTAAAGGATGGGTCAATAGTGTAATTACAAATGTAACTACAGAAATTAATTACAGATGTAATTACATGCAGGTATTTTTTAAAAATGTAAGTACAATGTAAAAACATGTATGTACACAATAAGTGCATTGTATCAAATGATTAATCAAAATTTTAGTACATAGTAGTTAAGGCCTCCTCATATAAAGTGGGTCCAAGACTTCTACCCAGCAGTCAAAACGGCATTACGTTGTGAAAGTGCGGACTCAGAGGAAGACCGTGCGGGTTTAGGGTGCCATTTGGGACAGGACCATTATAGCACAGTGGTTCTCAACTCCAGTCCTTGGGACCCAAACTCTGCACATTTTGTATGTCTACCTTATTTAAGGCACCTGATTCTGATCATCAGCTCATTAGGAGAGAGCTCAATGAACTGAACTGAGTGTGTCAGATAAGAGAGACACAAACTCTGCAGAGCAGTGGGTCCCCAGGACTGGAGTTGACAACCACTGTTATAGAGGCAAATGCACAATAAATATAAATCACAAACATGTCATAACCTATTAAAACATTGATTTCATATTATTATAGACATTATTTTCATAGTATTTTATATCATTTTAATTTACCTTGTGTATTTGAGAAAATGAGAGTCTCAAGCTTAAATGTTGAGTCTTTTGCAGTGGATACAAGCTCACAATAAAGCTCACAAATCTGGCATGTTGTCTATTGTAAAGTGTATGTCCTGTTTTAGTTCTGTTCTGTTCCTGTGTTTTGTTCATTTCTTTGTCCGTTCTTGTCTTGCTATACTTCTGAAATCAGCACTCCAGCCACCACCATCAGCCCAGAACCAGCGACGACTGTGTCTACCGCAGACAATAAGCTCAATAAGCATGCCGCGATAGGAAAATCTGAGCCGAAGCCAGTGTAAAAGATCGCCTCGACACCTGAGCCAACCACATCTAACCAGGTGCGTGAGCCAGTATTATCGCCCGTGTCTGTGAATATACTGGTTGAGTATGAGGGGATGAACTGGAGCCCTACCCCTCTACTATGGCAGAGGAAGATTTGATGGACTTTGAGAGTGAGTGTATACTTCCTATCTTGTCTGTTATGTCATCTAACACCGAATTGTTGATGTCTGTGTTCCCGCCCCCTGCCTCCCACTCCCTCCTCCTCTGAATGTCTGAGTCTGCCTAATGATAAATGTCTGCCTGTCCCTTGTGTCTTGGAGAGATTTGTCTGTCCTGTGTCATCCTAAAGTGTTCCTCTGCGCAGTCCTCCAGCCCTTCAGCTCCGCCCATGCACATCCTGTGCTTCAGGATCACCAGTCAAGCCCTGGAGTGTCAACCCACTAGCTCTCTCCAGAACTTCTGTGCCTGGTGCTCCACCTCGGCCTGTCGACCAGTCAGCTCCACCGTGGCTCCTCGCCCCCTCTGTTCCACCTGGGGCCATCAGCCTTACGGCTCCACGGGTTCCCTAAACCTTCCGGCTCCACCTTGGTCAGACGTCACCCAGTGTTCGCCATGGGCCTTCAGAGACACTTTGCCCCTCCACCTTTTTTGCTCTGTTAGGCTCGGCCTTCACTCCGGCTCCAGCTTGGTCGCTCATTGCTGAGGCTTCGCCCTGTCCTCCTGGACCTTTCAGTCCCTCGTCACCCTGGTTTCACCTGCCAAGCCTCTACCACGGCTCCTCTCTCCCTCCCTCGACTCCGTCTTGGACTTTCATCCCGTGTCTGCTGCTGGGAGTTCCACCCTGGCTCCTCCTGCCTCTGCTTCCGCCCACCTTCATATCTACCCTGGCCCTGCCGGACTAATGTCCCTGCTCTGCCTCCCCCACCTAAGCCTACACCCTTCGGTTCGATTATTTTTAAGGTGCAGGGATGTGCCTACAGTGAGGGGGTGTACTGTAACGTGTATATTCCATTTTGGTTTGGTTCTGTTGTGTTGTGTTTATGATTCATTGTGTAAGTTGACCTTGTTTCTTTGTGTGTGCCAGTCAGCCTAATTAAGTTCACCTGTTTGTCAATTAGTTAATTGGCTTGGTCTGTATTTAAACTCTGTGTTTTGTTCAGTTCTTTGTCCATTCTCGTCTGGCTATACTTCTGGTAATGTCTGGTAAATACGTCTTATGTAGTTTGGTTGTCATGTTCCCATGCCTTTAGATAAGTATTCTGAGTAGTTTGTTTTGTTTTGTATGTTTAATAAAGAAAGAACTGATTCACTTTAATCTTGTACTTTATTTAATCTTCCTGCAATCAATCCGTGACACCTATAATCTGTATGTCAGTGCAGCAATAAATGGTGAGATGTTTGCATTTGTACTCTTCTCTAAAAATACACATACATGCTCAATTACAAAAACAAAATAAACAATTCTAAATAAAAGTAATAAAATTTAGACACCTTGTGAACTGTCTAAAAGTGGTCAATGCCTGGATGTCAGTGAACTTTTTAAATTTTAATGAGAGTAAAACGGAGCTTATCTTGTTTGGGGCTATTTTGAACTTTCAAATTTAGGTGAGCTGACCACATTTTGTAAACGTGTGGTCAAAAATTCGAGGGGTACTGTTCGACAATACCTTAACATTTGATAAACAGATCGATTCAGTCGTGAAATCAAGTTTTTTTTTTCATTAACATCTATTGGCTAAGGTTAAACTTTTTCTTTCTTTTAATGATCTTGAAAAGGTGAACCATGCTTTTGTGTTTATGAGGCTTGACTATTGAAACTCTTTGTATGTTGATATCCAATTGAAATTAGTCCAAAATGGCGCCGCTAGGCTCTTGACAGGGACTGGCAAGTGGGATCATATCTCTCCTACTCTGTCTTCACTGGGCTGGTTGCCAGTGTGAGTGAAAGAGTTTGTGAAACCCTACAGTATGGAGACAATGTCACCACAAAGATGGCAATATCTTGACATTTTTTTGGTCCCCATGAGGAAAATAAATCACAAAATGTAAAAATGCAGAAAGTTTAGTGTGATGTGTAGTGTAAGGGGATGGATTATACAGTTTGCACAGTATAAACATCATGTCTGTGTAAAAACATGAAAACACAACATGGCTTGGTCTTGTTGAAGAGAGAGACCTGTTTGATCAAGTTGAAACCCTTGTCAGGCTGCTTTAAGTCATCATCAGCTGAGTCTGGAAGAAGTTTCAGTGCTCTTAGGAGACTTTCTGACGTGTTTGCACAGCAGGAACTGGAAATTATTTTCGTTCTAGGTATGCCTTTTGGGGGAACAAAATTAGCTCCTACTTCCTTAATCCTTAACTACAACAGGAGTCATACGGATTCATGAATTAATAACAGCAGCCTTAACTACATGTTTGTTTGATAGTTAATGCATCACTTAACATTTAGGGGTAAACTCAATCAACCAGGCGCTGTAAGAAAAAAGAGGTACTCTGAATTTGAATTAAATATGTGATTTAATGCTGTCATAATTTAAACATATATAATCTGCTACCTCCAGCTATTTCATTTAGCCATTCATCCGTCTAATCAAATGTGGAAAACAGACTGAGAACTACTACTAATACATTTAATTTGATCTAAACCATTTTCTGATTATTATAGTTAATTTGTTTAGTCATAGCTCCTTTTGGTCCCCCAGACTACAGGGTTTGTTTCTGATGGGACACTGTTTATTCACATTTTAGTTAATGATTTGTAAGTGCATCATTGTGTCATATACAGTGTTATGCATGTTATTCTGAAAATGTAATTAAATTACGTATTACTGATTACTGAATAATACCTCTATACATGTATACTCTCTGTATATATATATATATATATATATATATATATATATATATATATATATATATATATATATATATATATATATATATATTCTATAAGATCAGAAACTTGATAAAGATCACATATGCAGGTGTGCACATGACATTTTTGATTGGTAGACAACACATAATGTCAAAGGAGGTGGAGAGTAGAGCCGGAAGTGAACTTCATATAAAGTTGCTTGAGAATAAAGTTAGGATTCAGAAATTGTGCATCTTTGATGCAGTCACAATGCCGACCTACAAGGTGTTTGTATCGACTGGTAGACATAAGATTGCTGAGAAAACAAACAGCATTTACCTGACGCTGATGGACTCAGAGAATAAGAGCAGTGAAAGAACTCTGGTGAACAAAACTTTTGATGCTTTGGAAAGGGTAAGAACTTTAACGACTTGATTATTTTATTTATTTATTTATTTATTTTCAGTATAATATTATATATATAATCAGCGTAAAAATAATAATAGCTTGATAAAACATCAGGGGCCTGATGTATAAACGTTGCACGCCCAAAAAAAAAGGCACTGGAATGTGTGTACACGGATACTCTAGACTGTGCATACGCACTCTTTTACTGGAGGGAGCTTCAACTAATGACGTAAACAGAATGATTTAAACCCTGTTTTACATCTGATATACACATTTAGATTAAATATGCCACTCTCGTTAATGGAGTTGAGCACTGAAATTTCATGAAATCATTATCCAGAAGTTACAAAAAAATGTATATGAATTTAAATATTTATAGTGGATGTGCTGCTTTTGAAAACTTTTCCTGTGGCATGTTTTAACCACAGCGAGGATTGCTTGCCGCATGATAATTCCGGTTTAAATTTTAAAATGTTTTAAGAAAACATTTTCGTGCTCGAAGATCAATGATGCGCACTCTGTCTACATGGCTTTACAACATAGACAGTATAATGACAACAGATACCAAGTACTCGCTCTGTGATCGAATGCTCCATTGGCCGAAGACACAGTACTGTACCTTATGTTTTCTGCCGATGCATTGGACAATGGTTTATAGTTATTTTAACCCAGACAAATGTCACCACATAGATTTTAAGCAGATTTATCAAAGTCTTTAGAAAAGGACTTTGACTATATACCCAGTGCTGAAGTTGCTAGATATCTAGCTGTGTCAGTATCATATTACAGCGGTGTATAGCTATATTAGCAAATGCATAGCAGCCCTATCCACCTAGGAAGAAAATAAGAAGTGAGCTATTTATTTATGTAAACACCAACTAAAACTTACCAGTAACTTCTGCGGGCAGTATCTTCATCTCTTTGTGTCTACTTCGATTTAAATTTGAAAAGCTTGGCTCTAATTGGTCAAATTGAATGTAGCTGCACTGAAAAAAACATACTGTTACACTTTGTGTCAAAAAATATGACTGCCTCAGACAAGTAATGTTAATTAAATACAAATCTTACCTGTAGTTACAAAATAATAAGGTTCCAAAAGTCACACGCTGTGCAAACTCGAAGAAGCTGGGTAAAATTAAAAACATAACTCTAAGTTTCTATTAAATAGCTCTCCCCCCAAAAAATAAATAAATTCTGTCATTACTCACCCTTAAGTTGTTCCAAACCATTTAAGACTTTCGGTCATCTTCGAAAGAAAACCTGAGATATGTTAATGAATATATAGCATATGATTATTATTCTGGCAACTTTACAGGTCAGAGGTCATATTAGATCAGAATATTCAAAAGATCGGAGTCATCACGCCGATTGGAGTCATCACGCTGGAGACGGTTTATTGAGGATGACGTGTAGATAAGGCAATTATTAGATCAAAGTATTCTAAAGATCGGACTCATCACGCCGGAGACGCTTTATTGAGGATGTCGTGTTCTTACACAAAGTACACATAAAATATTTAAGTAAGAGTAACATAAGTACGTTTTGTGTAAATACTAGGGGTGTAACGATTCACTCGTTTTCTCGATGCATCAATTACAAATCATGACGATGCAAATGCATAGATCTCGAAACATGTATTTTTTAAACGTGAATCGTCGATCTCGGTCAATAATCGGTTTAAAATGCTAAGAATCGAATGAATCGCGATTCGATAGCGATTCAGTGCTTTAAAATGAACATGCGTGAATTAATGGAGACGTTGTGCTGCGTCATCCGCACCCTCACAGCTTTCCTTCACAGATATGCGCTGCACTCTTTACAGCCTTCACTGGATTGCGCTTGCCGTAGCTCTCATTGACATTTTTGAGCAGCCCACATTTGAGCTCTCCTGACAATCAGATCCCCAAAGTGTTTCCCCAAAGATTTACCATTAACTGCATCCTGATGTGCAGCGACAGCGGCAACATACACTTTGAGGGTGGAGGGAGGAAGGAGAGCACCATCTTGCAGGAAGGAGAGGAGCACCATTCAATGAACAGGTTCCACTTGAAAGCATAAAGGCACCTCGTAGAGGAGGCTCTAGCTGAAGTGTTGGTGTTTACCACCGACTGCGGTAGGTCACCTTGACTTGACATGGAGTTTCCAGAGTTCTGGATGCAGGTAGGGTGCCCCGTCTCTGAGAAAGCAGGTCGTTCCTCAGAGCAATGGGCCAGGGAGGTTCTGTCGCGAGGAGCACTATCTCTGGGAACCAGGTCCAGTTGGGCCAATAAGGCGCAACTAACAAGACCTGCTCCTCATCCTCCCTGACATTGCACAGTGTCTCTGCGAGAAGGCTCACTGGGGGAAACGCATACCTGCGTAGTGTGCCAGTGCATCCGTATTGAGGGTCCCCTCAGGCAGGGAATAGAACAGCTGGCAATGTGACAGCAATGTGACCGGGGCGGCAAACAGGTCTACCTGTGCATTCCCGAAGCGCCTCCAAATCAGCTGGACTCTCCACTCTGCCATAGTCTCAGTTGAGTCTCCACTTTCCCAGGAGCGCTTGCTGTGCTCATATGAAGCAATCCGAGCGGCGTCACTGCCATATGCCACAGGAACCTCTGAAAAAATGTCAAGCAGTTCAACACAGACTGGACACAGTCCTCTGCTATTAGGGGCGAGTTTGCTTTTTTCCCAATTGACCCGAAGTCCCCACTGGCTGAGGTGACTGAGCACCATGTCCCTGTGTTCGCACAACTGCTCTCTCAACTGGGCCAGTATGAGCCAGTCGTCGAGGCAATTGAGAATGTGAACACCACGATCTCTCATGGGAGCAATGGCTGCCTCCTTGATCTTCGTGAAGACACGGGGTGACAAGGACAGCCCGAACGGTAAGACTCTCTACTGATATGCCCGTCCCTCGAACGCAAAGCGTAGGAATGGTCTGTCGAGGGAGAATCGAGAGATGAAAGTACGCGTCCTTCAGGTTGATCGCTGCAAACCAATCTTGGGGATGGATGCACCTGAAGATGCATTTTTGCGTTAGCATCTTGACCGGCAGCCTGTGTAGGGACCGATTCAGGACTTGCTGGTCCAAGATTGGTCGTAACTCACTGCCTTTCTTGGATACAATGAAGTTCGGGCTGTGGAAGCCTGTCTTCATATCAACTGGAGGGACTGGCTCTATTGCGTCCTTCACCAGCAAGACTGCGATCTCCGCCCGTAAGACAGGAGCACCCTCCTTTCAGCATGGAGATGAAGTGGATGCCCCTGAACTTGGGGGGCACCGGGCTTGGGGAACACCGGGCAAACTGAATCGCATAGCAGAGTCTGATAGTTTGAATGATTCAGTGAGACAGGCTCCTAGCGACTGAGCAAGCAGGACCACAGACGGACAGCATCTGTGGGGCAGCAGTGGGGCAGCGAGGCAGAATAAAGGGACCCGACTCAGACAGCATAGAAACACTTACCTGCATCCACTGGGCAGCAGGAAGGGTGTGCAGAGGCCTCTTGAGTGTGTCCTGAACACAGCCACTGCTGCCCGCTGGCGAGGGGAGAGAGACCTGAGGGTGACAAGGCATAACGTCGTACACCACCAAGCACGCTCTCTTGGATATCTTTATTACTTATATTTTCAATTGGTCTGATGCTCCCTGCCATACTTTTTTATCTCCTCATTTTGCCTCTCTTGTGCTTGGGCCCTTAATTATTGCTTGCAGATATATTTAAGTGCTTGTTTTCCTTAGGGGTATTATTAGGGTGCCACCAACTGGCAACAGGAAGTGTGTCACTAACAAAGACGTTTAAATAATCCTCTTATACTCACCTAAATCGCTTCAAACTTGGTCAGAATAATGTCAAGAGTGACAATTATTGATATCTTAAATAGTGTTGCCATGGTGATGCATCAAACGTTAATGCCCTTTTCTTTGCATATTCAGGTGTTTTTTAAGTTCTTAGAATATTTCAAATGTCATTAAATTTTGCACACACATCAGAGTTGTTGGTCGTTAGGTGTAGGCAAAAGGTTATGTAGCGCCCCCTTTTGACTAAAAAAGTGTGGTCAGTTTTACCTACAGTCACGAAACTTGGTACATACATTGTTCTCATCAAGCTGGACAACTTTCATATTTACAGTTATTAGCTTTGCCCAACAGGAAGTCAGCCCTTTTTTATTTAATGTGGAATTTTGGATAATTGCAAGCTCTGAACTTTTAACTTCTTAACCCGCATCGGATCGTGGGCGGGGGGGTTGACGGAAGTGGGGGGGTGTGTACTTTTATTTACTTTTGTTTTATACAAAATATTCAATCAACTATCACAAACTATGCATCATTTGAAAGCTAAAACACTCAAGATTCATGTTCTGAACTTGTTTTTGCAATAAATACACCAGAGAGGAAAGGGTTAAATGAAACGCTAAAGGACCGTCCATGTAAACATTAGCAAAATATTAGCGATACTCATCTTTCATCTCCTGTCGTTCAGATCAGATCGGACGAATCCAATAAACACCCGCATACATCTCTGTGTAAGAGTCCACTCTTCAAAATGCATCCCACTTTTTAATCCAAAACAACGAAAAAATAGGGAAAAAACTAAAAATCCTCCGTTGTTTGCAAGAGAGTTTTGAGTTAGCGTAATCAATCATGTCCATTTTCAATGAAATATCGATTCTAATCCGTGTCTGGCAAACTCCCCCTGCTAGAATAGTTTCTCCCACGTGAAATGGTTCAACCCTCGTCTCTCTCCTTCAATCAGAGTCTCTTCTGGGATGCATCATATAGAGGAAGTGCCTTACAGGCTTGGTGAGCTGTCAATCATTGCGCCCATGGTTTTCGTTGGATAAAGGCACTCGGTGCCCAGCCAATGCCTTTCCAACAAAGGTTTGATTGATGGACTTAGTAACCAATCAAAAGGCATTATCTTGCGCAGTTTACGTAAGTAGGCTTTGGTGAATACTGTTTGTGCACTGGCTGCGCGTTCTCCATGGCGCAACTGCAGTGGAGCGCGCAGACTCTTACTGACACTTATTATCAGCTAAATTAGCTTTTTACACTTTGTAATCTCTGTAAATAGTTGCTTTAGTTTTTCAGTAACTGTTTATCCATTATAATTAGTAGTTTATTGCAGTTTATTGCAGATTTATTTGAATGAAAAACTACTCTTTACAATAGCAAATGTTCTGAAATAAATGGCCTTTTTGAAATGACGCCTAGACTTTTCTTGACATAAAAGCTCACAGAAGCCACATTACTGAGAGAATCATCCTCATATTTGAATCATGACATGATTAGACATTCAGTTTTATATTTAAGTTATTTTCAGGCTCTTAACATTAAATTATAATATTTTTTTTCCCTAAGTGAAAAAAAAAAAAAAAAAACGTGAGTCACTTACATGTATATTTACATGTATATTACTCTGTTCCCATATTACTTTGAGTTATTATGACTCTTGGGTAGCAATATTTCAAGTGTCTAGTTTAAAATAAGACCAGGTTTATGAATATAGACCATAGGGTTTAAGAGCTGCAGACATTTTCATTTGGGTATATCTTTTCAAAGAATTCTCAAAAATGGGGCGCTTGTTAAGAGGTTAAAACTCCTCCAAGGGGATTCGTGGAATTCTCACCATTATGCCAAGTTTATGCTCTAAATTGCCAAAGGATTTTTGATATATGGAATAGTTTTGCTTTGGTGAAGGAATAAATTAATGACAAAAAAGGAACCCAGTAGAGTCTTGTATCTTCTATATGCATAGTCTTATTTAGATCAAATTGGAGTTGGCTATTTTGAGTCATGGTCATAGCGCAAAAAGCTGGCAGCAGGAAGTGTTGCATTAACAATATGCTCTGAAATAGTTCACTTATATTTACACACTTAAACTCAAGCGCCCATCATGCATTGTTTATCTTGAGCCACCAGGTGGCGATGGCACCATCGTTCTTGGGCCCATCTTCGCTTCTTGCAACTATATTTAATTTAGTTTTTTTATTAACCATTTTCTGATAAAAGTTAGGATACACAAATGTAGAGAAATAAAAACAATCTGGCGAGATAAAAATAAAACCTGTGCATCCTGAGGGTGGCACAATTAGGATAATCCCTCCTCACCAAAGCCTGTGGAGAGATGTTTTTGTTTGTTTGTTGGTTTGTTAGTTTGTTTTTCCCCCCATATTATGTGTCTAATAAAAGTTGTCGTTAAAGGAGATCTCCTTCAACATCCGTGTAAAGAAGGACCTTGGAGACATTGTCCAGGTGAAACTTGAAAAGGAGAAACACTTTGTCAATTTTCAGAGGTTTTGTAAGCATATCAAAGTGAAAGCACCCTCTGGAAAATGCTTTGAGTTCCCCTGTCATCGCTGGATAGAAGACGAAAAGGAAGTGATTATCCGAGAAGGCACTGGTACATGCAGACTCACTTTGTTCTTTATCCAGTTTTAAAAGAAGCATTATTATTATTATTATTTTTATTCTTATTATAATGTTTTTTTTTTATGTTAAAATTCAGTTGTTCAGTTGTTATTGAATCATGACTTAAATGCTGTCCTTTCTATGGGCGAAATGTGTGCTATGTATTTCTTTGTGTGTCCATTTAGCTCGATTGCCTCATGATGAACCGGAATTGCTTAAAAAGCAAAGACAAGAAGAACTGAAATCTAGACAGAAAATATTCAGGTTTGAAGAAATAATTACAGTCTTCAGCAATATAATTTTTTTACAGTTTTTTTTCCCCTTATTCCTCCCTAGATACAGTTCAGTGTGCTTGACACAATAATATTGTAAATATATTAACACATATACATTATATTCTCAAATACATATGTCCGTAGCAGCGAAAAAGTGTGTAAAAGGTGAGGGGCCATGTAAGTCTGAAGTAGTGAGTTCCTTCTCGTAAATATGATTTTGATTGGCCGTTTATGTACTTGTATCTTGAAATTTAAACATTTTTGACATTTGATTCTTGGTAATGATTTAATTGAATTGTTTTCATCACATCAGTTTCATCATAATTGTAATTGAGTAGGATTGGTAACTAAGGAATGATGTGAGTAGAGAGGGAGAGCAGAAAAAGGTATGGATGTTGGAGTGTGGCTCTGCCGCCGAATGCTTGTTAAGTATGGCTGAACATTCAGAAAAAAAATCTTCAAAGCAAATCCCAAGGCTGGGCATTGGATTCTTCCACCCTATATTAAAAGAGTTTATTACAGCAATCTCCACTGAATGATTTTAATCAGATCCTAAAGTAAGTAACGAGTAACATGCTACTTGACTATTTCTTTTTTACGGAATGCATTCTTACATTTACTTAAGTAATTATTTGGGTTATTTAACAAGTTGGGTAAGTTAACAACACAACAGAATCAAAATTGGCCATAAAATCAAATAGGCAATTAATCCTCTGGTGCTCGTTGCATGGCAATCAAAATTTTTTTGATTTTCTAAAAAGATTTTCTATTTTATGTCAATTAAATGAATGTACTGTACAGTTTTTTTATGTAATATATGTATTTTTTTTATGTAATACTATTTTATGTGTGATTTTATGGTACTAAATAATATTTTTGCAGTAGTTTTAATCCATTTGTTCATTTTGAGCTAGACCTGAAAATGTACATTTACATTTACTCATTTAGGTGACGCTTTTATCCAAAGTGACTTATAAATGAGGAAAGCAATAGAAACAATCAAACCAACAATAGGGCAACAATGTGCGAGTTTGTGACTAGTCCCAGTTAATCTAGCACAGTACATGTAGGAAGTTTTAAATAAAATTGATATATAGAAAAGTGTTAGTATTAATTGACGTTGATGAAAATGGTTTGACAATGGAAATGGCTAAAGACTCGGCAGCTCAGGTTGAGTTAGGCAGGTCATTCCACCAGCAGGAACAATCCAGCTTAAGATCTGTGAAAATGATTGTGTGCCTCTTTGGGATGATAGCACCAAAAGGCTCTGTTCACCTGCAGAACTCAAGCTTTTGGAGGGCACGTAGGTCTGAAGCAATGAGTTTAGGTATAGGGGTGTAGAGCCAGTGGTTGTTCTGTAGGCAAACATCAGTGGCTTGAATTTGATGCAAGCTAAAATTGGCAACCAGTGCAATTTTATGAGGAGCAGTGTGACGCGCGCTCTCTTCGGCTCGATAAACACCACTCTTGCTGCAGCATCTAGGTCAGTTGCAGAGGTTTGACAGTGATGCTGGAAGGCCTGCCAAGAGAGCATTACAATAGTCCAGTCTGGATAGAAAAAGAGCTTGGACAAGGAGTCGTGTAGCTTTGATTGGAAGGGCCTGATCCTCCTGATGTTGTATAAGGCAAATGGAATGGAATGGAATGACAGGTAGAGTTGTGTGTCATCAGTGTAGCAGTGAAAGAAAAAAAACATGTTTCTGAATGACAAATCCAAGTGATGACATGTAGATGGAGAAGAGAAGCAGCCCCAGCCCTGAGGCACCCCAGTATCTAGATGTTACGACTTAGACACCTCTCCCCTAATTTTTAACTTGAACTGTCATACATCTTGAAAGCTTTACCAACAGACTTCAGTTTGGTCCCATTTTAAAGAATATACATGGTAGAGTATTGGTGAAGTGAACAAAAAGAAAAAAAGTGAACTTAAAAGTTATAGAAGTTTAAGTTTATTGTTATGAAATAATGCACAAAAATATTTTTTTATGAAATAAATGTCTTCCAAAACATGTTTTACTCTAAGAATGGGAGAAAGTCAAAGCCATACATCTAAACAAGTTGTGTTCCAAATTTGAAGTTGATCTCTCAAAAAATTAGCTTTATTAATAAGCTCTCTTACTTTGGGCATAATACCAAACATTTCTACTAGATGCAATCAGTTTCCCATTCATTTCCATTCATTGCTGATTTTTGACCGTGATTATTCAAGACCATTTTACCTTTTCGAATTATGTCCATGATTTTGTGTGTGTGTGTGTGTTCACATAGTAAAAAAAAGAAGATGATGAAGAAACGCCAAACAGGACCAAAATAACACAATATTTATTAAATAAATGTAATAATCAGGTAATGAGGTAACCTAAACAAACCGTGCACAAACAATACCGGACAACGTGGAACAGAAAACAGAGAGCATAAATATACGGAAGATAACGAGCTAAAAGACTAACAGGTGTGATGATAGAATCAATGTCCATAGAAACAGATTAGTGGCGGGAAACTAAGACAAAGGAAGCGGGAAACTGACGATAAACAAACTAAAAGTCCAAGTAAAACTAACTTAACAAAACAAAAGTCATTTTTCTTGTTGTAGATGGAAGGATTGGGGCCCAGACTTCCCTATGAGCATAGATGGCAAAATGATTAAACTTCCAGGAGAAGTTCAGTTTGATGCAAAAAAATCTTCGGACTTTAAACTGAATTTCGTGAAAGTGTAAGTTTGGAGGAATGTGATACTGAAATTTTCCTCAGTTTTCCAGAATGAAATTTAGAACTAATGCAATACCATGCAAATGATGTCTATAATTTTACTTTGCGTTTTGTTTCAGGATTGAGGAATCATTTCTTGACAAAATTAAAGGTTTCATTAATTCCTGGAAAGACATGAGAGATTTTGAAAATATATTGGAAGATTTTAATATTGAGAACACTCTACTAGGTTTGGATTTATTCTTCCTTTGTCAAGAATATTTGTTTGTTTGTTCCTTCATTTAAACAAAGAAATATATATCCAAAAACACAATTGTTCTGGGAAATCAACTGTAACGCTGATATCCACAGAAAATGAAGATGAAGAAACAAACTAACTGAACATAACTCTGACAAAATTTTCCCCTTTGAAATCTGGACAGAGACCGTGATGCAAGACTGGAGTAAGGATTACATGTTTGGCTATCAGTTTCTGAATGGCTGCAATCCTGTCATGATCACGAAATGTGTGAATCTTCCAAAGAATTTTCCAGTCACACATGAGATGGTGAAGGGCTTTCTGAAGACAGGTGTCACACTACAAGAGGAATTAAAGGTCAGAAACATTAAGACATTCATCACTTGAGTTGGTCAAATCCAAGACTTGCTTGTATCGTGACATCCTTCACATCATTTAGTTTGTATAAATGACCTACAAACTGTTTGTTCTAAACTATACACCTGTATACACGTGTTTACAGGCAGGAAACATCTACATAGCAGATTATAAAATATTGGATGGAGTGCCAACATCCAGCTCTCAGCGCTATTTGGCTGCACCCATCTGCCTGCTGTACAAGGACAGATTGGACCAAATTGTGCCGATTGCCATTCAGGTATCTGTCCCATATATATATAAAAAAAACAAAAAATAAAAGTTATTTTGCACTGAAGTAAAAACGTCCTGCTTGGCTTTTTTATATCTGAATCAGCTCAGTCAAAACCCAGGGGAAAAGAGCCCAATCTTTGTCCCAAGTGATAATGAATATGATTGGATGCTTGCCAAGATGTGGGTGAAATCTGCCGACTTCAGTGTACACCAGTTGGTCACACACCTTCTCAGGACGCATCTGATATCAGAGGTTTTTGAAATGGCCATGTACAGACAGCTCTCTGCAGTCCATCCTGTATACAAGGTACCCGTCTTTCAATGCATTGTCATGATACTTAGATTCAGTGCTAAACTGAAGATTGTGGTTTCATGCATGTCAATTTATTGATGAAGGATTGCTGGTTCTGATATCCTTGCCTTTTGTTACGAACGCTACGGGTTAGCCGTAACAGGATAGGGGAGAGAGTCTCACTACCAGAGAGATATCGAATAACAAGTATTTATTTACAATAAGGGTTTAGCGTCAGGGGTAGACTAAGCCAAAACAAGAAACGTCTCGGTTACGGATGTAACCCTCGTTCCCTGAGGAGGGAACGGAGACGTAACGTTAGTGACTAACGAATGGGGGTTTCGCTTAGAAGCGTATCATCTTCGAGCTTAGAGAAAACGCCCAATGGCGTGCCAATGCCATGGGGCATGCGGAATTTGCATACGTAACTCCGCCTCACCGCGTGAGTATATAAGGAAGTACGAGGCAATATCGCATTATGTTACCTGCTTGAGGAGCCAAGACTGAACTCCTGCGTTACAGGTAGCACAACTGAAGTGGCAACGGGACGTTACGTCTCCGTTCCCTCCTCAGGGAACGAGGGTTACATCCGTAACCGAGACGTTCCCTTTCGTTCAGTCACTACGACGTAACGTTAGTGACTAACGAATGGGGGTCCAATATAATCCCGCCACTCAGCTGTCTTCCAGCGCCCTGCGTAAGTGTGAGTACCCTGTACTAATACGGACGAAGGACTCCCACTTAACACAGGAATACCAAGGTACACTGGGAAGCATATCCCAGTGAGGGAAATGCCAAGATGCCTACCCGTGGGGAGGACTTAAGAGACACATATGAGCCGGAAGGGGCTGCATATGGAAGATCTCTAGGGTATCAGCCGAAGGTGGATTTTTAACCCTAGGGGTGGCGGGGACACGCCAAGGGAAGAAACCCGCTCACTGCGGAGGCTTACGGTGAAATACACATGTGGGGGTCGCCGGAGGGGAACCATGCACATGGGGGCACCTGGCCGGACATGAGGGTCTGGGCTCGAAAGGGCAGACTGAACTGATGTCGGCGTCGACAGTGCTGGAGGAGCTCAGGGCTCTCGGGGAGCTCACCTGAGGAAAATATCGCACGTGTCCAGTCCGTGGAGTGGAATGGCGAACAAGCGAAGACACCTGAGCCTGGCCCATCACCGGCCCCTCGGGGGGGCGAGTACATAGTCGGACACTGGCTCCACTCGGAGATTGTAGAATCTGGCGAATGTGTTGGGTGTCGCCCAGCCTGCAGCTCTGCAGATGTCTGCTAGCGAGGCGCCATGCGCTAAAGCCCAAGAGGAGGCCACACTCCTAGTGGAGTGTGCCCTCACACCAAGGGGACATGGTCGACCTTGCTGCTGGTAAGCCAAAACAATGGTGTCCACTATCCAGTGAGACAGCCTTTGTTTTGAGAGAGCACTTCCCTTCCGCTCTCCACCATAACAGACAAAGAGCTGGTCTGAGGTCCTGAAACACTGCGTCATGTCTACGTAAGCGCGGAGGGCGCGTACTGGACAGAGCAATGCCAAGGCTGGGTCTGCCTCCTCCAAAGGCAGCGCTTGCAGGTTCACCACCTGGTCCTTAAACGGAGTGGTGGGAACCTTGGGCACATATCCAGGCCGGGGTCTCAGGATCACGTGAGAGTTGGCCGGCCCGAATTCCAGGCACGCTTCGTCAACCGAAAATGCCTGCAGGTCCCCGACCCTCTTAACGGAGGCCAATGCGGTCAGCAGAGCCGTCTTCATAGACAGGAACTTAATATCAACCGACCGCAAAGGCTCAAAGGGAGGTCTCTGCAGAGCAGCTAACACTACTGCGAGGTCCCAAGAGGGTAAGAGAGGAGAGCGAGGAGGATTCAGTCTCCTTGCTCCCCTCAGGAACCTGATGACCAGGTCGTGCTGACTTACCTTCTTGTTCTCCAAGAGATCGTGGTGGGCAGATATTGCGGCCACATATACCTTGAGGGTGGAGGGAGACAGCCTTTGCTCCAGCCCCTCTTGGAGAAATTCAAGCACGGACCCGATCGGGCATTTCCAGGGGTCTTCTTGGCGGGAAGAGCACCAGGTGACGAAGAGGTTCCACTTCAACGCATAGGCATGCCGAGTGGACTCTGCCCTAGCGGAAGTGATGGTGGCGACCACCGTAGGTGGTAGGCCACTCAAACCTGCCGTGTCCCGTCTAGGAGCCACACGTGGAGGCTCCAGAGGTTGGGACGCGGGTGCCATAGGGTGCCCCGTCTCTGAGTAAGGAGGTCCGGTTTCAGAGGAATAGGCCAGGGAGGGGCTGTCGCAAGGAGTATGAGTTCGGGGAACCAGGTCCGGCCGTGCTAGTACGGGGCGACCAAAAGGACCTGCTCCTTGTCCTCCCTGATCTTGCACAGGAGCTGTGCGAGTAGGCTCACTGGGGGGAACGCATATTTGCGTAGGCCCCGCGGCCAGCTGTGCGCCAGTGCATCCGTGCCGAGCGTGCCCTCGGTCAGGGAATAGTACAGGCTGCAGTGGGAAGAGTCGTGGGAGGCAAACAGATCTACCTGTGCGTCGCCGAACTGTTCCCAAATCAGCTGAACCGTCTGGGGATGGAGTCTCCATTCTCCCGGGAGAGGCTGAAACCGCGAGAGCTCGTCGGCTGCGTGGTTCAGGACTCCCGGAATATGGACAGCACGAAGGGACCTCAGGCGCTTCTGACTCCATAGGATGAGATGGCGGGCGAGTTGAGACATACGGCGGGAGCGTAGACCGCCCTGGTGG
Source organism: Gobio gobio (assembly GCF_949357685.1). Taxonomy (NCBI): domain Eukaryota; kingdom Metazoa; phylum Chordata; class Actinopteri; order Cypriniformes; family Gobionidae; genus Gobio; species Gobio gobio. Next base: position 2,078,247 of record NC_137098.1, read on the forward strand.
TTGATGTACGCTACTACGGCCGTGTTGTCTGACCGGACAAGCACATGTTGACCCTTCAGCAGCGCTCGGAAGCGGTGCAGGGCGAACCGTACTGCCAGCAACTCGAGGCAATTGACATGCAGGAGGCGCTGGGGTCCTGTCCAGGAGCCCGCGGCTGCTTGTCCATTGCACATGGCACCCCAGCCCGTGGCAGAGGCATCCGTCGATACGACAACATGCCTTGAAACTCGTTCTAAGGGCACACCGGCCCGTAGAAAACTGACGTTCGACCACGGGGTGAGCGTCTGTAAGCAGGCCCGAGTCACTTGGACCCGGAGCGTGCCAGACTGCCATGCCCATCTCGGGACTCAATCGCGAAGCCAGTGCTGAAGCGGTCTCATATGAAGCAATCCGAGCGGCGTTACCGCGGCTGCAGATGCCATATGCCCCAGGAGCCTCTGAAATAGTTTCAGTGGAACCGCACTCTTGCTCTCGATTTGTCGGAGGCAAGTCAGCAGAAACTGCGCGCGCTCGCTCGTAAGCTGCGCGCACATGGCGACCGAGTCGATCTCCATACCGAGAAAAGAGATCCTCTGCACGGGGCAAAGTTTGCTCTTTTCCCAGTTGACCCGAAGGCCCAGACGGGCTAAGTGGTGGAGAACCAGATCTCTGTGTTCGCACACCTGCTCTCGAGAGTGGCCTAGTATGAGCCAGTCGTCGAGGTAGTTCAGGATGCGAACCCCGTGCTGCCGAAGGGGCGCAAGGGCTGCCTCGGCAATCTTCGTGAAGACGCGAGGGGACAGAGATAGCCCGAATGGGAGAACTGCGTACTGATATGCCCGCCCCTCGAAAGCAAACCGTAGGAACGGTCTGTGTCGAGGAAGGATGGAGACATGGAAGTAGGCGTCCTTCAGGTCGATCGCTGCAAACCAATCGTGAGGACGAACGCATTCGAAAAGGCGTTTCGCAGTCAACATCTTGAACGGAAGCCGGTGAAGGGATCGGTTCAAGATGCGAAGGTCCAGGATTGGTCGTAACCCACCGGTTTTCTTGGGTACAATGAAGTAGGGGCTGTAGAACCCCGACTTCATCTCGGCCGGAAGGACAGGCTCGATCGCACCCTTCGCCAGTAGGGTGGCAATCACTGCACGCATGACGGGGGCATGGGCCCCGGTCACGGTCACGGTATAGCGGACTGCCCTATAACGGGGAGGAGCCTGCGCGAACTGAATCGCGTAGCCGAGCCTGACGGTCCGCGCAACCCAGCGGGACAGCCCCGGAAGCTGAAGCCATGCTTCCAGAGACTGCACAAACGGGGTCATGCGGACGGCAGACGTACCCCGGGTGGGGCAGCGAGGCAGCGTTAACGGCCCGGACAGGGGAGGCTGTTGGGCGTCCCGGGGTCGGGGCACGGTTAACGGCTGCGCCCTGACAGAGGAGACCAGGGAAGGACTCGCGTTCCACTGGGGTCTGCTCTGCAAGGGGGCTGGCGACAGAGAGGGACGAGAGTGGCGAGACCCGAGGGTGGCGCGCACTGCCGTCACCGATCTCTGGGGGCTCAGGGATGGGGTTGTCAGTTCTTTCTTTAACCACATTAGGGTGCTGCTGACCCGGGGGCCAGCAGCTGAACAAAAGATTCTCCCCCGGCCCTCCACCGGGGGAAGGAGCGGCCCTGCTGCCGTCTCCCGGAAAGAACTGCCCATCCCTGAGCCGTCCGCGTCAGGAGCGCCGCTTAGCCTGGCGTTTCTTCGCGGGCTGCGGGGCTGGAGCGGACTGGGACGCCTTCCTGCGGCTGCCTCTGCGCGGCCCGGGTGGAGGCTGCTGCTTGGGTGGCGCAGAGGTAGAGGGAGCCGCGGGAGGGCGGCGAGCAGGCTGAGGCACCTGCGCGGGCGGTGGGGTGGAGGCAGCAGCTGACCGCCGGGGCAGGATATATTTTATAGCCTCAGTCTGCTTCTGAGCAGCCGAGAACTGTTGGGCGAAGCTCTCGACCGCTCCGCCGAATAGCCCATCCTGGGATATGGGGGCGTTGAGGAAACGGGTTCGCTCAGCGTCGCGCATATCGGCCAGGGTGAGCCATAGGTGTCGCTCCTGGACCACATTTGTGGACATCACCTGACCCAGGGAGCGTGCGGTCACCTTCGTCGCCCGGAGAGCGAGGTCGGTGGCGGCACGCAACTCATTGCTGAGTCCTGGGTCAGCCCCCCCCTCGTGCATATCACACAGCAACTTGGCTTGGTAAGCCTGAAGAGTTGCCATGGTATGCAAAGAAGCGGCGGCCTGCCCCGCAGCTCTATAGGACTTCGCCCCCAGGGATGACGAAAACCTACAGGCTTTGGAGGGGTGCTTAGGGTCACCACGCCAGGACGAAGCGTTCTGAGGACACAGTTGCATCGCAACAGAACGTTCGACTGGGGGGACCCCAGTGTACCCTTGAGCCGCGGCTCCATCGAGGGAGGTGAAGGCGGAAGAGTTCGCCAAACGTTCACGGGAAGACAACGGGGCCTTCCAGGAACGCGCGATCTCTTCATGCACCTCGGGAAAGAAAGGATTTGGAGGAGCGGTCGGACGGGTGTCCGAGCGCGCCGCCCCCAAAAACCAATCGTCCAACCGCGAACGCTCAGGCTGAGGCGGAGGGTTCCACTCCAGTCCAAGCGCTGCGGCTGCCCGAGACAGCATGGCTGTCAATTCTGGGTCCGACTCGGGCAATGCTGGCGCACCCGAAGGTGGCAGCACAGCCGAATCATCATCCTCAGATGACTCCAGCCCACCTTGTGATGCGGCGATAGACATCACTTCCTCTTCCGCCGCGCCAAACGCCACAGTCGGGACAGCAGGAGCCGGCCCCGATGTAGACGCCTGAACATGGACCGGGTCAAGTGCCTGAGAGGGGGGTGTGGGCCGAGGAACTAGCGTCAGAGCTTTGTTCCACACCGTCACCCTCAGATCACCCTGGTCACCAGCCAAAGTGCCGCCTCCAGAGGAGACCGCAGAATGGGGGGGGGGGGGGCGGAGGGGACTCTCGTTCCGGCATCAGCACGGAACTCACGGAGTCTTGATCGAAGCACTGAGATGGCCAGGTTCCCGCAGAGGGAACATGAGTCATCCACGAGCGCTGCTTGAGCGTGCTGAAAGCCCAAACACGTCACACAGCGCTCGTGCCCGTCGAAAGAAAAAAGTCCTGAAACATCCTGAATAGGACGCGTCACGTGCAAGCTCTTTTATGAGAGGAAACTTTGCAGTCGATGCCGAAGCGCCCAGGGAAACACACACCAGCTGTCAGGCGGACCACTGCACAGATCAGCAGGCAGGAAGTATGCGATCACTGGAACGCGCCGTCACACCAACACCGACTGGAAAGCTGCTCGTCTCGAAGAAGCTGACAGAGTCTCAGAAGGCTGTAGGAGTGAAGAGGTAGGTACTCTTGGCTCCGAAAGCAGAAACATAATGCGATATTGCCTCGTACTTCCTTATATACTCACGCGGTGAGGCGGAGTTACGTATGCAAATTCCGCATGCCCCATGGCATTGGCACGCCATAGGGCGTTTTCTCTAAGCTCGAGGATGATAGGCTTCTAAGCGAAACCCCCATTCGTTAGTCACTAACGTTAGTTCGTAGTGACTGAACGAAAGGGAACTAAATGTACATAAAAAAACTAAAATAAAGTTTAACTTCCCTAACTCCCTTAACCATAAACAAAGTGAAAAAGAGGTACAAATAAATTGGCGTCAAACCCCCTACATCCTTTAATTAAACTAAATGTATTTACAAAAAGATTTACAAATGTATTTACAAAGTCTTGTGGCAGTCTACAGTCTCAAATGTAGGGTCACAAATAAACAAACACACTCACAATTTCACTAAACACAGAAAAGAACTCACCAAAACCTTATGCACATCAGGTCCTATAATTTCCCAAAAATGTTTATAAAAGTCAATACTGAGTCCGTCTATTCCCGGTGAGCGCCCTGAGGTCAGCTGATTAACAGCTATAGTGAGTTCCTCCAAACTTATTTCTTTGTCCAGCTCAGCTTGTTCAGCTCCACTTAGCTTAGAAAGACCCTCTAGAAGTTCTTGAACACAGTCCTCATCACACTGCTCCTTTCCATACAATTCTGTATAAAAAGCAGTAGCGCATCTCCTCATCTCCCCTCCATCTGTTGTTACATGTCCATCTGGACATCTCAGACATGTCATGCGATGATCTTTTACATTAGTCTTTTCCAAATTGAAGAAAAAAGTACTTGAAGCATCCATGTCTTTTAATTGAATATATCTTGACCTCACTAGGGCTCCTTTAACTTTTTCTTGCAGCAAGGAACTCAGCTCCACCTTTTTCGTTTTCAAAACATCATTATTGCCAGCATCCCCACCATCTGAAAGGTTGTTTTCAATCTGTCTTATGGACTCCTCAACCTCCTTTATAGCCTGTTTTAACATAACAGAAGAAAAAGAAGTATATTGTTGACAACATTTTTTAATTTGAGCCTTTCCAACTTCCCACCACCTATTTAAAGACTCAAAAGAATGTTTTTTTTCTTTCCACTTTTGCCAAAAAAAATTGAAATTCACACAAAAAAGTTCATCTTGTAGCAATTTATTATTAAAATGCCAGTAAGATCTATTAGCGTCTTGTTTCAAAAGAATATTCACAATAATAAGATGATGATCAGAAAATCCAACTGGTCTAATTGCTAATCAGTCAGCTTCGATCTAAGACTCTGTGACAAATAAAATCTAATCTAGCTGCACTCACTCTTCCATCTAAAATTTTGACCCATGTATATTGTTTTACATTTGGAAACTTAATTCTCCATGCATCTATTAGATCAAACTGACCCACTAAACTTTTTAAATTTTTACTAGATTGTAAATGTGGCTCCTCACTAAGCCTATCAATATTAAAATCAACAGTACAATTCCAGTCTCCACCTAGAATAAGATAATCAACATCATTTATTTCAAGAGCTTGTTTTATATTATTGAAAAAAACTATTCTTTCAGTCCCGATATTAGGGGCATAGATATTAATAAAACAATAAATTGAACCATCTATATTGGCCTTGACCATTTGCCCTCTACCTATTACTAAATCACATGAGCTTAAAACATTAACTTTACCAGAAAACCATATTGCTACCCCTCCACTAACATTACTCCCATGATTTAAGAAAAGTTGACCACCCCAAGATAAACCCCAATCCACTTCATCTTTCTTCGTGCTATGGGTTTCTTGTAGAAATATCACATCAAGTCTATTAATTTTGACTATCTCCTTAACCATTTCTCTCTTCTGTCTATCCCTCCCACCATTTATATTTAAAGATCCCACTCTTAAACTCCCCATAGAGAAAAAGAAAAAGAGGGACAGACAGAGGAAAAATAGATACAAAAAGTGCAATGAGATCAAGGCTGACATCACTTATTTTTTACTAAAACTTTTTTGCATTTTCTAGTTTTATTTGATCTGGTTGTCTTTTTCACTGCCGTTACATGTTTCCTCAACCGATACCGCTTCCGTTCATCTAATAACTCAAAACTAACCATCTTTTGCAATATTGCGACTGACCTAATACATTTTTCTGCATCATCGAAGTACTCATCCACCTTAACAGACTGTCCAAACGTTTCATCCAGGAAATTATTAATTTCCTCTAAAGAATACAAATCTTTCAACCTATTTGGTCCATCAAATCCTTCTCCATCTGACTCATCCTGTTCCATCTCTTCAGCATCACTTTACGCTTGATTCCTAGCCTGGGAAAACCCAGACAACTTCAGGCAAATTTAGATTTGCTCTGCAAGTAGTCTGGCAAAGAGCCCATTCAAACCCATTTCTAAACCCTAGAAATCGCGGCACCAATTAGAAACGTTGGGGCGGGCTTTAGACGATGACGACAGCGCAGCGACATTGAAGCAGATTTGCCGCTACTGTGGAGCATCACTCGTTCGAATCAGCTATCGCGTCTGTTTTAAGCGATTTAAACTTTTCCTTTTCGTTAAAACCCGAGCAAAGAACAACACTCGAAGCCTTCATATCTAAAAAAGATGTTATCGCTGTCTTACCGACTGGATTCGGCAAAAGTCTGATACCAGCTTGGCCCTTTGGTGGCTAAACGAATGGGTCTTAGCGAGAGCCCTCTGGTAGTGTTAATGTTTTACAAAATATAGTTTTAAGTCCTTTTCAGGCGTGAATGTAGTTGTTTAAAGCTCAAATATGTGGTTTATTTATAAAGAGAGCGACCTTTTTTATAATTTTATCTGCCATTTTCGGAGTTGTGAGTGCCAGTGGTTCAGCGGCGCTCAATTGATCATTGAGCCCGCCGAGAGGCGCCTTTCCTCGGCCAGTCCTTCTGCCGTCTGCTGCTGGCTCTGATGTCTCTGTAGTGGTTAAACCGTCTCGTCTTGTGTAGATCTAACGGCTGATCTTTGCTCTCATTAATCTATAATTTGTTCCTAGACAGATCGTTTTGTCTGAGGGCAAAGTGAAGTTTCATAACTTTATATTTTTAAGATATTAAACTTTACCGTTGTAGTCTCCTAGCGCTGACTTTGACTGAATTGCTTTATTTATTGTATAGCTTCTTATACTTTTACTTATACTTTTATGATTGCTATGGATGATCACACATAAACTGACATTTAACAAAAAGAGACTGGGTTGTGTTTTGTGTCATATTTAATTTATTACAGTGATAATCATAGCCTATATTATGTGTGTGTGTGTGTGTGTGTGTGTGTGTGTGTGTGTGTGTGTGTGTGTGTGTGTGTGTGTGTGTGTGTGTGTGTGTGTGTGTGTGTGTGTGTGTGTGTGTGTGTGTGTGTGTGTGTGTGTGTGTTTTTTTAAATGTAAACGAAAAGAGGCTGGGTTTTTTATATTTCGTTTTGTTATAAACATGCATTGAAGATAATATGCATTGCCTGCACTACATATACAAATATATACTGAGTGATACTGTCAAGAACGCTGCTTGTCCATTAGCAGACTAGGCGGACTACTTTCCTCCCGTCCTCGGGAGTTCATTCTCCGGAGTCAAACTTGGTAAGTCACGGAAGCAAGTCAGAAGTTCGCGTACGAAATATGTCATAAAAAACACCACTGCCTCATTTCATAAAAAAAATTAAAATAATTAAACATAATAATAGCCACACGAATGTGGTCCAGGCAACGCATAGCTAGGCCTACATTGATTATCTTATATATTTATAATAAAACGAAGTATAAAACACCATGCCTCTTTTCGTTTACATTTTAAAAATAATATATTAAACATTAATATGTGGTTTAGGTAAAGTGACCAGATTTCTGAAATGGAAACCGGGGACATTTCCTATTTGAGAACACAAGTACAGACAAGAACGCATATTGAGAAACGGCCAGTCAGATGTTTCTCCGTCGCTCTGCATAACGTCATCTCCCTCATCGCTCTGATTGGTTTTAGGTCTATCCAATTGCGCCGAGAGGCATTTGAGCGACGCCCGTTGGTGACGCCCCTTTGGAAATGATTTGTCTATGAAGCTTTGCCAGACCATAACTCAGTTACTACTGAGAATGGTCTGGTTTTAACCATGCTACTTGATTCCCATCATTTGAAAAAGAAAACACTTCCTTCTCCAAAGTTGCAGATAAAACATTCTGTTCAAGGTGCTCACTTTCACTAGTTTTTTCCTCTGTGTCTTCAACATCTTTTGAAAACAACACCGCATTTTCAACAGAAAATGACGGCCCCGGAAGACTATCCTCTCCTTCCTTCACCAACTCCACATTCTCATTAACTGCACCATGCATTTGTTCTCCCTGAGTAGTAGACTTACTAGAAGGTGAAATCACTTCTTGCCTAACAGCATCATACACTTGTTCAATCTGGCTTTCTGTGCGTTCAACCTGTTTTCTGTGCGGGCACACAAGACGCTTGTGCCCCACATCCCCACATTCAAAACATTTCATGCTCCCTGAATTGGCATACACAGTATAATATCCTCCTTCATACTTTACCTTAAATGATACATCTAAAGATTGTGTTGGAGAATTCAGGAACATGAACACTTGCCTGCGAAGTGAGATAACGTGTTTTAAACGCACATCTTTACACCCAAGAGTCACCATCTTAAACCCACTTGCAAATTTGCCAAACCTACGCAATTCTTGTTCAATTAATTCATTGGGAATGAAAGGTGGTACACCTGAAACAACAACTCTGATAGACGGCACTGATAGCGGAGAAACTTGAACAAACATATCATTAATAAATATACCACTTTCAACCAGCTCATGAACTAAGCGCTCCTGTTTCATAAAAACAACTGCAGCTTTATTCATATGGGACGCTTGAGATATATTGTCAAAATCAACCTGTTCACCTACTGCAAGCAAAGCTTCTTCCATCGTAACACCAGGATCAGTGACAAAACGAACCCCGTGTCCAATGGACAGCGGCGGCGTCACGGAGGACGCCATTCCGCCGCGAAATACAAACAAATGTCCTCAAAACTCTTTTTTTTTTCACCCAATTCAAAAAATAAATGATGTCTTACCTTTTCATCCACGTGAAGGAAGAGAAAATAAAAGCGATCACCACAGCAGTGTAGCAAAATTTAGCAAAGCCTATCTCTCCATTCACATCCACTCACTCACTCACACTCGCACACCAACGGAAACCGGAAGCCCGAGAGAGGGAGAGAGAGAGAGAGAGAGAGAGAGAGAGAGAGAGAGAGAGAGAGAGAGAGAGAGAGAGAGAGAGAGAGAGAGAGAGAGAGAGAGCATACACGCAAGGACAGTTGATATAAGATATAAACACAAAATCTCTCAGGGTCCTAAAGTTAACCAAAACCTCCAGGGAATGACATGGAAACTACTTTTGCTGTTTTAGGTTATGCTTTTTTTATGCTTTAATGCACATGTTTAAATGTATCATTTGCTTCTTGCAGTTACTGAAACCTCATGTTCGCTTCACAATTGCAATCAATGCAGCGGCCCGTGAAAATCTCTTCAATGAAGGCGGGGTCTTAAGCAAGGTAGCTTTACACCTAATTTAATATATCAACGCATTTCTTGCTAGAATCCAAAGCAATTCTATTCATATTTGATTATTTTGTCTTTGTCTGGCAAGCCATAATTTCTGTTTGTGATATAGGTTTAAAAACATTTCTTCATCATGGCAGGCCTGAGCCATTACCTGACTTTTTTGCTTGTGATATTTTGTCTTTTTTGCTGAATGCTCTTACTTCTATTTCATAGGTTTCATTTTATTTAGTTAGCTGGTGTTTGCTTAAAATGCCAGACCCAAGTAGCTCCTACATTTCCACAAACACCACAACATCCACCAGAATAAAACTTCACCCATAATCCCCTACATGGTCACTTGAGAAGGCTAAATAAGTGCTGAAAATATTTAGGCAAAAGATTAACTGAATTCTTGGTATCCAAAGATTAGCAGCCTCAATAGAGCTGGGATGGAGAAAGTGATGCAAAGTGCCATGAAGACTTTAACCTACGAGTCCCTGTGCTTCCCTGAGGCCATAAAAGCTCGAGGAATGGAAGATGTGCCCATGTACTATTATAGAGATGATGGCATGAAGATCTGGGAGACAATAAACTGGTATGTAGTAGGGTAGCAACAGTAGATCCTGTACTACTAGTGCAAAAGTACAAATTAGTCCACATACACTCCAATGAAAATTTCAATAATTTGTTAATTTGTCATCTTGTTTTTCCTGTAGTTTTGTTTCTGCTGTGGTCAAGATCTACTATGACAGCAATGAGGCCGTTCAAAACGATACAGAGATTCAAGAATTTGTTAAGGATGTTTCCTTTGGCATGAATAATTCTGACAGTGAGTACATGTTTAAATTATCAAAGGCCCTGTGTACACCTGGTATTAAGATTTAAGCAACCACCCCCTCATTCAAAGGGGCTCACTCTGCGACCTTTGTGAAGACACGGGGCGACAGGGATAGACCGAAGAAGTGGACCTTGTAACGATATGCCTGCCCCTTCAAATGCAAAGCTTTGGAATGGTCTGTGTCGAAGGAGAATCAAGAAATGAAAGTATGTGTCCTTCAGGTTGATCGCTGTAAACCAAACTTGGGGTCGAATACATTCGAAAATGCATCTCTGCATTAACATCTTGAATGGCTGCATCTTGCAGCCTTGAACATCGTGAACGGAAAAACAGTATGCGACAAAGGAAGTATGTCTGAATTCACAGTACTCATAAAACAGAAAGGGAAAGTACCCAGATCACCTACTACTTCCGGCAAGATTCAGGTGTGTTCATACGATGGATACTTTACTATCCCATGAGGCCATGGGAGAGGATTTGTGAATGGCAGTGAAATGGACTGCATTTATATAGCGCTTTTAACAGACCAATGGCCATCCAAAGCACTTTACACATTGCCTCATATTGACCCATTCACTTACCAACGGCGGTGTCAGCCATGCAAGGCGCCATCCAGCTCATCGGGAGCAGCTGGGGTTCGGTGTCTTGCTCATGGACACCTCGACACTTGGTCAGGTGGAACCGGGGATCGCACCACCAACCTTCCGGTTTGTAGACAACCTAAATGAACCACTGAGCCACTGCCGCCCAACATAACTAACGCTGGTAGGTCACATGACTATGACAACATGGTGAATGTAGTACGTCCAGATTACAGTCATACTACACACATTCATACTATATAGAACATACTTTTTTAGCAGCCATGAAGTAATTACTTATTAAAAATAAGTACCTTCTCAAGGGAGCATGCGATTTCAGATGCAGCCAAAGTCTTTGAACAGAATCGACTCAAAAGTTTGATTCATCGCTCATGCCCCAGAAAAAAGAGGCAGAGCAATAAACTACGCATTTCTTAACATGTATTGCATTAAAATAAAGCATTACTCTTTATTTTAAGGTGTCTTTGTTACACCATAATTATACATTTAAGTACTAAATTATATTATGTAAATACATGTACTTCCTGTAGGGTTAGGATTAGGGTTTGGTTTAGGGTAAATTGCATGTAATTATGCATAATTTATATTTATTAGTATAGTAACTACATGTAACGTACCCATTAGTGACTGACTGAAAGGGAACGTCTCGGTTACATATGTAACTCTCGTTCCCTGAAGGAGGGAACATAAACGATACGTCAGTGACTGATGTAGTGAATTAGCTCTGAGGGGAATATTAATAATTATTCATAACTCATTATGATTATTCATTATGATTAATTATGAATATTTGATTCAGTTAAATAGATTCACTTGATATAGCTACATTAACATTACAATCATTCAATCAGTATTGATTATTAATTTAATTCTTAGAAAAGGATATTTTTCATGGCCACAGAACAATAATTATTTCTTTGAATTTACCCTAAGCGCTTAGAGCGCATAGCAAGATCGATCATTTAAGGGACAATATGTTTGCAGGCACGGAGTCAGGACCAACATATATTGTGCACAAACTTTAATAACTAAATCACAGAACAAGACTACAACTAGCAGAAGACACACATGACATACACAATATATATACATGACAAGAGGTAAGGTTAAAGTGGTTGGAGGAAAAAGGGTCGGAACAGATTGATGGAGTTATGAAGAAAGTCAAGAACCTTTAGGAAGAACCACCATTAATAAACGTCTTTGTCTGAACTAAGAGTTTACAGTTTTACTAACTACACAGCGATTTCTGTTTCGTGTTTGTGTGGTTGCTTCAATTCCGTTGAGGATGAGAACATTGCACATGGCGTGCAGAGTCCGGGCCTTCTGGTCCATGGCCTTGTGAGGCCTTTGGCTCTGTGTGTGTGGAGGCCTGCCATGTGGGCCCCTGCTGGGCGGGAGCCCACAGACACAGCGTGTCGTGTCCGTGAAACAGGAGAAGAGAGAGAGGGGGAAGATCTGTCTCAAGCAGATCCTTTGCCAATTGGTTGCTGCTGAAGGAACTGTTAAAGGTTCTTGTAATACTAATATGTTGCACAGGTATCGACATATCCTATACACGATCATCCAGATCTTTAGATTACAACTTCGTAGACACTAAACATGTCATACCCATGATTTTCGTTAACCATAGTATGCAATCCTGAAACATAAATCCAACAGAGATTGAATTAATACATAGACCAAACCCTATAAAAACAAGTAATGAGATGGATATATGTTTATATATTTCTCAAGTGGTTATATATATGCTATATGGATTTAAGATGGTTTATTTGTCTTTTTCAGAAAGACAGTTTCAGCTCTCTGCACATTCCTTTGAGTCGTAAACCTTATCAGTTTCTAGGTGTCCTGTAACCAGAGAGCTCTTCCTTGCTCTCATGGGCCTTTCGGAAGATGGATTACTTGTTAAATTGGACAAATAATTGTGTCTGATTTGTCTCAGTCGCTACACTGACGAAATGGGGGTTTCGCTAGAGAGCCCTATCACCTTTGTGTATTAGAAAACGAGCCCATGTTATTAAAATACCATGGGTCTGCGGAATTTGTACTGTGAACTTCGCCCACCCGCATGGGTATTTAAGGAGCCGCGAGTGCAATCTCGCATTATGTTACCTGCTGAGGAGCCAAGATGGCGGTAGTGGCGGCGGGAGTTGTTACTACCCACCTCTGCACACACTCTCAGCGTTCGCCGTGTTCTTGCGGCTATTAGAGAAGAAAAGAAAGCTGCTGCTCTTCATGTTTTCCCGTTGTCTCCAGTCGCGTTCATATGTAAATTGCGTGAGCTTATTTTGTCCATTAGATCAAAAGATCTGAAAAAGCCCGCCCATAGACCCTCCCCAGGGTCAGAAGTGGACAAAAGAGAAGGATTAAAACACCAGGTGTAAACGGGAATGTGTCTACCTTGTCTACTTGCGATCCGGTCACATAAAACACATCTTAATACCAGGTGTAAACATGGCCAGAATGTCAGTGCTGGTCTGTGCAAGCATGCATGATTGTTTGTATTCTTGTATATGCATCTTTTTGTGTATCAAGTCACCGTTAAATGTTTGCACACGGTAAATGCATACTGCCACTGTTTTACAGAGTTTCAAAAGTCTCTGAAGACTCGAGAGGATTTATCTGAGTACCTGACTGTTGTGATATTCACATCTTCAGCACAACATGCTGCGGTCAACTTTGGACAGGTGAGTTTAAAGGGTAACTTCAGTGATTTAGCATTAGGCTTTGTATCAGTAGAAACCCCATAGTATATTTGAATTATGGTACTTTCCCCCCTCATATCCCCCTGAGACAAGAGAATTATGCATTTTATTTCTGGAAAAAATCCTCAGATGACGCAAATATTTTCCTTTTGCGTCATCGGAGGATTTTTTGGCCAGAGGCTAAAGACTACAGCCAGTAGAGGGAGCTGTTCCGCATGTTTTCAACTGCCCACAAGGAAGAGATCTCACGCACAGAATGTAAATGTGCTCGGCTTAATAACGGAGCAGTGCAGAGCAAAGTGAGTGTTTCAACTTTTCAATGAATTCATGAAAGTTTAGCTTCCATATGCGATCAGAAAATGCGCCAGACTGGACACGCGCTGAGATTGAATAATGCTGGGCTTACCTCAGCTCTGCTTCCCTCTCGTGCTGAATGAACTCTGACTCTTGCTGCGCTTGTCAGTTCTCCTGACTTTTGTTCAGCTCACTCATACTTTATTGAAAAGACACGTTCAGTTTTTAATTGTATTGTTTTGTTTTGTATTGTTTATTCTCTAACTGAACTAAATTATTGTATTATTATGAAGATCAAAAATGACGCTGGGGGCGGTGTAGGGAGTGGCCTCGTAGGGCAGCGAAGCAAGTGCATTCTGGGAGTTGTTGTCTTTCATCCACATGAGGCAAAAATACATTTTCTGTCTTTTCTCAGTCTAGAAGGCACCAAATTCAAAAATAATTTCACATTTCTACTACATAAATGACACAGTTTAAATACACATTCGTCTTCCCAGCGCTGAAGTGCCCCTTTAAACACTACATTACACACAACAAGAGTGTCAAAAATTGCTAGGCAAAATTCTGTATAATATCTATAAGCTAATATCTGTAAGTAAATGTTACTTTTATTTTCCAGTTTGAGTGGCATGGCTGGATCCCCAACAGTCCTTCCACCATGCGCAAGCCGCCTCCCGAACAGAAGGGCCAAGTGGATATTAAGTACATTATGGAGAGTCTGCCTGACCGTGGATGTTCCAGCCTGGTTCTAGGAACAGTTTGGGCCCTCAGTCAGTTCCAGAAGAATGAGGTTAGACATCTGATTTAGATAGAGAACATGGCAGAAGTCTAGTCTAAATCAATGTGAAAAATAATTAACTTGTTATTGAGGGTACAGAGCATCACGGTATAAGATAATTAAAAAAAAATAGGCCAAAGATTTTTATTTTTTTAAATGTATGTAGGCTCCAATACATTTTAAATGTAATCTTATTGCTGTAGATTGTTTGCTCTCTACAGTGTATGTGTACTGCGGCACTGCCAACGTACAATTATTTTCAGTCAGTTAGTGCAATTAATTTAACTGACCCTTCGCTAAGTCCCACTTTAAAAACGTCATCATGTTTGGGGAGTAACAGAATATTTATTTATTCTTTAATGGTGTTACGTATTTAAAAATACTAAATATTAGGAGCTCTGATCTGTTATAGTCCAGTATAAATTGTAATAATATCTGCGCTGTTCATTGCACACCACAATTTTAGTGTGCATGTAAAGAAGAGGGCAGCAAAAAACAGTATGAAATGTCTACTAGTACTAGTAATATCATGTGCCACATTCCCACTTTATAAATTCCAAACAGTGTTGAATAAGTTATCGAAAGTATTTGAATTATGGTACTTTCTGTGAGTAATCTAACAGAATGTTACAAATTACATTTTACACCATGTATTCTGCAATATCCATTATTTTTTTTCCACATTACTGAAGAACTTACTTTTTTCCCCAGCTGTTCTTAGGCACGTATCCAGATATGTGCTTCACAGAGCAACCAGTGAAAGAAGCCATAAAGACTTTCCGCAAGAAACTAGATGAGGTGACCAACATCATCAAGAGCCGGAATGAGGGATTGACAATGAAGTATTGTTATTTGTCTCCAGACAAAATCCCCAACAGTGTTGCAATTTGAGAAAATACTTGTAGTGTTTACGGCCAATGTGTGCTTGACATAGAAAGACAGAAGAACAGCTCTACTTAAAATATAATGCATTGTAAAACACCTTTTGAGGCTATCTTTATGAATTGTTTGATTAACGTTTCTTGTATATGACTTTAGCTTCGAAGTAAGGGATATTACTTTGTAAAACCATCTGTGCACGTATGTGTCTTATCTGAGGGAAAGAAGAACAGTTTATTTGGCTATACTTTCAAAAAGTACACATAAGATTGTGTTATAACCCATTTATTATTGTGTTCCTTTTTATTATTTTCTTTATCTTATTACTCATAATATATTGTTTGTAGTCTATTTTAGATATTAATTTGACTTGTTCGTGTTTTTTTTTTTTTTACCTTACAGTTATATTGAGATCTTATACAGTATATATTTTGATTTTGCACTGATTATCTTGTACACACGTTTTGCTGTTGTTGTGTGATTTACATTAGATTCATTTCTTTTGGTATGAGGAAGAGTTTTCTGAGGTCAGCTGATAAAGAATTGCTGTCATGGACGCAACATATTTGTTCAATGAATGCTGTAAAGGAGTTGTTTTGAGATTGTGAACATCTCTGACTGCACTTCAAATGATTGTTACATTTTGCTCTCATAATAAAGGAAGCTTTAATTAAATGAAGAGAAATCATATTTTATATTCTATTAAAATAATATTTGAATATCTTATCAGCGTTGGTTGCAGAAGAATTGAAACAGGATCTAAGTGCAGCTGGTTTATTCAAAAACTAACTCAAATCTTCACATAACAGGATATCTTATCAAGGATAATGATAACATGAACATGAACAACCAACCTAGTATAGATGTAGAACTGACAATGAACAGACTGAAACACAAGGCTTTAATAGACAGCAAACAACAGGGACTGATAAGACTAATTAACTAGACACACCTGAACTAAAACTCAAATCAAATCGGTTACCTTGGAAACAAAACAGGCAAAGGACAGAACTAATTAACAGAACAAGAAAACCAACCTAGAAACAGAGATGAACACACTCAAAATGTGACAATACCCCGTCGAGAAGGCACGTCCTTGCACCGTATTACATCCACAGGGGTGGGAGGGTAGGCGATGCCAGCAGTTCAGAAAGCCAGGGAGGATTGGCCTCCGTGACCTTTACCCAGACACCTGGCTTGGCCACTATGGCAGGGGTAGTATGGTACCCCCCAATTGAAGTCTTCTCTGGACTCTAGTCAGGGGCTGAAGTCCTCTCTGGACTCTGATCACGAGCTGAAGTCCTCTCTGGACTCTAGTCAGGGGCTGAAGTCCTCTCTGGTCTCTGGTCACTGGCTGAAGTCCTCTCTGGACTCTGATCACGGGCTGAAGTCCTCTCTGGACACTCTCTGGTCACAGGCTGAAGTCCTCTCTGGACTATGGTCACGGGCTGAAGTCCTCTCTGGACTCTGTTCACGGCTGAAGTCCTCTCTGGTCTCTGGTCATGGGCTAAAGTCCTCTCTGGACTGTGGTCAGGGGCTGGAGTCCTCTCTGGAATCTGGTCAAAGGGCGGAAGTGCTCTCTGCACTCTGGACTCTGGTCACGGGCTGAAGTCCTCTCTGGAATCTGGTCACGGGCTGAAATCCTCTCTGGACTCTGGTCACAGGCTGAAGTCCTCTCTGGACTCTGGATACGAGCTGAAGTCCTCTCTGGACACTCTCTGGTCACAGGCTGAAGTCCTATCTGGACTATGGTCACGGGCTAAAGTCCTCTCTGGACTGTGGTCAGGGGCTGGAGTCCTCTCTGGAATCTGGTCAAAGGGCGGAAGTGCTCTCTGGACTCTGGACTCTGGTCACGAGCTGAAGTCCTCTCTGGAATCTGGTCACGGGCTGAAGTCCTCTCTGGACTCTGGTCACGGGCTGAAGTCCTCTCTGGACTCTGGTCACGGGCTGAAGTCCTCTCTGGACTCTGGTCACGAGCTGAAGTCCTCTCTGGACACTCTCTGGTCACAGGCTGAAGTACTATCTGGACTATGGTCACGGGCTGAAGTCCGCTCTGGACTCTGTTCACGGCTGAAGTCCTCTCTGGTCTCTGGTCACGGGCTAAAGCCCTCTCTGGACTGTGGTCAGGGGCTGGAGTCCTCTCTGGAATCTGGTCAAGGGCGGAAGTCCTCTCTGGACTCTGGTCACAGGCTGAAGTCCTCTCTGGACTCTGGTCACGGGCTGAAGTCCTCTCTGGACTCTGGTCACGGGCTGAAGTCCTCTCTGGACTCTGGACTCTGGTCACGGGCTGAAGTCCTCTCTGGAATCTGGTCACGGGCTGAAGTCCTCTCTGGACTCTGGTCACAGGCTGAAGTCCTCTCTGGACTCTGGTCACGGGCTGAAGTCCTCTCTGGACTCTGGTCACGGGCTGAAGTCCTCTCTGGACTCTGGTCACAGGCTGAAGTCCTCTCTGGACACTCTCTGGTCACGGGCTAAAGTCCTCTCTGGACTGTGGTCAGGGGCTGGAATCCTCTCTGGAATCTGGTCAAAGGGCGGAAGTGCTCTCTGGACTCTGGACTCTGGTCATGGGCTGAAGTCCTCTCTGGAATCTGGTCACGGGCTGAAGTCATCTCTGGACTCTGGTCACGGGCTGAAGTCCTCTCTGGACTCTGGTCACGGGCTGAAGTCCTCTCTGGACTCTGGTCACGAGCTGAAGTCCTCTCTGGACACTCTCTGGTCACAGGCTGAAGTCCTATCTGGACTATGGTCACGGGCTGAAGTCCGCTCTGGACTATGGTCACGGGCTGAAGTCCGCTCTGGTCTCTGGTCACGGGCTAAAGTCCTCTCTGGACTGTGGTCACGGGCTGAAGTCCTCTCTGGAATCTGGTCACGGGCTGAAGTCCTCTCTGGACTCTGGTCACAGGCTGAAGTCCGCTCTGGACTCTGGTCACGGGCTGAAGTCCTCTCTGGACTCTGGTCACGGGCTGAAGTCCTCTCTGGACTCTGGTCACGGGCTGAAGTCCTCTCTGGACACTCTCTGGTCACAGGCTGAAGTCCTCTCTGGACTATGGTCACGGGCTAAAGTCCTCTCTGGACTGTGGTCAGGGGCTGGAGTCCTCTCTGGAATCTGGTCAAAGGGCGGAAGTGCTCTCTGGACTCTGGACTCTGGTCATGGGCTGAAGTCCTCTCTGGACTCTGGTCACGGGCTGAAGTCCTTTCTAGACACTCTCTGGTCACAGGCTGAAGTCCTCTCTGGACTATGGTCACGGGCTGAAGTCCTCTCTGGACTCTGATCACATGCTGAAGTCCTCTCTGGACTCTGGTCACGGGCTGAAGTCCTCTCTGGACTCTGGTCTCTGGCTGAAGTCCTCTCTGGACTCTGGTCACGGGCTGAAGTCCTCTCTGGACTGTGGCCTCTCTGGCTGGGCACTGTCCCAGGGGCCCGAGACGAGACACATATGTCAGTCTCGGGACGATCGGATCTTTCCGTCCATTGTACAGGAACAGCCTATGAAAATGAATGGTATAGTTTGAGCGTGTCCATTGCCCCCGTTCCGCCCCCAAACGTCACGTGCTGGTCGTCTAGGGGCCCCACCACAGCATATTGGCTTTGTTAAAATCTCTCACGCAGGCCTCTTGATATCCTAGGCAGACAGACCCTCTTGAAAGGTCATATTGAATCAAAGCGAGGAAAATGGTGTACAGCAATAAAACACACTCGGAACTGACCTAGAACCCTGGAATTCAGGATCTAGACCCAGGGGGCCCAGGCCCAAATTTGGAGGCCATGCGACCTTTTGACCCCTGCTTTCCAAACGTCCCACTTGCCGTCTATTCAACAGGCTGTTTGTGTCTAATTGGGCCAATTAAGCACAAAAAAAGACCAGAGGGACACAAAACTCTGGGCACCGCCCCAGGGGCCCGAGACGAGACACATATGTCAGTCTCGGGACGATCGGAACATGAGCTCCACTACCCAAGGAATAATATAGTACTGATAATATTTACACAATATTTACACTATAGTAGGTCTACTGATAATATTTACACAATATTTACACTATAGTAGGTCTACTGATAATATTTACACAATATTTACACTATAGTAGGTCTACTGATAATATTTACACAATATTTACACTATAGTAGGTCTACTGATAATATTTAACACAATATTTACACTATAGTAGGTCTACTGATAATATTTACACAATATTTACACTATAGTAGGTCTACTGATAATATTTACACAATATTTGCACTATAGTAGGTCTACTGATAATATTTACACAATATTTACACTATAGTAGGTCTACTGATAATATTTACACAATATTTACACTATAGTAGGTCTACTGATAATATTTACACAATATTTACACTATAGTAGGTCTACTGATAATATTTACACAATATTTGCACTATAGTAGGTCTACTGATAATATTTACACAATATTTACACTATAGTAGGTCTACTGATAATATTTACGCAATATTTGCACTATAGTAGGTCTACTGATAATATTTACAATAATGTATTGAATTTGATTGGTGTCTCTCACATTTTCCCACAGCAACATTATATAGTGTACATTAATTTACAATGTTTTATAATAATAATGTATTCTATTTAGTGTCCAATTCATTCATTTAACATATTTAATATTGGGGGCATCCAAGTTTTGAAAAAAAAAAAAGTAACAGTAGTTACTTTCCCTGGTAATTAGTTACTTTTATAATGATGTAACTCAGTTACTAACTCAGTTACTATTTGTAAGAAGTAACTAGTAACTATAACTAATTACTTTTTTAAAGTAACGTACCCAACACTGGTTA
Source organism: Gobio gobio (assembly GCF_949357685.1). NCBI lineage: Eukaryota > Metazoa > Chordata > Actinopteri > Cypriniformes > Gobionidae > Gobio > Gobio gobio. The sequence continues at coordinate 2,098,139 of NC_137098.1, forward strand.
TTTTACATAATCTCATAATCTGTACTGTTTAAATGCTATGAACAAGAAAGTAATGCGATAATAACAGTCTATGTCTAAAAAAAAAAAAACACTTAACTAAACTATTGTTATTATTGTTACTAACAAATTCCACTTGTTTAGGGAACTAAACTCCTCTGATTGCCCACATACTGTATAAGCAGGTGAGTATATTTCTCTTTGCCTATATGCTCTTTGTTTACGGTAAAAGTAAAGTAGGGTAATGCTTATTCTGTGCTAATATGTCACTTTCTGATTCAAAAATAAGACGTGGATGGTTGTTACCAAGACAACAGAGTCTCATTTTACCCCATAGCCCACTTCCAACCTGTTACTAAATTACTAGATTACAGTGCCAGGGCACAGCTTCAAAGAGCAGAGACTGGCAATGTTAATGTAATGAAACTGTACATGCATCTGTTTAAAACAAGACCTGTCAGCTTGGAAGTAAAATAGACCAATTACGCGTTTACCCCTCCTGGCTAATATCAACATCTTGGCAGGTTTAAAGTTTTCTACTCTGACATGAGTTTCTTCAACGATGGCAACATTAATGCAGACCTTACTAAATTTCTAAGCTTTGGGCAAATGCTTGTACTTGCATGCTAATGATTACCACAAAATATTATACTCTAATAAACCATATGTGCTATGGATGAATGTTTCCTCAAATTATGTTGCTTTTTGTCAGTGTTTGGGTAGTTTTGTGTTACCCGGATCCTGGGTCAGACGTAACAACTCAGTATTTGAGTAGTTTTTGTGTTACCCAGATCCTGCTCAGATATAACAACCCAGTGTTTGAGTAGTTTTTCTGTTGCCCATTTTCCGGGTCAGATATAACAACTCAGTGTTTGGGTAGTTTTTGTGTTGCCCAGATCCTGCTCAGATATAACAACTCAGTGTTTGGGTAGTTTTTGTGTTACCCAGATGCTGGTCAGACGTAACAACCCAGTGTTTGGGTAGTTTTTGTGTTACCCAGATCCTGGTCAGATATAACAACTCAGTGTTTGGGTAGTTTTTGTGTTACCCAGATGCTGGTCAGACGTAACAACCCAGTGTTTGGGTAGTTTTTGTGTTACCCAGATGCTGGTCAGATATAACAACCCAGTGTTTGAGTAGTTTTTGTGTTACCCAGATCCTGCTCAGATATAACAACCCAGTGTTTGAGTAGTTTTTGTGTTACCCAGATGCTGGTCAGACGTAACAACCCAGTGTTTGGGTAGTTTTTGTGTTACCCAGATGCTGGTCAGATATGACAACCCAGTGTTTGAGTAGTTTTTGTGTTACCCAGATGCTGGTCAGATATAACAACCCAGTGTTTGGGTAGTTTTTGTGTTACCCAGATGCTGGTCAGATATAACAACCCAGTGTTTGAGTAGTTTTTGTGTAACCAGATCCTGGGTCAGACATAACAACCCAGTGTTTGGGTAGTTTTGTGTTACCCAGATCCTGTGTCAGACGTAACAACAACCCTGTGGGCCGCCCTGGCCTCCCCAACTCTTTTCGCGTGATGGAAACGACTGATGCCTTGCATAATACTGTATGACTGTATTCAAAAATATACAGAATATAATTACTTATGATGTTAAAATATGTTCTAAGATCTGTAAACTGATTGGTTATGGACAGTCACAGCATATTTCGGCATGACACAAGGTCAACAGGACAACAGAGACTGCTCGATTACACTTCAATTACTTCTAAATGTTTAATTTTTACTTCTAATATTTGCTAGAAAAGCTGTTGGCAATATGTATTAAAACTATATAAAATATGTTATACTGTAAAATAAGATTTAGTATGTATGACGTAAAAAAATAGCATTGTAGTAAACTAAGCTGGGTTAAATAACCCAATTTGCTGGGTAAAATTAACTCTGTCCTATATTATGTCCTATATTTACCCAGCCATTGGGTTAAAAACAACCCAAATTGGGTTGGTTTTCAACCCAGTGTTTTTAGAGTGTAGCATAGAGTTCCAGCATAGAGTTTTTTCCTGTGGCAATCAACATTATACCACAAATATCAGCAGAATTGGACTAAAAGCGGCATCCCCTCACAGATGACTGTCCTGTCTCGTGGAGCACATGTGGTGTTTTGTTATTTTGGGCCATGTGCCAGGTCTGGTGGTCCCAAGTCCGGTGGTCCCTAAACGGAGGAGGAGAAAGATTCCCTCCGTGGCAGTTCCAGTGGTCCCGAGTACGGTGATCCCAGTTCCGGTGGTCTCGAGTCCTGTGGTCCTAGTGTCGGTGGTCCTAGTTCCGGTGGTCCCAGTTCCGGTGGTCCCAGTTCCGGTGGTCCCAGGTCCATTGGTCCCTAAACGGAGGAGGAGAAAGGCTCCCTCCATGGCAGTTCCGGTTGTCCCGAGTCCGGTGGTACCGATTCCGGTGTTCCTGATTCCGGTGGTCCCAGTTCCGGTAGCCTCCCAAACGGTCTGTCCCTCCCGTCCCACCCTGGTCTGTCCCTCCCGTCCCACCCTGGTCTGTTCCTCCCGTCCCTCCCTGGTCTGTCCCTCCCGTCCCGCCCTGGACTGTCCCCCCCGTCCCGTCCTGGTCTGTTCCTCCCGTCCCGTCCTGGTCTGTCCCTCCTGTCCCATCCTGGTCTGTTCCTCCCGTCCCATCCTGGTCTGTTCCTCCCGTCCCTCCCTGGTCTGTCCCTCCCGTCCCGCCCTGGACTGTCCCCCCCATCCCATCCTGGTCTGTCCCTCCCGTCCCGTCCTGGTCTGTCCCTCCCGTCCCATCCCCGTCCCATCCTGGTCTGTTCCTCCCGTCCCGCCATGGTCTGTCCCTCCAGTCCCGCCCTGGTCTGTCCCTCCCATTCTGCTGTTGTCTGTCCCTCCCGTCCCGCCCTGGTCTGTCCCTCCCATCCTGCTGTTGTCTGTCCCTCCAGTCCCGCCCTGGTCTGTCCCTCCCGTCCCGCCATGGTCTGTCCCTCCCGTCCCACCCTGGTTTGTCCCTCCCATCCCGCCCTGGTCTGTCCCTCCTGTCCTGCCGTGGTCTGTCCCTCCCATCCCACCCTGATCTGTCCCTCCCGTCCCGCTATGGTCTGTCCCTCCCATCCTGCTGTTGTCTGTCCCTCCTGTCCTGCCGTGGTCTGTCCCTCCCATCCCACCCTGATCTGTCCCTCCCGTCCCGCCCTGGTCTGTCCCTCCCATCCTGCTGTTGTCTGTCCCTCCAGTCCCGCCCTGGTCTGTCCTTCCCATCCCTCCCTGGTCTGTCCCTCCCGTCCCGCCGTGGTCTGTCCCTCCCGTCCCGCCATGGTCTGTCCCTCCCGTCCCACCCTGGTTTGTCCCTCCCATCCCTCCCGTCCCGCCCTGGTCTGTACCTCCCGTCCCGCCCTGGTCTGTCCCTCCTGTACCGCCGTGGTCTGTCCCTCCCGTCCCACCCTGATCTGTCCCTCCCGTCGCGCCATGGTCTGTCCCTCCTGTCCCACCCTGGTCTGTCCCTCCCATCCCGCCCTGGTCTGTCCCTCCCGTCCCGTCCCGTCCCGCCCTGTCCCTCCTGTCCCACCCTGGTCTGTTCCTCCCATCCCGCCCTGGTCTGTCCGTCCTGTCCTGTCATGGTCTGTCCCTCCTGTCCCACCCTGGTCTGTCCCTCCCATCCCGCCCTGGTCTGTCCATCCCGTCCCACCCTGCCCTCCCGTCCCACCCTGGTCTGTCCCTCCCGTCCCTCCCTGGTCTGTTGGTCTGTCCCTCCCGTCCCACCCTGGTCTGTCCCTCCCGTCTCTACCTGATCTGTCCCTCCTGTCCCGCCCTGATCTGTCCCTCCCGTCTCTACCTGATCTGTCCCTCCCGTCCCACCCTGGTCTGTCCCTCCCATCCCGCCCTGGTCTGTCCCTCCCGTCTCTACCTGATCTGTCCCTCCTGTCCCGCCCTGGTCTGTCCCTCCCGTCTCTACCTGATCTGTCCCTCCCGTCCCGCCCTGATCTGTCCCTCCCGTCCCGCCATGGTCTGTCCCTCCTGTCCCACCTTGGTCTGTCCCTCCCATCCCGCCCTGGTCTGTCCCTCCCGTCCCGTCCCGCCCTGGTCTGTCCCTCCCATCCCGCCCTGGTCTGTCCCTCCTGTCCTGCCATGGTCTGTCCCTCCTGTCCCACCCTGGTCTGTCCCTCCCATCCCGCCCTGGTCTGTCCATCCCGTTCCACCCTGGTCTGTCCCTCCCGTCCCTCCCTGGTCTGTCCCTCCCGTCCCCCCCTGGTCTGTCCCTCCCGTCTCTACCTGATCTGTCCCTCCTGTCCCGCCCTGATCTGTCCCGCCCGTCTCTACCTGATCTGTCCCTCCCGTCCCGCCCTGGTCTGTCCCTCCTGTCTCTACCTGATCTGTTCCTCCTGTCCCGCCCTGATCTGTCCCTCCCATCTCTACCTGATCTGTCCCTCCCATCTCTACCTGATCTGTCCCTCCCGTCCCGCCCTGATCTGTCCCTCCCGTCCCGCCCTGGTCTGTCCATCCCGTTCCACCCTGGTCTGTCCCTCCCGTCCCTCCCTGGTCTGTCCCTCCCGTCCCTCCCTGGTCTGTCCCTCCCGTCCCCCCCTGGTCTGTCCCTCCCGTCTCTACCTGATCTGTCCCTCCTGTCCCGCCCTGATCTGTCCCTCCCGTCTCTACCTGATCTGTCCCTCCCGTCCCGCCCTGGTCTGTCCCTCCTGTCTCTACCTGATCTGTTCCTCCTGTCCCGCCCTGATCTGTCCCTCCCATCTCTACCTGATCTGTCCCTCCCATCTCTACCTGATCTGTCCCTCCCGTCCCGCCCTGATCTGTCCCTCCCGTCCCGCCCTGATCTGTCCCTCCCGTCCCTCCCTGATCTGTCCCTCCCGTCCCTCCCTGATCTGTCCCTCCCATCTCTACCTGATCTGTCCCTCCCGTCTCTACCTGATCTGTCCCTCCCGTCCCGCCCTGATCTGTCCCTCCCGTCCCGCCCTGATCTGTCCCTCCCGTCCCTCCCTGATCTGTCCCTCCCATCTCTACCTGATCTGTCCCTCCCATCTCTACCTGATCTGTCCCTCCCATCTCTACCTGATCTGTCCCTCCCGTCTCTACCTGATCTGTCCCTCCTCTCCCGCCCTGACCTGTCCCTCCCGTCCCTCCCTGATCTGTCCCTCCCATCTCTACCTGATCTGTCCCTCCCATCTCTACCTGATCTGTCCCTCCCGTCTCTACCTGATCTGTCCCTCCCGTCCCGCCCTGATATGTCCCTCCCGTCCCGCCCTGATCTGTCCCTCCCGTCCCTCCCTGATCTGTCCCTCCCATCTCTACCTGATCTGTCCCTCCCATCTCTACCTGATCTGTCCCTCCCGTCCCGCCCTGATCTGTCCCTCCCATCTCTACCTGATCTGTCCCTCCCATCTCTACCTGATCTGTCCCTCCCATCTCTACCTGATCTGTCCCTCCCGTCTCTACCTGATCTGTCCCTCCTCTCCCGCCCTGACCTGTCCCTCCCGTCCCTCCCTGATCTGTCCCTCCCATCTCTACCTGATCTGTCCCTCCCATCTCTACCTGATCTGTCCCTCCCGTCTCTACCTGATCTGTCCCTCCCGTCCCGCCCTGATCTGTCCCTCCCGTCCCGCCCTGATCTGTCCCTCCCGTCCCTCCCTGATCTGTCCCTCCCATCTCTACCTGATATGTCCCTCCCATCTCTACCTGATCTGTCCCTCCCGTCTCTACCTGATCTGTCCCTCCTCTCCCGCCCTGACCTGTCCCTCCCGTCCCTCCCTGATCTGTCCCTCCCGTCTCTACCTGATCTGTCCCTCTCATCTCTACCTGATCTGTCCCTCCCATCTCTACCTGATCTGTCCCTCCCGTCCCTACCTGATCTGTCCCTCCTCTCCCGCCCTGACCTGTCCCTCCCGTCCCTCCCTGATCTGTCCCTCCCATCTCTACCTGATCTGTCCCTCCCATCTCTACCTGATCTGTCCCTCCCGTCTCTACCTGATCTGTCCCTCCTCTCCCGCCCTGATCTGTCCCTCCCATCTCTACCTGATCTGTCCCTCCCGTCCCTCCCTGATCTGTCCCTCCCATCTCTACCTGATCTGTCCCTCCCATCTCTACCTGATCTGTCCCTCCCATCTCTACCTGATCTGTCCCTCCCGTCTCTACCTGATCTGTCCCTCCTCTCCCGCCCTGACCTGTCCCTCCCGTCTCTACCTGATCTGTCCCTCCCGTCCCTCCCTGATCTGTCCCTCCCATCTCTACCTGATCTGTCCCTCCCATCTCTACCTTATCTGTCCCTCCCGTCTCTACCTGATCTGTCCCTCCTCTCCCGCCCTGACCTGTCCCTCCCATCTCTACCTGATCTGTCCCTCCCATCTCTACCTGATCTGTCCCTCCCATCTCTACCTGTTCCTCCCATCTCTACCTGATCTGTCCCTCCCATCTCTACCTGATCTGTCCCTCCCATCTCTACCTGATCTGTCCCTCCCGTCTCTACCTGATCTGTCCCTCCTCTCCCGCCCTGACCTGTCCCTCCCGTCCCGCCCTGATCTGTCCCTCCCGTCCCTCCCTGATCTGTCCCTCCCGTCCCTCCCTGATCTGTCCCTCCTATCTCTACCTGATCTGTCCCTCCCATCTCTACCTGTTCCTCCCATCTCTACCTGATCTGTCCCTCCCATCTCTACCTGATCTGTCCCTCCCATCTCTACCTGATCTCTACCTGATCTGTCCCTCCTATCTCTACCTGATCTGTCCCTCCCATCTCTACCTGTCCCTCCTGTCTCTACCTGATCTGTCCCTCCCATCTCTACCTGATCTGTCCCTCCCGTCTCTACCTGATCTGTCCCTCCCGTCTCTACCTGATCTGTCCCTCCCGTCCCGCCCTGATCTGTCCCTCCCGTCCCGCCCTGATCTGTCCCTCCCGTCCCTCCCTGATCTGTCCCTCCCATCTCTACCTGATCTGTCCCTCCCATCTCTACCTGATCTGTCCCTCCCGTCTCTACCTGATCTGTCCCTCCCGTCCCGCCCTGATCTGTCCCTCCTGTCCCGCCCCGATCTGTCCCTCCCGTCCCGCCCCGATCTGTCCCTCCCATCTCTACCTGATCTGTCCCTCCCATCTCTACCTGATCTGTCCCTCCCATCTCTACCTGATCTGTCCCTCCCATCTCTACCTGATCTGTCCCTCCCATCTCTACCTGATCTGTCCCTCCCGTCTCTACCTGATCTGTCCCTCCCGTCTCTACCTGATCTGTCCCTCCCATCTCTACCTGATCTGTCCCTCCCATCTCTACCTGATCTGTCCCTCCCATCTCTACCTGATCTGTCCCTCCCATCTCTACCTGATCTGTCCCTCCCATCTCTACCTGATCTGTCCCTCCCATCTCTACCTGATCTGTCCCCCCCGTCTCTACCTGATCTGTCCCTCCCGTCTCTACCTGATCTGTCCCTCCCATCTCTACCTGATCTGTCCCTCCCATCTCTACCTGATCTGTCCCTCCCATCTCTACCTGATCTGTCCCTCCCGTCTCTACCTGATCTGTCCCTCCCATCTCTACCTGATCTGTCCCTCCCATCTCTACCTGATCTGTCCCTCCCATCTCTACCTGATCTGTCCCTCCCGTCCCACCCTGACCTGTCCCTCCCGTCCCGCTGTGGTCTGACCCTCCCGTCCCACCCTGATCTGTCCCTCCCGTCTCTACCTGATCTGTCCCTCCCGTCCCTCCCTGAAATGTCCCCCCTGTCCCGCTGTGGTCTGACCCTCCCGTCCCACCCTGATCTGTCCCTCCCGTCTCTACCTGATCTGTCCCTCCCGTCCCTCCCTGGTATGTCCCCCCTGTCCCGCTGTGGTCTGACCCTCCCGTCCCACCCTGATCTGTCCCTCCCGTCTCTACCTGATCTGTCCCTCCCGTCCCTCCCTGATCTGTCCCCCCTGTCCCGCTGTGGTCTGACCCTCCCGTCCCACCCTGGTCTGTCCCTCTCGTTCTCCCACCTGTTCCCTTATAATTAGTTACCCTTTATAATCTCCTTGTGTGTTGAAGTCTGTTGTCGGTTCGTTGTCTAGCGTCTCCTGTTCCCTGTGATCCTGGTTCTAGTATGTTTGAAGTTGGTTTTGTTATTTCTTGATTATATGTTTTCCCCCTCGTGGGTTTTTGTTTTGTTATTATGTTTGTTACTTTTGTTAATAAATCATCTTAAACTGAATTTGAGTCCTCAACTTCAGTTTTCCTTGAGTTAACGTGACAGCCGTGAGACGAGACCGGTGTGGCGCGCAGCTGGCACTCATTATCACTCGCCATCGGCCTGCTCTCGCGGTCCATCGCCTCACTACTTGCCACATGGTGATTGTTGGCTCGAATGTGTTGAGCGTTGTTCAAGATTCACAGCTCTGTCTCCCATCTGGAGGTGGTGTAGCTCGTGGGCTGTGTCAGGGCAAACACACGCACAGTCTCCTGGGTATTTACACCAAACAGGTTGGTGGATTGAGGAGTTTGGCTGTAGGACCTAGTTTCAGTTTGTAGTTCCTCTCCGTTTCTATCTTCTTCCATTTATCCCTCTATAGCTCCCTTTCATTTCTTTTGTCACTTTTAAGTCCTATCTCACCTACTCCCTCTCTCTCCCGCTCACTCTACCGTGTTTTATCCTGCGGATGGGACCAGATTTCAGTTTTTTCACATGTTTTTAAGGGCAGGGTGCAGCTCCACCCAGGAATGCAACCCCGCTCTCATGAATACTGTCCGCCCGGTATCTGACACACTTTGCGGCCATCATCTGCCGCTCTGGGAGCCCGTTTGCACCCATCACTGTCTGCCTTGTCAGTCCTGCTAATTTAATACTTCCTATTAAATGGATAGACCCTAGATCCACGAGAGGGATCTTGAATTACATTCAGGAAAAACGAGTAATCCAGGTGGAGAAGTGTTTTTTTCCTCTGGCACATTTAGTGACTGTAGGAGTAAAATATACTCCCTGTGTTGGTCAGGGTATGACATGATGGTCCCATGGGCAGAACTCTTGGTGTGATGTTTAGCTTGGGTATATCTGATCACAGTGTCTGATTAACTCAATGTGAAATAAGGCAACACCTTACAGTTAAAACTAATTGTTTAAAGGGGACCTTCAGCGCTGGGAAGATGAATGTGTATTTAAACTGGGTCCTTTATGTAGTAGAAATGTGAAATTATTTTTGAATTTGGTGTCTTCTAGAAAAGACAGAAAATAATTTTTTGTCTCATGTGGATGAAAGACAACAACTCCCAGAATGCACTTGCTTCGCTGCCCAACGAGGCCACTCCCAAACCACGGCTACTGGTTACATCTCTTGCCCACCGCGGCTCCGCCCCCACCGTCGTTTTGATTTTCATAGTAATACAATAATTTCGTTCAGTTAGAGAATAAACACTACAATTAAAAACTGAACGTGTCTTTTCAATAACGTGCGAGTGAGCCGAACGAAAGGCACAGCACAGACGCAGCAGGAGTCAGATTTCATTCATCACGAGAGAAGAGCTGAGCAGAGCTGAGCAGAGCTGAGGTGAGGTGAGCGACGCAGTCATTCTCAGCACGCGTCCAGTCTGGCGCATTACAGATCATGCCTTTGGAAGCTTAACTTTCATTGGAATTCATTGAAAAGTTGAAACACTCCCTTTGCTCCGCACCACTCGGTTATTAATGCCAAGCGTATTTACATTCTGTGCGTGAGATCCCTCCGCTGTGGGTGGGCATAAATTAGACAATGCCCCATTTGTATATTTAAACATCTAATTTCAGAAATCGTGTAATACACAATTTATCGTCTTAACTCCCTGTTTTTGACAAAAAATTGCAAATTCAGAATATTCTAATGCGTAATTTTCAAAAAACACTGTTATAACAATGCAACTACATTGTAAAAACAATTTTAATTGTTTTGAAGAAGGATGTTCAGGGTATTTGCTACTTTAGGTGAATGATACAAGTAAAAATTATATTAGGGTTCCTTGATGTGCCTGGAGACCATTGCTATGAGGTTGCTAGAGTGTTGTTTGTGAGTTGCTAGGTGGCTTAAAGGATGCTTTGGATGGTTACTAGGTAATTGTTTACTGTTCCAAGTGAAAAGAGCCCACGTTTCTTCTCAACACGTTCAGGAAATTGTGCAAGCCAAAATATATAGAAGATAAATAGTCAATACCCAATGGATTTTGAATAAAATGTAGCGTCCCATTCATTGGCAACGATATAAAGATTATAAACCCAGACATTCAGGTATTTATGTCGAATAATTCCCAAAACACCAGCAATATAAACCACCACCAAATACAATAACCTTTCAATCAATCAATCAATCGACTGAATTAATATTGAACAGAACTTACAAGATACTTTTGCAAAGGGTTTTCAGCAGAAATGATTGTTACCCCGTTGTAAAGAGTCGGTGTGCGCTAGTGAGATATCTTATTTCAGCTTGCATTATTTATTTACATTTTGTCTTGTATTAATGTACAGGGTATACATTTGAAAGGCATAATGCCTGTAATGACTTTTGAAAACAACAATAATTTCTAAAGCAACAACCATTAAGTATGCATAGATAAAATGGAGAGGAATATTACCTGCAAAGAATTTGCATAAAACATGATAATAGATTCAACTGTAAAGATCTTAAAAATTAAAAAAAAAAAAGTCTAAGCATGAACTTGCATTTCTGCAACGATTAACTCTATGGAAACAGCCACATATATCTCTATTCCTCTATTGAGATTGGAGATGCTGTTTCTCACAATAAAATTAAGGAAAATCGGCCTAAACAAGCTGTCATTACATTTGTGCTTCTTCTCCATATGGTCCGGATCTAACAAGATTGTTACGTCTATTCAATAGGTTATTATAACATTTCTCTTTGGCTGCTTTTATTGGGAATGAGTATATAAACAAGACAAGCTCCATACAAAGCGATACAAATGACCTACAGCAAGTAGGAGATCTTTCTGAGATCACAGCTTCTGAATGTGATCCCACTGTCCCTAAAGGCACAAAAGGGAACGCCACACTTCCCAGCAGAACATTGCCCAAAGCATCACGGCCTCTGCCGGCTTTCCTTCTTCCCATAGTGCACCTGGTGCCATGTGTTCCCCAGGTAAGCCACTCACACGCACCCGCACTGAAAATGTGAGTGAGAATGTGTTTAGAGTTTGGCAAAAAGTGATTTGCAAACAGTGTCAAACTTGTTTAAGGTTTTACAGGAAGACAGAAAGACAAAAAGTTTTAGGCTATTGAGAATTTGGTTCAGAGAATGGGTTTATTAGTGGTGCTTGCGTAGCAAGGCATCACTATTACTATCTTGCCCCAGAACGGTTTTAGTGATGCCTTGCGAAGCAAGGCATCACCATCACTCTCAAACATACTTATTAGTGGGCCTTGCGAAGCAAGGCATCAATATTGTTATTCTCCATACTTATTAATATTCGTGGAGCTTGTTTAGCAAGGCGTATATATACTATGTAACCCAGGAACGGTTTATTATAATTATTATTATTTTTCCACACAACATTTTGACGCACTACTCCTCCCACAGTTTTTGTCACAGACCCATGAATGAGGTGTCAAAACGTGCGGCTTATTCGGGAATGGTGTGCTATATCTTTTCTAAGGGGTCGGGGGTGCGGTGTTCGCCCCAGGGGCGAAAAAGTAGCGAAAAAAATCCCATAGACTTAACATTGCGAAAAATTTTAACGAGTCATAACTCTGAGCGAGGATTTCGTAGAAACTCGTGTGTCACCACATTTGAAGAGGCTGACAGGCCCTGTAAGATGACACATCGCAATGGGGTATAAGTTGTACCCCTGGGGCGCTAGAGCTCCCCAAATTTCCTCAAATTTCCCCATTGACTTATAATGGGGAGGGACGTCCCATAAAACTCATGCGTTTCTCTTACAATAGGAAATTGCATAGGGATTTTGTATTGACCACAGCTCTGGCTCACAGTGTCTCAGAGACAAGGGGGTGGGCTCAATTTACTCAGACAGCCAATCACTATCTCAGGATGATTGTCAACCTATGAAGCCACGCCCTAGCAACCATTTACAGCTCCCTAGCAACTGATCCCATAGACTTCCATTGAAAGAGATCAAAGGGATATCTTTGGATAGAAGTGTCACAGAAACACGAGGGTGGGTTTGTTTGACTCGGGGCATCAACAGCCAATCACAAATCACCGTCAACACTTCCTAGCCACGCCCTAGCAACCATTATCAAGCAGCCTAGCAACCGTTTACCAAGACCTATATCTCTGCCTCAGAACATCATAGAAACATGGGGGTTGGTTTATATCATTCATACTGACAAGCAGCCTTTGGATTATTGTCATTGGATGATGCCAAGCCACTCCATAGCAACCAAACAAAGCACCCTAGCAACCGTTTACCAAGACCTATATCTCTGCATCAGAACATCGTAAAGACATGGGGGTTGGTTTATATCATTCATACAGACAAGCAGTATCATCATTGGATGCTGCCAAGCCCCCCTAGCAACCAAACAGAGTACCCTAGCAACCGTATACCAAGACCTATATCTCCGCTTCGGAACATCGTAGAGACATGGGGGTTGGTTTATATCATTCATACTGACAAGCAGTATCATCATTGGATGCTGCCAAGCCCCCCTAGCAACCAAACAGAGTACCCTAGCAACCGTATACCAAGACCTGTATCTCTGCTTCAGAACATCATAGAGGCATGGGGGTTGGTTTATATCATTCATACAGACAAGCAGTATCATCATTGGATGCTGCCAAGCCCCCCTAGCAACCAAACAGAATACCCTAGCAACCGTATACCAAGACCTATATCTCCGCTTCGGAACATCGTAGAGACATGGGGGTTGGTTTATATCATTCATAGAGACAAGCAGTATCATCATTGGATGCTGCCAAGCCCCCCTAGCAACCAAACAGAGTACCCTAGCAACCGTATACCAAGACCTATATCTCTGCTTCAGAACATCATAGAGGCATGGGGGTTGGTTTATATCATTCATACAGACAAGCAGTATCATCATTGGATGCTGCCAAGCCCCCTTAGCAACCAAACAGAGTACCCTAGCAACCATATACCAAGACCTATATCTCTGCTTCAGAACATCATAGAGACATGGGGGTTGGTTTATATCATTCATACAGACAAGCAGTATCATCATTGGATGCTGCCAAGCCCCCTTAGCAACCAAACAGAGTACCCTAGCAACCATATACCAAGACCTATATCTCTGCCTCAGAACATCATAGAGACATGGGGGTTGGTTTATATCATTCATACAGACAAGCAGTATCATCATTGGATGCTGCCAAGCCCCCTAGCAACCAAACAGAGTACCCTAGCAACCGTATACCAAGACCTATATCTCTGCTTCGGAACATCGTAGAGACATGGGGGTTGGTTTATATCATTCATACAGACAAGCAGTATCATCATTGGATGCTGCCAAGCCCCCCTAGCAACCAAACAGAGTACCCTAGCAACCGTATATCAAGACCTATATCTCTGCTTCAGAACATCATAGAGGCATGGGGGTTGGTTTATATCATTCATACAGACAAGCAGTATCATCATTGGATGCTGCCAAACCCCTCCATAGCAACCAAACAGAGTACCCTAGCAACCGTTTACCAAGACCTATATCTCTGCCTCAGAACATCCTAGAGACATGGGGGTTGGTTTATATCATTCATACAGACAAGCAGTATCATCATTGGAAGCTGCCAAGCCCCTCCATAGCAACCAAACAGAGTACCCTAGCAACCGTTTACAAGGACCTATATCTCTGCATCAGAACATCGTAGAGGCATGGGGGTTGGGTCTTTTGACTCAGACTGGCAAATAGTCTTTAAATGTCACCCCATAAATTGTATAGCCACTCCATAGCAACCATTTAGAGTACCCTAGCAACCGTACAAACACATGAATAGGACATATCTCAGCTCCAGAACATCGTACAGACTTGGGGGTGGCCTCTTTTGTTTCGGGTGAGAATCCAGTACAGACAACATGGCATCCGAGAGGATTTTTTTGCCACGGCAAGCACCACTCACATTTTCTTCAGGAAATGTACATTCTAGTTAGTGGTGCTTGCGAAGCAAGGCATCACTATTACTATCTTGCCTCAGAACGGTTTTAGTGATGCCTTGCGCAGCAAGGCATCACCATCACTCTCAAACATACTTATTAGTGGGCCTTGCGAAGCAAGGCATCAATATTGTTATTCTCCATACTTATTAATATTCGTGGAGCTTGTTTAGCAAGGCGTATATATACTATGTAACCCAGGAACGGTTTATTATTATTTATAATTATTCTTATTCCGGACAACATTTTGTCCCGCTACTCCTCCCACAGTTTTTGTCACAGACCCATGAATGAGGTGTCAAAACGTGCGGCTTAATCGGGAATGGTGTGCTATATCTTTTCTAAGGGGTCGGGGGTGCGGTGTTCGCCCCAGGGGCGAAAAAGTAGCAAAAAAAATCCCATAGACTTAACATTGCGAAAATTTTTAACGAGTCATAACTCTGAGCGAGGATTTCGTAGAAACTCGTGTGTCACCACATTTGAAGAGGCTGACAGGCCCTGTAAGATGACACATCGCAATGGGGTATAAGTTGTACCCCTGGGGCGCTAGAGCTCCCCAAATTTCCTCAAATTTCACCATTGACTTATAATGGGGAGGGACGTCCCATAAAACTCATGCGTTTCTCTTACTATGGGAAATTGCATAGGGATTTTGTATTGACCATAGCTCTGGCTCACAGTGTCTCAGAGACAAGGGGGTGGGCTCAATTTACTCAGACAGCCAATCACTATCTCAGGATGATTGTCAACATATGAAGCCACGCCCTAGCAACCATTTACAGCTCCCTAACAACTGATCCCATAGACTTCCATTGAAAGAGATCAAAGTGATATCTTTGGATAGAAGTGTCACAGAAACACGAGGGTGGGTTTGTTTGACTCGGGGCATCAACAGCCATTCACAAATCACCTTCAACACTTCCTAGCCACGCCCTAGCAACCGTTATCAAGCAGCCTAGCAACCGTTTAGCAACACCAATATCTCTACCTCAGAACATCATAGAAGCATGGGGGTTGGTTTATATCATTCATACTGACAAGCAGCCTTTGGAGTATCATCATTGGATGCTGCCAAGCCACTCCATAGCAACCAAACAGTGTACCCTAGCAACCGTTTAGCAAAACCTATATCTCTGCCTCAGAACATCATAGAGATATGGGGGTTGGTTTATATCATTCATACTGACAAGCAGCCTTTGGAGTATCATCATTGGATGCTGCCAAGCCACTCCATAGCAACCAAACAGAGTACCCTAGCAACCATTTACCAAGACCTATATCTCTGCATCAGAACATCATAGAGACATGGGGGTTGGGTCTTTTGGCTCATGTTAGCAAACTGGACTTTCAACATGCTACACATGCTAGCAATGAATAGCTACATGCTAATAATGATTAGCTAACAGCTAAATCAGGCTGAGAACATGCTAACAACTCTATAAAAACTCCATAGTAACCATTTGTGACAATTGACAACTCCCTAACAACAACATAACAACCACCCACAATACCTTAGCAATGCCTAGCAACCGCCCAAAACACCTTAGCAACCGCCTAGCAACGCCCTAGCAACCACCCAGAATACCTTAGCAACCGCCTAGCAACACCATAGCAACCACCCAGAATACCTTAGCAACCACCTAACAACTCCCTAGCAACCACCCAGAATACCTTAGCAACCGCCTAGCAACCGCCCAGAACACCTTAGCAACCGCCTAGCAACGCCCTAGCAACCACCCAGAATACCTTAGCAACCGCCTAGCAACACCATAGCAACCACCCAGAATACCTTGGCAACCACCTAGCAACACCCTAGCAACCACTCCAAATACCTTAGCAACCACCTAGCAACGCCCTAGCAACCACCCAGAACACCCTAGCAACGCCCTAGCAACCACCCAGAATACCTTAGCAACCGCCTAGCAACCGCCCAGAACACCTTAGCAACCGCCTAGCAATGCCCTAGCAACCACCCAGAATACCTTAGCAACCGCCTAGCAACACCATAGCAACCACTCCGAATACCTTAGCAACCACCTAGCAACGCCCTAGCAACCACCCAGAATACCTTAGCAACCGCCTAGCAACACCATAGCAACCACCCAGAATACCTTAGCAACCGCCTAGCAACCGCCCAGAACACCTTAGCAACCGCATAGCAACGCCCTAGCAACCACCCAGAATACCTTAGCAACTGCCTAGCAACGCCCTAGCAACCACCCAGAACACCCTAGCAACCGCCTAGCAACCACCCAGAATACCTTAGCAACCGCCTAGCAACGCCCTAGCAACCACCCAGAATACCTTAGCAACCGCCTAGCAACACCATAGCAACCACCCAGAATACCTTGGCAACCACCTAGCAACACCCTAGCAACCACTCCAAATACCTTAGCAACCACCTAGCAACGCCCTAGCAACCACCCAGAACACCCTAGCAACGCCCTAGCAACCACCCAGAATACCTTAGCAACCGCCTAGCAACCGCCCAGAACACCTTAGCAACCGCCTAGCAATGCCCTAGCAACCACCCAGAATACCTTAGCAACCGCCTAGCAACACCATAGCAACCACTCCGAATACCTTAGCAACCACCTAGCAACGCCCTAGCAACCACCCAGAATACCTTAGCAACCGCCTAGCAACACCATAGCAACCACCCAGAATACCTTAGCAACCGCCTAGCAACCGCCCAGAACACCTTAGCAACCGCATAGCAACGCCCTAGCAACCACCCAGAATACCTTAGCAACTGCCTAGCAACGCCCTAGCAACCACCCAGAACACCCTAGCAACCGCCTAGCAACCACCCAGAATACCTTAGCAACCGCCTAGCAACGCCCTAGCAACCACCCAGAATACCTTAGCAACCGCCTAGCAACGCCCTAGCAACCACCCAGAATACCTTAGCAACCGCCTAGCAACACCATAGCAACCACCCAGAATACCATAGCAACCACCTAGCAACACCCTAGCAACCACTCCGAATACCTTAGCAACCGCCTAGCAACGCCCTAGCAACCACCCAGAAAACCCTAGCAACCGCCTAGCAACCACCCAAAATACCTTAGCAACCGCCTAGCAACGCCCTAGCAACCACTCCGAATACCTTAGCAACTGCCTAGCAACACCCTAACAACCACCCAGAACACCTTAGCAACCGCCTAGCAACGCCCTAGCAACCAAGAAGAATACCTTAGCAACCACCTAGCAATCACCCAGAACACAATAGCAACCGCCTAGCAACGCCCTAGCAACCACCCAGAACACCTTAGCAACCGCCTAGCAACACCCTAGCAACCACCCAGAAAACCTTAGCAACCGTTTACCAAGACCTATATCTCTGCCTCAGAACATCATAGAGACATGGGGGTTGGTTTATATCATTCATACTGACAAGCAGTATAATCATTGGATGCTGCCATGCCACTCCATAGCAACCAAACAGAGTACCCTAGCAACCGGATACCAACACCTATATCTCTGCATCAGAACATCATAGAGACATGGGGGTTGGTTTATATCATTCATACTGACAAGCAGTATCATCATTGGATGCTGCCAAGCCCCTCCATAGCAACCAAACAGAGTACCCTAGCAACCGTTTACAAGGACCTATATCTCTGCATCAGAACATCGTAGAGGCATGGGGGTTGGGTCTTTTGACTCAGACTGGCAAATAGTCTTTAAATGTCACCCCATAAATTGTATAACCACTCCATAGCAACCATATAGAGTACCCTAGCAACCGTACAAACACATGAATAGGACATATCCTAGCTCCACAACATCGTACAGACTTGGGGGTGGCCTCTTTTGTTTCGGGTGAGAATCCAGTACACACAACATAGCATCCGAGAGGATTTTTTTGCCACGGCAAGCACCACTCACATTTTCTTCAGGAAATGTACATTCTAGTTAGTGGTGCTTGCGTAGCAAGGCATCACTATTACTATCTTGCCCCAGAACGGTTTTAGTGATGCCTTGCGAAGCAAGGCATCACCATCACTCTCAAACATACTTATTAGTGTGCCTTGCGAAGCAAGGCATCAATATTGTCATTCTCCATACTTATTAATATTCGTGGAGCTTGTTTAGCAAGGCGTATATATACTATGTAACCCAGGAATGGCTTATTATTCTTCTTCTTCTTCTGGCCACTTTTTCGGCGCGCTTCTCCTCCCACAAATTTTGTCACAGACCCATGAATGAGGCGTCAAATCGACCGGCCTATACGGGAATGGTGTGCTATATCTTTTCTAAGGGATCGGGGGTGCGATGTTCGCCCCAGGGGCGTAAAAGTAACCGAAAAGTCAATGGGATTTAACATTGCGGAGACTTTGACCCCTCATAGCTCTGAGCGAGGATTTCGGAGAAACTCGTGTGTCACCACATCTGAAGAGGCTGACAGGCCCTGTAAGATGACACATCGCAATGGGGTATAAGTTGTACCCCTGGGGCGCTAGAGCTGCCCAAATTTCCTCAAATTTCCCCATTGACTTATAATGGGGAGGGACGTCCCATAAAACTCATGTGTTTCTCTTACTATGGGAAATTGCATAGGGATTTTGTATTGACCATAGCTCTGGCTCACAGTGTCTTAGAGACAAGGGGGTGGGCTCAATTTACTCAGACAGCCAATCACTATCTCAGGATGATTGTCAACCTATGAAGCCACGCCCTAGCAACCACTTAGAGCTCCCTAGCAACTGATCCCATAGACTTCCATTGAAAGAGATCAAAGGGATATCTTTTGATAGAAGTGTCATAGAAACAAGAGGGTGGGTTTGTTTGACTCGGGGCATCAACAGCCAATCACAAGTCACCTTCAATACTTCCTAGCCACGCCCTAGCAACCATTATCAAGCAGCCTAGCAACCATTTACCAAGACCTATATCTCTGCCTCAGAACATTATAGAGGCATGGGGGTTGGTTTATATCATTCATACTGACAAGCAGCCTTTGGAGTATCATCATTGGATGCTGCCAAGCCACTCCATAGCAACCAAACAGAGTACCTTAGCAACCGTTTACCAAGACCTATATCTCTGCCTCAGAACATCATACAGACATGGGGGTTGGTTTATATCATTCATACTGACAAGCAGTATCATCACTGGATGCTGCCATGCCACTCCATAGCAACCAAAAAGAGTACCCTAGCAACCGTTTACCAAGACTTATATCTCAGCCTCAGAACATCATACAGACATGGGGGTAGGTTTATATCATTCATTATGACAAGCAGTATCATCATTGGATGCTGCCAAGCCCCCTTAGCAACCAAACAGAGTACCCTAGCAACCATATACCAAGACCTATATCTCTGCTTCAGAACATCATAGAGGCATGGGGGTTGGTTTATATCATTCATACAGACAAGCAGTATCATCATTGGATGCTGCCAATTCCCCCTTAGCAACAAAACAGAGTACCCTAGCAACCATATACCAAGACCTATATCTCTGCTTCAGAACATCATAGAGACATGGGGGTTGGTTTATATCATTCATACAGACAAGCAGTATCATCATTGGATGCTGCCAAGCCCCCTTAGCAACCAAACAGAGTACCCTAGCAACCATATACCAAGACCTATATCTCTGCCTCAGAACATCATAGAGACATGGGGGTTGGTTTGTATCATTCAAACAGACAAGCAGTATCATCATTGGATGCTGCCAAGCCCCCCTAGCAACCAAACAGAGTACCCTAGCAACCGTATACCAAGACCTATATCTCTGCTTCGGAACATCTTAGAGACATGGGGGTTGGTTTATATCATTCATACAGACAAGCAGTATCATCATTGGATGCTGCCAAGCCCCCCTAGCAACCAAACAGAGTACCCTAGCAACCGTATACCAAGACCTATATCTCTGCTTCAGAACATCATAGAGGCATGGGGGTTGGTTTATATCATTCATACAGACAAGCAGTATCATCATTCGATGCTGCCAAGCCCCCTTAGCAACCAAACAGAGTACCCTAGCAACCGTATACCAAGACCTATATCTCTGCTTCACAACATCATAGAGACATGGGGGTTGGTTTATATCATTCATACAGACAAGCAGTATCATCATTGGATGCTGCCAAGCCCCCTTAGCAACCAAACAGAGTACCCTAGCAACCATATACCAAGACCTATATCTCTGCCTCAGAACATCATAGAGACATGGGGGTTGGTTTATATCATTCATACAGACAAGCAGTATCATCATTGGATGCTGCCAAGCCCCCCTAGCAACCAAACAGAGTACCCTAGCAACCGTATACCAAGACCTATATCTCTGCTTCAGAACATCATAGAGGCATGGGGGTTGGTTTATATCATTCATACAGACAAACAGTATCATCATTGGATGCTGCCAAACCCCTCCATAGCAACCAAACAGAGTACCCTAGCAACCGTTTACCAAGACCTATATCTCTGCCTCAGAACATCCTAGAGACTTGGGGGTTGGTTTATATCATTCATATAGACAAGCAGTATCATCATTGGATGCTGCCAAGCCCCTCCATAGCAACCAAACAGAGTACCCTAGCAACCGTTTACAAGGACCTATATCTCTGCATCAGAACATCGTAGAGGCATGGGGGTTGGGTCTTTTGACTCAGACTGGCAAATAGTCTTTAAATGTCACCCCATAAATTGTATAGCCACTCCATAGCAACCATATAGAGTACCCTAGCAACCGTACAAACACATGAATAGGACATATCTCAGCTCCACAACATCGTACAGACTTGGGGGTGGCCTCTTTTGTTTCGGGTGAGAATCCAGTACACACAACATAGCATCCGAGAGGATTTTTTTGCCACGGCAAGCACCACTCACATTTTCTTCAGGAAATGTACATTCTAGTTAGTGGTGCTTGCGTAGCAAGGCATCACTATTACTATCTAGCCCGAAAACGGTTTTAGTGATGCCTTGCGAAGCAAGGCATCACCATCACTCTCAAACATACATATTAGTGTTGCTTGTGAAGCAATGCATCAATATTGTTAATCTCCATATTTTTATTATTAATGGTGCTTGCGTAGCAAGCCATAAATATATTTAGATCGGTTTATTAGTGGTGCTTGCGTAGCAAGGCATCACTATTACTATCTAGCCCGAAAACGGTTTTAGTGATGCCTTGCGAAGCAAGGCATCACCATCACTCTCAAACATACATATTAGTGTTGCTTGTGAAGCAATGCATCAATATTGTTAATCTCCATATTTTTATTATTAATGGTGCTTGCGTAGCAAGCCATAAATATATTTAGATCGGTTTATTATTATTATTATAATAATTATTCTTACTTCTGGACACTTTTTCGGCGCGCTTCTCCTCCCACATTTTTTGTCACAGACCCACGAATGAGGCGTCAAATCGACCGGCCTATACGGGAATGGTGTGCTATATCTTTTCTAAGGGATCGGGGGTACGATGTTCGCCCCAGGGGCGAAAAAGTAGCCGAAAAATCCCATTGACTTAACATTGCGACGAATTTTAACGAGTCATAACTCTGAGAGAGGATTTCGGAGAAATTCGTGTGTCACCACATTTGAAGAGGCTGGCAGGCCCTGTAAGATGACACATCGCAAAGGGGTGTGAGTTGTACCCCTGGGGCGCTAGAGCTCCCCAAATTTTCTCAAATTTCCCCATTGACTTATAATGGGGAGGGACGTCCCATCAAACTCATGTGTTTCTCTTACAATGGGAAATTGCATAGGGATTTTGTATTGACCATAGCTCTGGCACACAGTGTCTCAGAGACAAGGGGGTGGGCTCAATTTACTCAGACAGCCAATCACTATCTCAGGATGATTGTAAACCTATGAAGCCACGCCCTAGCAACCATTTAGAGCTCCCTAGCAACTAATCCCTTAGACTTACATTGAATGAGATGAAAGGGATATCTTTTGATAGAAGTGTCATAGAAACATGAGGGTGGGTTTGTTTGACTCGGGGCATCAACAGCCAATCACAAGTCACCTTCAACACTTCCTAGCCACGCCCTAGCAACCATTATCAAGCAGCCTAGCAACCGTTTAGCAAGACCTATATCTCTGCCTCAGAACATCATAGAGACATGGGGGTTGGTTTATATCATTCATACAGACAAGCAGTATCATCATTGGATGCTGCCAAGCCCCTCCATAGCAACCAAACAGAGTACCCTAGCAACCGTTTACCAAGACCTATATCTCTGCCTCAGAACATCATAGAGACATGGGGGTTGGTTTATATCATTCATACAGACAGGCAGTATCATCATTGGATGCTGCCAAGCCCCCCTAGCAACCAAACAGAGTACCCTAGCAACCATATACCAAGACCTATATCTCTGCTTCAGAACATCATAGAGACATGGGGGTTGGTTTATATCATTCATACAGACAAGCAGTATCATCATTGGATGCTGCCAAGCCCCCTTAGCAACCAAACAGAGTACCCTAGCAACCATATACCAAGACCTATATCTCTGCCTCAGAACATCATAGAGACATAGGGGTTGGTTTATATCATTCATACAGACAAGCAGTATCATCATTGGATGCTGCCAAGCCCCCCTAGCAACCAAACAGAGTACCCTAGCAACCGTATACCAAGACCTATATCTCTGCTTCGGAACATCGTAGAGACATGGGGGTTGGTTTATATCATTCATACAGACAAGCAGTATCATCATTGGATGCTGCCAAGCCCCCCTAGCAACCAAACAGAGTACCCTAGCAACCATATACCAAGACCTATATCTCTGCCTCAGAACATCATAGAGGCATGGGGGTTGGTTTATATCATTCATACAGACAAGCAGTATCATCATTGGATGCTGCCAAGCCCCTCCATAGCAACCAAACAGAGTACCCTAGCAACCGTTTACCAAGACCTATATCTCTGCCTCAGAACATCATAGAGACATGGGGGTTGGTTTATATCATTCATACAGACAAGCAGTATCATCATTGGATGCTGCCAAGCCCCCCTAGCAACCAAACAGAGTACCCTAGCAACCGTGTACCAAGACCTATATCTCTGCTTCGGAACATCGTAGAGACATGGGGGTTGGTTTATATCATTCATACAGACAAGCAGTATCATCATTGTATGCTGCCAAGCCCCTCCATAGCAACCAAACAGAGTACCCTAGCAACCATATACCAAGACCTATATCTCTGCTTCAGAACATCATAGAGGCATGGGGGTTGGTTTATATCATTCATACAGACAAGCAGTATCATCATTGGATGCTGCCAAGCCCCTCCATAGCAACCAAACAGAGTACCCTAGCAACCGTTTACAAGAACCTATATCTCTGCATCAGAACATCGTAGAGGCATGGGGGTTGGGTCTTTTGACTCAGACTGGCAAATAGTCTTTAAATGTCACCCCATAAATTGTATAGCCACTCCATAGCAACCATATAGAGTACCCTAGCAACCGTACAAACACATGAATAGGACATATCTCAGCTCCACAACATCGTACAGACTTGGGGGTGGCCTCTTTTGTTTCGGGTGAGAATCCAGTACACACAACATAGCATCCGAGAGGATTTTTTTGCCACGGCAAGCACCACTCACATTTTCTTCAGGAAATGTACATTCTAGTTAGTGGTGCTTGCGTAGCAAGGCATCACTATTACTATCTTGCCTCAGAACGCTTTTTAGTGATGCCTTGCGCAGCAAGGCATCACCATCACTCTCAAACATACTTATTAGTGGGCCTTGCGAAGCAAGGCATCAATATTGTTATTCTCCATACTTATTAATATTCGTGGAGCTTGTTTAGCAAGGCGTATATATACTATGTAACCCAGGAACGGTTTATTATACTTATTATAATTCCGGACGCTTTTTCGGCGCGCTTCTCCTCCCACAAATTTTGTCACAGACCCATGAATGAGGCGTCAAATCGACCGGCTTATACGGGAATGGTGTGCTATATCTTTTCTAAGGGATCGGGGGTGCGATGTTCGCCCCAGGGGCGAAAAAGTAGCCAAAAAGTCAATGGGATTTAACATTGCGGAAACTTTGACCCCTCATGGCTCCGAGCGAGGATTTCGGAGAAACTCGTGTGTCACCACATTTGAAGAGGCTGACAGGCCCTGTAAGATGACACATCGCAATGGGGTATAAGTTGTACCCCTGGGGCGCTAGAGCTCCCCAAATTTCCTCAAATTTCCCCATTGACTTATAATGGGGAGGGACGTCCCATTAAACGCATGTGTTTCTCTTACAATGGGAAATTGCATAGGGATTTTGTATTGACCATAGCTCTGGCACACAGTGTCTCAGAGACAAGGGGGTGGGCTCAATTTACTCAGACAGCCAATCACTATCTCAGGATGATTGTCAACCTATGAAGCCACGCCCTAGCAACCATTTAGAGCTCCCTAGCAACTGATCCCATAGACTTCCATTGAAAGAGATCAAAGGGATATCTTTGGATAGAAGTCTCATAGAAACACGAGGGTGGGTTTGTTTGACTCGGGGCATAAACAGCCAATCATCAATCACCGTCAACACTTCCTAGCCACGCCCTAGCAACCATTATCAAGCAGCCTAGCAACCGTTTACCAAGACCTATATCTCTGCCTCAGAACATCATAGAGGCATGGGGGTTGGTTTATATCATTCATACTGACAAGCAGCCTTTGGAGTATCATCATTGGATGCTGCCAAGCCACTCCATAGCAACCAAAAAGAGTACCCTAGCAACCGTATAACAAGACCTATATCTCTGCATCAGAACATTGTAGAGACATGGGGGTTGGTTTATATCATTCATACTGACAAGCAGTATCATCATTGAATGTTGCCAAAACATTCCATAGCAACCAACCAGAGTTCCCTAGCAACCGTTTACCAAGACCTATATCTCTGCATCAGAACATCGTAGAGACATGGGGGTTGGTTTATATCATTCATACTGACAAGCAGTATCATCATTGGATGCTGCCAAGCCCCTCCATAGCAACCAAACAGAGTACCCTAGCAACCGTTTACCAAGACCTATATCTCTGCATCAGAACATCATAGAGACATGGGGGTTGGGTTTTTTGGCTCATGCTAGCAAACTGGACTTTCAACATGCTACACATGCTAGCAGTGAATAGCTACATGCTAATAATGACTAGCTAACAGCTAAATCAGGCTGAGAAAATGCTAACAACTCTATAAAAACTCCATAGTAACCATTTGTGACAATTGACAACTGCCTAACAACAACATAGCAACCACCCAAAATACCTTAGCAATGCCTAGCAACCGCCAAGAACACCTTAGCAACCGCCTAGCAACGCCCTAGCAACCACCCAGAATACCTTAGCAACCGCCTAGCAACCGCCCAGAACATCTTAGCAACCGCCTAGCAACGCCCTAGCAACCACCCAGAATACCTTAGCAACCGCCTAGCAACACCATAGCAACCACCCAGAATACCTTAGCAACCACCTAGCAACACCCTAGCAACCACTCCGAATACCTTAGCAACCGCCTAGCAACGCCCTAGCAACCAGCCAGAACACCCTAGCAACCGCCTAGCAACCACCCAGAATACCTTAGCAACCGCCTAGCAACGCCCTAGCAACCACCCAGAATACCTTAGCAACCGCCTAGCAACTACCCAGAACACCTTAGCAACCGCCTAGCAACGTCCTAGCAACCACCCAGAACACCCTAGCAACCGCCTAGCAACCACCCAGAACACCTTAGCAACCGCCTAGCAACATCCTAGCAACCACCCAGAACACCCTAGCAACCGCCTAGCAACCACCCAGAATACCTTAGCAACCACCTAGCAACACCCTAGCAACCACTCCGAATACCTTAGCAACCGCCTAGCAACGCCCTAGCAACCACCCAGAACACCCTAGCAACCGCCTAGCAACCACCCAGAATAACATAGCAACCGCCTAGCAACGCCCTAGCAACCACCCAGAACACCCTAGCAACCGCCTAGCAACCACCCAGAATAACATAGCAACCGCCTAGCAACGCCCTAGCAACCACCCAGAATACCTTAGCAACCGCCTAGCAACACCCTAGCAACCACCCAGAACACCTTAGCAACCGCCTAGAAACGTCCTAGCAACCACCCAGAACACCTTAGCAACCGCCTAGCAACACCCTAGCAACCACCCAGAATACCTTAGCAACCGCCTAGCAACCACCCAGAATACCTTAGCAACCGCCTAGCAACACCCTAGCAACCACCCAGAACACCTTAGCAACCGCCTAGAAACGTCCTAGCAACCACCCAGAACATCTTAGCAACCGCCTAGCAACACCCTAGCAACCACCCAGAATACCTTAGCAACCGTTTACCAAGACCTATATCTCTACCTCAGAACATCATAGAGACATGGGGATTGGTTTATATCATTCATACTGACAAGCAGTATCATCATTGGATGCTGCCAAGCCACTCCATAGCAACCAAACAGAGTACCCTAGCAACCGTATAACAAGACCTATATCTCTGCATCACAACATCGTAAAGACATGGGGGTTGGTTTATATCATTCATACTGACAAGCAGCCTTTGGAGTATTGTCATTGGATGCTGCCAAGCCACTCCATAGCAACCAAACAGAGTACCTTAGCAACCGTTTACCAAGACCTATATCTCTGCCTCAGAACATCATACAGACATGGGGGTTGGTTTATATCATTCATACTGACAAGCAGTATCATCATTGGATGCTGCCATGCCACTCCATAGCAACCAAAAAGAGTACCCTAGCAACCGTTTACCAAAACTTATATCTCAGCCTCAGAACATCTTACAGACATGTTTCTTGGCTTTTTTGCATTATCCGGGTGGCGAATTTTGCCACGGCAAGCACCACTCACATTTTCTTCAGGAAATGTACATTCTAGTTAGTGGTGCTTGCGTAGCAAGGCATCACTATTACTATCTTGCCCCAGAACGGTTTTAGTGATGCCTTGCGCAGCAAGGCATCACCATCACTCTCAAACATACTTATTAGTGGGCCTTGCGAAGCAAGGCATCAATATTGTTAATCTCCATACTTATTAATATTCGTGGAGCTTGTTTAGCAAGGCGTATATATACTATGTAACCCAGGAATGGCTTATTATTCTTCTTCTTCTTCTGGCCACTTTTTCGGCGCGCTTCTCCTCCCACAAATTTTGTCACAGACCCATGAATGAGGCGTCAAATCGACCGGCCTATACGGGAATGGTGTGCTATATCTTTTCTAAGGGATCGGGGGTGCGATGTTCGCCCCAGGGGCGTAAAAGTAACCGAAAAGTCAATGGGATTTAACATTGCGGAGACTTTGACCCCTCATAGCTCTGAGCGAGGATTTCGGAGAAACTCGTGTGTCAGCACATCTGAAGAGGCTGACAGGCCCTGTAAGATGACACATCGCAATGGGGTATAAGTTGTACCCCTGGGGCGCTAGAGCTGCCCAAATTTCCTCAAATTTCCCCATTGACTTATAATGGGGAGGGACGTCCCATAAAACTCATGTGTTTCTCTTACTATGGGAAATTGCATAGGGATTTTGTATTGACCATAGCTCTGGCTCACAGTGTCTTAGAGACAAGGGGGTGGGCTCAATTTACTCAGACAGCCAATCACTATCTCAGGATGATTGTCAACCTATGAAGCCACGCCCTAGCAACCACTTAGAGCTCCCTAGCAACTGATCCCATAGACTTCCATTGAAAGAGATCAAAGGGATATCTTTTGATAGAAGTGTCATAGAAACAAGAGGGTGGGTTTGTTTGACTCGGGGCATCAACAGCCAATCACAAGTCACCTTCAATACTTCCTAGCCACGCCCTAGCAACCATTATCAAGCAGCCTAGCAACCATTTACCAAGACCTATATCTCTGCCTCAGAACATTATAGAGGCATGGGGGTTGGTTTATATCATTCATACTGACAAGCAGCCTTTGGAGTATCATCATTGGATGCTGCCAAGCCACGCCATAGCAACCAAACAGAGTACCCTAGCAACCGTTTACCAAGATCTATATCTCTGCATCAGAACATCATACAGACATGGGGGTTGGTTTATATCATTCATACTGACAAGCTGTATCCATTGGATGCTGCCAAGCCACTCCATAGCAACCAAACAGAGTACCCTAGCAACCGTTTACCAAGACCTATATCTCTGCATCAGAACATCATAGAGACATGGGGGTTGGTTTATATCATTCATACAGACAAGCAGTATCATCATTGGATGCTGCCAAGCCCCCCTAGCAACCAAACAGAGTACCCTAGCAACCGTATACCAAGACCTATATCTCTGCTTCGGAACATCGTAGAGACATGGGGGTTGGTTTATATCATTCATACAGACAAGCAGTATCATCATTGGATGCTGCCAAGCCCCCCTAGCAACCAAACAGAGTACCCTAGCAACCGTATACCAAGACCTATATCTCTGCTTCAGAACATCATAGAGGCCTGGGGGTTGGTTTATATCATTCATACAGACAAGCAGTATCATCATTGGATGCTGCCAAGCCCCCTTAGCAACCAAACAGAGTACCCTAGCAACCATATACCAAGACCTATATCTCTGCTTCAGAACATCATAGAGACATGGGGGTTGGTTTATATCATTCATACAGACAAGCAGTATCATTATTGGATGCTGCCAAGCCCCCTTAGCAACCAAACAGAGTACCCTAGCAACCATATACCAAGACCTATATCTCTGCCTCAGAACATCATAGAGACATGGGGGTTGGTTTATATCATTCATACAGACAAGCAGTATCATCATTGGATGCTGCCAAGCCCCCCTAGCAACCAAACAGAGTACCCTAGCAACCGTATATCAAGACCTATATCTCTGCTTCGGAACATCGTAGAGACATGGGGGTTAGTTTATATCATTCATACAGACAAGCAGTATCATCATTGGATGCTGCCAAGCCCCCCTAGCAACCAAACAGAGTACCCTAGCAACCGTATACCAAGACCTATATCTCTGCTTCAGAACATCATAGAGGCATGGGGGTTGGTTTATATCATTCATACAGACAAGCAGTATCATCATTGGATGCTGCCAAGCCCCCTTAGCAACCAAACAGATTACCCTAGCAACCGTATACCAAGACCTATATCTCTGCTTCAGAACATCATAGAGGAATGGGGGTTGGTTTATATCATTCATACAGACAAGCAGTATCATCATTGGATGCTGCCAAGCCCCCCTAGCAACCAAACAGAGTACCCTAGCAACCGTATACCAAGACCTATATCTCTGCTTCAGAACATCATAGAGGCATGGGGGTTGGTTTATATCATTCATACAGACAAGCAGTATCATCATTGGATGCTGCCAAGCCCCTCCATAGCAACCAAACAGAGTACCCTAGCAACCGTTTACAAGGACCTATATCTCTGCATCAGAACATCGTAGAGGCATGGGGGTTGGGTCTTTTGACTCAGACTGGCAAATAGTCTTTAAATGTCACCACATAAATTGTATAGCCACTCCATAGCAACCATATAGAGTACCCTAGCAACCGTACAAACACATGAATAGGACATATCTCAGCTCCAGAACATCGTACAGACTTGGGGGTGGCCTCTTTTGTTTCGGGTGAGAATCCAGTACACACAACATAGCATCCGAGAGGATTTTTTTGCCACGGCAAGCACCACTCACATTTTCTTCAGGAAATGTACATTCTAGTGTTGTGATTTCTATTCACCTTTTCAAAACTTTGCCACGCTACTCCTCCGGCACCGTTTGGTGTAGACCCATGAATGAGGTGTCAAATCGTGCGACTTATTGAGAAGAGGTGTGCTATATCTCTTCTAAGCGATCGGGTGTATGATGTTAGTTTTCGGCGGGAAAAAAATCGTCCCAATCAAGTCCCCATTGACTTAACATGGAGACGAGGTTTATGTGATCATATCTCCGCCTCAGAACATCACAGAGACTTGGGGCTGGTCTCATTTGAATCGGCCTATCAAGCAGCTAATAACTAGTGACATTCAAACTTCATAGCCACGCCCTAGCAACCAGCTACAGCACCCTAGCAACCATATATCAACATTAACAAGACATATCTCAGCCCCAGAACATCGTACAGACATGAGGGTGGTCTCTTTTGACTCAGACTGGCCAATATTCTTTAAATATCAAACCATAAATTGTATAGCCACACCCTAGTAACAATTTACAGTACCCTAGTAACCGTACAAACACATGAATAAGCCATATCTCAGCCCCAGAAAATCCTACAGACATGTTGCTTGTCTTTTTTGCATTATCCGGGTGGCGAGTTTTGCCACGGCAAGCACCACTCACATTTTCTTCAGGAAATGTACATTCTAGTTAGTGGTGCTTGCGTAGCAAGGCATCACTATTACTATCTAGCCCGAAAACGGTTTTAGTGATGCCTTGCGAAGCAAGGCATCACCATCACTCTCAAACATACATATTAGTGTTGCTTGTGAAGCAATGCATCAATATTGTTAATCTCCATATTTTTATTATTAATGGTGCTTGCGTAGCAAGCCATAAATATATTTAGATCGGTTTATTATTATTATTATAATAATTATTCTTACTTCTGGACACTTTTTCGGCGCGCTTCTCCTCCCACATTTTTTGTCACAGACCCACGAATGAGGCGTCAAATCGACCGGCCTATACGGGAATGGTGTGCTATATCTTTTCTAAGGGATCGGGGGTACGATGTTCGCCCCAGGGGCGAAAAAGTAGCCGAAAAATCCCATTGACTTAACATTGCGACGAATTTTAACGAGTCATAACTCTGAGAGAGGATTTCGGAGAAATTCGTGTGTCACCACATTTGAAGAGGCTGGCAGGCCCTGTAAGATGACACATCGCAAAGGGGTGTGAGTTGTACCCCTGGGGCGCTAGAGCTCCCCAAATTTTCTCAAATTTCCCCATTGACTTATAATGGGGAGGGACGTCCCATCAAACTCATGTGTTTCTCTTACAATGGGAAATTGCATAGGGATTTTGTATTGACCATAGCTCTGGCACACAGTGTCTCAGAGACAAGGGGGTGGGCTCAATTTACTCAGACAGCCAATCACTATCTCAGGATGATTGTAAACCTATGAAGCCACGCCCTAGCAACCATTTAGAGCTCCCTAGCAACTAATCCCTTAGACTTACATTGAATGAGATGAAAGGGATATCTTTTGATAGAAGTGTCATAGAAACATGAGGGTGGGTTTGTTTGACTCGGGGCATCAACAGCCAATCACAAGTCACCTTCAACACTTCCTAGCCACGCCCTAGCAACCATTATCAAGCAGCCTAGCAACCGTTTAGCAAGACCTATATCTCTGCCTCAGAACATCATAGAGACATGGGGGTTGGTTTATATCATTCATACAGACAAGCAGTATCATCATTGGATGCTGCCAAGCCCCTCCATAGCAACCAAACAGAGTACCCTAGCAACCGTTTACCAAGACCTATATCTCTGCCTCAGAACATCATAGAGACATGGGGGTTGGTTTATATCATTCATACAGACAGGCAGTATCATCATTGGATGCTGCCAAGCCCCCCTAGCAACCAAACAGAGTACCCTAGCAACCATATACCAAGACCTATATCTCTGCTTCAGAACATCATAGAGACATGGGGGTTGGTTTATATCATTCATACAGACAAGCAGTATCATCATTGGATGCTGCCAAGCCCCCTTAGCAACCAAACAGAGTACCCTAGCAACCATATACCAAGACCTATATCTCTGCCTCAGAACATCATAGAGACATAGGGGTTGGTTTATATCATTCATACAGACAAGCAGTATCATCATTGGATGCTGCCAAGCCCCCCTAGCAACCAAACAGAGTACCCTAGCAACCGTATACCAAGACCTATATCTCTGCTTCGGAACATCGTAGAGACATGGGGGTTGGTTTATATCATTCATACAGACAAGCAGTATCATCATTGGATGCTGCCAAGCCCCCCTAGCAACCAAACAGAGTACCCTAGCAACCATATACCAAGACCTATATCTCTGCCTCAGAACATCATAGAGGCATGGGGGTTGGTTTATATCATTCATACAGACAAGCAGTATCATCATTGGATGCTGCCAAGCCCCTCCATAGCAACCAAACAGAGTACCCTAGCAACCGTTTACCAAGACCTATATCTCTGCCTCAGAACATCATAGAGACATGGGGGTTGGTTTATATCATTCATACAGACAAGCAGTATCATCATTGGATGCTGCCAAGCCCCCCT
Organism: Gobio gobio; assembly: GCF_949357685.1. Taxonomy (NCBI): domain Eukaryota; kingdom Metazoa; phylum Chordata; class Actinopteri; order Cypriniformes; family Gobionidae; genus Gobio; species Gobio gobio. The sequence continues at coordinate 2,130,417 of NC_137098.1, forward strand.
AGCAACCAAACAGAGTACCCTAGCAACCGTGTACCAAGACCTATATCTCTGCTTCGGAACATCGTAGAGACATGGGGGTTGGTTTATATCATTCATACAGACAAGCAGTATCATCATTGTATGCTGCCAAGCCCCTCCATAGCAACCAAACAGAGTACCCTAGCAACCATATACCAAGACCTATATCTCTGCTTCAGAACATCATAGAGGCATGGGGGTTGGTTTATATCATTCATACAGACAAGCAGTATCATCATTGGATGCTGCCAAGCCCCTCCATAGCAACCAAACAGAGTACCCTAGCAACCGTTTACAAGAACCTATATCTCTGCATCAGAACATCGTAGAGGCATGGGGGTTGGGTCTTTTGACTCAGACTGGCAAATAGTCTTTAAATGTCACCCCATAAATTGTATAGCCACTCCATAGCAACCATATAGAGTACCCTAGCAACCGTACAAACACATGAATAGGACATATCTCAGCTCCACAACATCGTACAGACTTGGGGGTGGCCTCTTTTGTTTCGGGTGAGAATCCAGTACACACAACATAGCATCCGAGAGGATTTTTTTGCCACGGCAAGCACCACTCACATTTTCTTCAGGAAATGTACATTCTAGTTAGTGGTGCTTGCGTAGCAAGGCATCACTATTACTATCTTGCCTCAGAACGCTTTTTAGTGATGCCTTGCGCAGCAAGGCATCACCATCACTCTCAAACATACTTATTAGTGGGCCTTGCGAAGCAAGGCATCAATATTGTTATTCTCCATACTTATTAATATTCGTGGAGCTTGTTTAGCAAGGCGTATATATACTATGTAACCCAGGAACGGTTTATTATACTTATTATAATTCCGGACGCTTTTTCGGCGCGCTTCTCCTCCCACAAATTTTGTCACAGACCCATGAATGAGGCGTCAAATCGACCGGCTTATACGGGAATGGTGTGCTATATCTTTTCTAAGGGATCGGGGGTGCGATGTTCGCCCCAGGGGCGAAAAAGTAGCCAAAAAGTCAATGGGATTTAACATTGCGGAAACTTTGACCCCTCATGGCTCCGAGCGAGGATTTCGGAGAAACTCGTGTGTCACCACATTTGAAGAGGCTGACAGGCCCTGTAAGATGACACATCGCAATGGGGTATAAGTTGTACCCCTGGGGCGCTAGAGCTCCCCAAATTTCCTCAAATTTCCCCATTGACTTATAATGGGGAGGGACGTCCCATTAAACGCATGTGTTTCTCTTACAATGGGAAATTGCATAGGGATTTTGTATTGACCATAGCTCTGGCACACAGTGTCTCAGAGACAAGGGGGTGGGCTCAATTTACTCAGACAGCCAATCACTATCTCAGGATGATTGTCAACCTATGAAGCCACGCCCTAGCAACCATTTAGAGCTCCCTAGCAACTGATCCCATAGACTTCCATTGAAAGAGATCAAAGGGATATCTTTGGATAGAAGTCTCATAGAAACACGAGGGTGGGTTTGTTTGACTCGGGGCATAAACAGCCAATCATCAATCACCGTCAACACTTCCTAGCCACGCCCTAGCAACCATTATCAAGCAGCCTAGCAACCGTTTACCAAGACCTATATCTCTGCCTCAGAACATCATAGAGGCATGGGGGTTGGTTTATATCATTCATACTGACAAGCAGCCTTTGGAGTATCATCATTGGATGCTGCCAAGCCACTCCATAGCAACCAAAAAGAGTACCCTAGCAACCGTATAACAAGACCTATATCTCTGCATCAGAACATTGTAGAGACATGGGGGTTGGTTTATATCATTCATACTGACAAGCAGTATCATCATTGAATGTTGCCAAAACATTCCATAGCAACCAACCAGAGTTCCCTAGCAACCGTTTACCAAGACCTATATCTCTGCATCAGAACATCGTAGAGACATGGGGGTTGGTTTATATCATTCATACTGACAAGCAGTATCATCATTGGATGCTGCCAAGCCCCTCCATAGCAACCAAACAGAGTACCCTAGCAACCGTTTACCAAGACCTATATCTCTGCATCAGAACATCATAGAGACATGGGGGTTGGGTTTTTTGGCTCATGCTAGCAAACTGGACTTTCAACATGCTACACATGCTAGCAGTGAATAGCTACATGCTAATAATGACTAGCTAACAGCTAAATCAGGCTGAGAAAATGCTAACAACTCTATAAAAACTCCATAGTAACCATTTGTGACAATTGACAACTGCCTAACAACAACATAGCAACCACCCAAAATACCTTAGCAATGCCTAGCAACCGCCAAGAACACCTTAGCAACCGCCTAGCAACGCCCTAGCAACCACCCAGAATACCTTAGCAACCGCCTAGCAACCGCCCAGAACATCTTAGCAACCGCCTAGCAACGCCCTAGCAACCACCCAGAATACCTTAGCAACCGCCTAGCAACACCATAGCAACCACCCAGAATACCTTAGCAACCACCTAGCAACACCCTAGCAACCACTCCGAATACCTTAGCAACCGCCTAGCAACGCCCTAGCAACCAGCCAGAACACCCTAGCAACCGCCTAGCAACCACCCAGAATACCTTAGCAACCGCCTAGCAACGCCCTAGCAACCACCCAGAATACCTTAGCAACCGCCTAGCAACTACCCAGAACACCTTAGCAACCGCCTAGCAACGTCCTAGCAACCACCCAGAACACCCTAGCAACCGCCTAGCAACCACCCAGAACACCTTAGCAACCGCCTAGCAACATCCTAGCAACCACCCAGAACACCCTAGCAACCGCCTAGCAACCACCCAGAATACCTTAGCAACCACCTAGCAACACCCTAGCAACCACTCCGAATACCTTAGCAACCGCCTAGCAACGCCCTAGCAACCACCCAGAACACCCTAGCAACCGCCTAGCAACCACCCAGAATAACATAGCAACCGCCTAGCAACGCCCTAGCAACCACCCAGAACACCCTAGCAACCGCCTAGCAACCACCCAGAATAACATAGCAACCGCCTAGCAACGCCCTAGCAACCACCCAGAATACCTTAGCAACCGCCTAGCAACACCCTAGCAACCACCCAGAACACCTTAGCAACCGCCTAGAAACGTCCTAGCAACCACCCAGAACACCTTAGCAACCGCCTAGCAACACCCTAGCAACCACCCAGAATACCTTAGCAACCGCCTAGCAACCACCCAGAATACCTTAGCAACCGCCTAGCAACACCCTAGCAACCACCCAGAACACCTTAGCAACCGCCTAGAAACGTCCTAGCAACCACCCAGAACATCTTAGCAACCGCCTAGCAACACCCTAGCAACCACCCAGAATACCTTAGCAACCGTTTACCAAGACCTATATCTCTACCTCAGAACATCATAGAGACATGGGGATTGGTTTATATCATTCATACTGACAAGCAGTATCATCATTGGATGCTGCCAAGCCACTCCATAGCAACCAAACAGAGTACCCTAGCAACCGTATAACAAGACCTATATCTCTGCATCACAACATCGTAAAGACATGGGGGTTGGTTTATATCATTCATACTGACAAGCAGCCTTTGGAGTATTGTCATTGGATGCTGCCAAGCCACTCCATAGCAACCAAACAGAGTACCTTAGCAACCGTTTACCAAGACCTATATCTCTGCCTCAGAACATCATACAGACATGGGGGTTGGTTTATATCATTCATACTGACAAGCAGTATCATCATTGGATGCTGCCATGCCACTCCATAGCAACCAAAAAGAGTACCCTAGCAACCGTTTACCAAAACTTATATCTCAGCCTCAGAACATCTTACAGACATGTTTCTTGGCTTTTTTGCATTATCCGGGTGGCGAATTTTGCCACGGCAAGCACCACTCACATTTTCTTCAGGAAATGTACATTCTAGTTAGTGGTGCTTGCGTAGCAAGGCATCACTATTACTATCTTGCCCCAGAACGAGTTTTAGTGATGCCTTGCGCAGCAAGGCATCACCATCACTCTCAAACATACTTATTAGTGGGCCTTGCGAAGCAAGGCATCAATATTGTTATTCTCCATACTCATTAATATTCGTGGAGCTTGTTTAGCAAGGCGTATATATACTATACACCCAGGAATGGTTTATTATTATTCTTATTCTTATTCCGGACAACATTTTGTCCCGCTACTCCTCCCACAGTTTTTGTCACAGACCCATGAATGAGGTGTCAAAACGTGCGGCTTATTCGGGAATGGTGTGCTATATCTTTTCTAAGGGGTCGGGGGTGCGGTGTTCGCCCCAGGGGCGAAAAAGTAGCGAAAAAAATCCCATAGACTTAACATTGCGAAAATTTTTAACGAGTCATAACTCTGAGCGAGGATTTCGTAGAAACTCGTGTGTCACCACATTTGAAGAGGCTGGCAGGCCCTGTAAGATGACACATCTCAATGGGGTGTGAGTTGTACCCCTGGGGCGCTAGAGCTCCCCAAATTTTCTCAAATTTCCCCATTGACTTATAATGGGGAGGGACGTCCCATAAAACTCATGTGTTTCTCTTACAATGGGAAATTGCATAGGGATTTTGTATTGACCATAGCTCTGGCTCACAGTGTCTCAGAGACAAGGGGGTGGGCTCAATTTACTCAGACAGCCAATCACTATCTCAGGATGATTGTCAACCTCTGAAGCCACGCCCTAGCAACCATTTAGAGCTCCCTAGCAACTGATCCCATAGACTTCCATTGAAAGAGATCAAAGGGATATCTTTGGATAGAAGTGACATAGAAACACGAGGGTGGGTTTGTTTGACTCGGGGCATCAACAGCCAATCACAAATCACCGTCAACACTTCCTAGCCACGCCCTAGCAACCATTATAAAGCAGCCTAGCAACCGTTTAGCAAGACCTATATCTCTGCCTCAGAACATCATAGAAGCATGGGGGTTGGTTTATATCATTCATACTGACAAGCAGCCTTTGGAGAATTGTCATTGGATCCTGCCAAGCCACTCCATAGCAACCAAAAAGAGTACCCTAGCAACCGTGTACCAAGACCTATATCTCTGCATCAGATCATCATAGAGACATGGGGGTTGGTTTATATCATTCATACTGACAAGCACTATCATCATTGGCAGCTGCCAAGCCACTCCATAGCAACCAAACAGAGTACCCTAGCAACCGTTTACCAAGACCTATATCTCTGCATCAGAACATCATAGAGACATGGGGGTTGGGTCTTTTGGCTCATACTAGCAAACTGGACTTTCAACATGCTACACATGCTAGCAGTCAATAGCTACATGCTAATAATGATTAGCTAACAGCTAAATCAGGCTGAGAACATGCTAACAACTCTATAAAAACTCCATAGTAACCATTTGTTACAATTGACAACTGCCTAACAACAACATAGCAACCACCCAGAATACCTTAGCAACCACCTAGCAACACCCTAGCAACCACTCCGAATACCTTAGCAACTGCCTAGCAACGCCCTAGCAACCACCCAGAACACCCTAGCAACCGCCTAGCAACCACCCAGAATACCTTAGCAACCGCCTAGCAACCGCCTAGCAGCGCCCTAGCAACCACCCAGAATACCTTAGCAACCGCCTAGCAACCGCCCAGAACACCTTAGCAACCGCCTAGCAACGCCCTAGCAACCACCCAGAATACCTTAGCAACCGCCTAGCAACACCATAGCAACCACCCAGAATACCTTAGCAACCGCCTAGCAACCGCCCAGAACACCTTAGCAACCGCCTAGCAACGCCCTAGCAACCACCCAGAATACCTTAGCAACCGCCTAGCAACACCATAGCAACCACCCAGAATACCTTAGCAACCACCTAGCAACACCCTAGCAACCACTCCGAATACCTTAGCAACTGCCTAGCAACGCCCTAGCAACCACCCAGAATACCTTAGCAACCGCCTAGCAACCGCCCAGAACACCTTAGCAACCGCCTAGCAACGCCCTAGCAACCACCCAGAATACCTTAGCAACCGCCTAGCAACACCATAGCAACCACCCAGAATACCTTAGCAACCGCCTAGCAACCGCCCAGAACACCTTAGCAACCGCCTAGCAACGCCCTAGCAACCACCCAGAATACCTTAGCAACCGCATAGCAACACCATAGCAACCACCCAGAATACCTTAGCAACCACCTAGCAACACCCTAGCAACCACTCCGAATACCTTAGAAACTGCCTAGCAACGCCCTAGCAACCACCCAGAACACCCTAGCAACCGTCTAGCAACCACCCAGAATACCTTAGCAACCGCCTAGCAACGCCCTAGCAACCACCCAGAATACCTTAGCAACCGCCTAGCAACGCCCTAGCAACCACCCAGAATACCTTAGCAACCGCCTAGCAACCGCCCAGAACACCTTAGCAACCGCCTAGCAACGCCCCAGCAACCACCCAGAATACCTTAGCAACCGCCTAGCAACACCATAGCAACCACCCAGAATACCTTAGCAACCACCTAGCAATCACTCCGAATACCTTAGCAACCGCCTAGCGACGCCCTAGCAACCACCCAAAACACCCTACCAACAGCCTAGCAACCACCCAGAATACCTTAGCAACCGCCTAGCAATGCCCTTGCAACCACCCAGAATACCTTAGCAACCGCCTAGCAACCGCCCAGAACACCTTAACAACCGCCTAGCAACGCCCTAGCAACCACCCAGAACACCTTAGCAACCGTTTACCAAGACCTATATCTCTGCCTCAGAACATCATAGAGACATGGGGGTTGGTTTATATCAGTCATACTGACAAGCAGTATCATCATTGGATGCTGCCAAGCCACTCCATAGCAACCAAACAGAGTACCCTAGCAACCGTATAACAAGACCTATAGCTCTGCATCAGAACATCGTAAAGACATGGGGGTTGGTTTATATCATTCATACTGACAAGCAGTATCATCATTGAATGTTGCCATGCCACTCCATAGCAACCAAAAAGAGTACCCTAGCAACCGTTTACCAAGACCTATATCTCTGCATCACAATATCATACAGACATGGGGGTTGATTTATATCATTCATTCTGACAAGCAGTATCATCATTGAATGTTGCCAAGCCACTCCATAGCAACCAAACAGAGTACCCTAGCAACCGTTTACAAAGACCTATATCTCAGCCCCAGAACATCCTACAGACATGTTTCTTGGCTTTTTTGCATTATCCGGGTGGCGAATTTTGCCACGGCAAGCACCACTCACATTTTCTTCAGGAAATGTACATTCTAGTTAGTGGTGCTTGCGTAGCAAGGCATCACTATTACTATCTAGCCCGAAAACGGTTTTAGTGATGCCTTGCGAAGCAAGGCATCACCATCACTCTCAAACATACATATTAGTGTTGCTTGTGAAGCAATGCATCAATATTGTTATTCTCCATATTTTTATTATTAGTGGGGCTTGCGTAGCAAGCCATAAAAATATTTAGATCGGTTTATTATTATTATTCTTATTCTTATTCCGGACAACATTTTGTCCCGCTACTCCTCCCACAGTTTTTGTCACAGACCCATGAATGAGGTGTCAAAACGTGCGGCTTATTCGGGAATGGTGTGCTATATCTTTTCTAAGGGGTCGGGGGTGCGGTGTTCGCCCCAGGGGCGAAAAAGTAGCGAAAAAAATCCCATAGACTTAACATTGCGAAAATTTTTAACGAGTCATAACTCTGAGCGAGGATTTCGTAGAAACTCGTGTGTCACCACATTTGAAGAGGCTGACAGGCCCTGTAAGATGACACATCGCAATGGGGTATAAGTTGTACCCCTGGGGCGCTAGAGCTCCCCAAATTTCCTCAAATTTCCCCATTGACTTATAATGGGGAGGGACGTCCCATAAAACTCATGTGTTTCTCTTACAATGGGAAATTGCATAGGGATTTTCTATTGACCATAGCTCTGGCTCACAGTGTCTCAGAGACAAGGGGGTGGGCTCAATTTACTCAGACAGCCAATCACTATCTCAGGATGATTGTCAACCTTTGAAGCCACGCCCTAGCAACCGTTTAGAGCTCCCTAGCAACTGATGCCATAGACTTCCATTGAAAGAGATCAAAGGGATATCTTTGGATAGAAGTGTCATAGAAACACGAGGGTGGGTTTGTTTGACTCGGGGCATCAACAGCCAATCATCAATCACCGTCAACACTTCCTAGCCACGCCCTAGCAACCATTATCAAGCAGCCTAGCAACCGTTAACCAAGACCTATATCTCTGCCTCAGAACATCATAGAAGCATGGGGGTTGGTTTATATCATTCATACTGACAAGCAGCCTTTGACATATTGTCATTGGATGCTGCCAAGCCACTCCATAGCAACCAAAAAGAGTACCCTAGCAACCGTTTACCAAGACCTATATCTCTGCCTCAGAAAATCATAGAGACATGGGGGTTGGTTTATATCATTCATACAGACAAGCAGTATCATCATTGGATGATGCCAAGCCCCTCCATAGCAACCAAACAGAGTACCCTAGCAACCGTTTACCAAGACCTATATCTCTGCCTCAGAACATCATAGAGACATGGGGGTTGGTTTATATCATTCATACAGACAAGCAGCATCATCATTGGATGCTGCCAAGCCCCCCTAGCAACCAAACAGAGTACCCTAGCAACCGTATACAAAGACCTATATCTCTGCTTCAGAACATCATAGAGGCATGGGGGTTGTTTTATATCATTCATACAGACAAGCAGTATCATCATTGGATGCTGCCAAGCCCCTCCATAGCAACCAAACAGACTACCCTAGCAACCGTTTACCAAGACCTATATCTCTGCCTCAGAACATCATAGAGACATGGGGGTTGGTTTATATCATTCATACAGACAAGCAGTATCATCATTGGATGCTGCCAAGCCCCCCTAGCAACCAAACAGAGTACCCTAGCAACCGTGTACCAAGACCTATATCTCTGCTTCGGAACATCGTACAGACATGGGGGTTGGTTTATATCATTCATACAGACAAGCAGTATCATCATTGGATGCTGCCAAGCCCCCCTAGCAACCAAACAGAGTACCCTAGCAACCGTTTACCAAGACCTATATCTCTGCTTCAGAACATCGTAGAGACATGGGGGTTGGTTTATATCATTCATACAGACAAGCAGTATCATCATTGGATGCTGCCAAGCCCCCTTAGCAACCAAACAGAGTACCCTAGCAACCATATACCAAGACCTATATCTCTGCTTCAGAACATCATAGAGACATGGGGGTTGGTTTATATCATTCATACAGACAAGCAGTATCATCATTGGATGCTGCCAAGCCCCCTTAGCAACCAAACAGAGTACCCTAGCAACCATATACCAAGACCTATATCTCTGCCTCAGAACATCATAGAGACATGGGGGTTGGTTTATATCATTCTTACAGACAAGCAGTATAACCATTGGATGCTGCCAAGCCCCCCTAGCAACCAAACAGAGTACCCTAGCAACCGTATACCAAGACCTATATCTCTGCTTCGGAACATCGTAGAGACATGGGGGTTGGTTTATATCATTCATACAGACAAGCAGTATCATCATTGGATGCTGCCAAGCCCCCCTAGCAACCAAACAGAGTACCCTAGCAACCGTTTACCAAGACCTATATCTCTGTCTCAGAACATCAAAGAGACATGGGGGTTGGTTTATATCATTCATACAGACAAGCAGTATCATCATTGGATGCTGCCAAGCCCCCTTAGCAACCAAACAGAGTACCCTAGCAACCATATACCAAGACCTATATCTCTGCTTCAGAACATCATAGAGACATGGGGGTTGGATTATATCATTCATACAGACAAGCAGTATCATCATTGGATGCTGCCAAGCCCCCCTAGCAACCAAACAGAGTACCCTAGCAACCGTATACCAAGACCTATATCTCTGCTTCGGAACATCGTAGAGACATGGGGGTTGGTTTATATCATTCATACAGACAAGCAGTATCATCATTGGATGCTGCCAAGCCCCCCTAGCAACCAAACAGAGTACCCTAGCAACCGTATACCAAGACCTATATCTCTGCTTCAGAACATCATAGAGGCATGGGGGTTGGTTTATATCATTCATACAGACAAGCAGTATCATCATTGGATGCTGCCAAGCCCCCTTAGCAACCAAACAGAGTACCCTAGCAACCGTTTACCAAGACCTATATCTCTGCTTCAGAACATCATAGAGACATGGGGGTTGGTTTATATCATTCATACAGACAAGCAGTATCATCATTGGATGCTGCCAAGCCCCCTTAGCAACCAAACAGAGTACCCTAGCAACCGTATACCAAGACCTATATCTCTGCCTCAGAACATCATAGAGGCACGGGGGTTGGTTTATATCATTCATACAGACAAACAGTATCATCATTGGATGCTGCCAAACCCCTCCATAGCAACCAAACAGAGTACCCTAGCAACCGTTTACCAAGACCTATATCTCTGCCTCAGAACATCCTAGAGACATGGGGGTTGGTTTATATCATTCATATAGACAAGCAGTATCATCATTGGATGCTGCCAAGCCCCTCCATAGCAACCAAACAGAGTACCCTAGCAACCGTTTACAAGGACCTATATCTCTGCATCAGAACATCGTAGAGGCATGGGGGTTGGGTCTTTTGACTCAGACTGGCAAATACTCTTTAAATGTCACCCCATAAATTGTATAGCCACTCCATAGCAACCATATAGAGTACCCTAGCAACCGTACAAACACATGAATAGGACATATCTCAGCTCCACAACATCGTACAGACTTGGGGGTGGCCTCTTTTGTTTCGGGTGAGAATCCAGTACACACAACATAGCATCCGAGAGGATTTTTTTGCCACGGCAAGCACCACTCACATTTTCTTCAGGAAATGTACATTCTAGTGTTGTGATTACTATTCACCTTTAAGAAACTTCGGCACGCTACTCCTCCGGCACCGTTTGTCGTACACCCATGAATGAGGTGTTTAATCGTGCGGCTTATTGAGGAGAGGTGTGCTATATCTTTTCTAAGCGATCGGGGGTACGATGTTTGTTTTCGGCGGGAAAAAAATCGTCCCAATTGAGTCACCATAGACTTAACATGGAGAAGAACTTTGAGTGATCATATCTCCGCATCAGAACATCACAGAGACTTGGGGCTGGTCTCATTTGAATCGGCCTATCAAGCAGCTAATAACTAGTGACATTCAAACTTCATAGCCCCGCCCTAGCAACCAATTACAGCACCCTAGCAACCATATATCAACATTAATGAGCCATATCTCAGTACCAGAGCATTGTAGGAATACAGAGTTGGGCTTTTTTGACTCACACTGGCCAATAGTCTTTGAATATCACCCCATACACTCTATAGCCACACCCTAGCAACCAGTTACAGCACCCTAGCAACAGTAAAACACATGAATAAGCCATATCTCAGCCCCAGAACATCGTACAGTCATGAGGGTGGGCTCTTTTGACTCAGACTGGCCAATAGTCTTTCAATATCACCCCATAAACTATATAGACACATCCTAGCAACCATGTACAGTACCCTAGCAACAGTACAAACACATTAATAAGCCATATCTCAGTCCCAGAACATCGTACAGACATGTTGCTTGGCTTTTTTGCATCCCAGTAGCATCCGAGAGGATTTTTTTTGCCACGGCAAGCACCACTCACATTTTCTTCAGGAAATGTACATTCTAGTGTTGTGATTACTATTCACCTTGACGAAACTTTGGCGTGCTACTCCTCCGGCACCGTTTGTCGTAGACCCATGAATGAGGTGTCAAATCGTGCGACTTATTGAGGAGAGGTGTGCTATATCTCTTCTAAGCGATCGGGTGTATGATGTTAGTTTTCGGCGGGAAAAAAATCGTCCCAATCAAGTCCCCATTGACTTAACATGGAGAAGAGGTTTATGTGATCATATCTCCGCCTCAGAACATCACATAGACTTGGGGCTGGTCTCATTTCAATCGTCCTATCAAGCAGCTAATAACTAGTGACATTCAAACTTCATAGCCACGCCCTAGCAACCAGCAACAGCACCCTAGCAACCATATATCAACATTAACAAGCCATATCTCAGCCCCAGAACATCGTACAGACATGAGGGTGGTCTCTTTTGACTCAGACTGGCCAATATTCTTTAAATATCAAACCATAAACTGTATAGCCACACCCTAGTAACCATTTACAGTACCCTAGTAACCGTACAAACACATGAATAAGCCATATCTCAGCCCCAGAACATCCTACAGACATGTTTTTTGCCTTTTTTGCATTATCCGGGTGGCGAATTTTGCCACGGCAAGCACCACTCACATTTTCTTCAGGAAATGTACATTCTAGTTAGTGGTGCTTGCGTAGCAAGGCATCACTATTACTATCTAGCCCCAGAACGCTTTTTAGTGATGCCTTGCGCAGCAAGGCATCACCATCACTCTCAAACATACTTATTAGTGGTGCTTGCCAAGCAAGGCATCAATATTGTTATTAAAACACTTAATATTATTATTGGTGCTTGCGTAGCAAGCCATAAATATTTAATATCTCACCCCAGATCGGTTTATTATTATTATTTTTCCGGACAACATTTTGGCGCGCTACTCCTCCCACATCTTTTGTCACAGACCCATGAATGAGGTGTCAAAACGTGCGGCTTAATCGGGAATGGTGTGCTATATCTTTTCTAAGGGGTCGGGGGTGCGGTGTTCGCCCCAGGGGCGAAAAAGTAGCGAAAAAAATCCCATAGACCTAACATTGCAAAAATTTTTAACGAGTCATAACTCTGAGCGAGGATTTCGTAGAAACTCGTGTGTCACCTCATTTGAAGAGGCTGACAGGCCCTTTAAGATGACACATCGCAATGGGGTATAAGTTGTACCCCTGGGGTGCAGGAGCTGCCTAAATTTGCCCCATTGACTTATAATGGGGAGGGACGTCCCATAAAACTCATGCGTTTCTCTTACTATGGGAAATTGCATAGGGATTTTGTATTGACCATAGCTCTGGCTCACAGTGTCTCAGAGACAAGGGGGTGGGCTCAATTTACTCAGACAGCCAATCACTATCTCAGGATCATTGTGAACCTATGAAGCCACGCCCTAGCAACCATTTAGAGCTCCCTAGCAACTGATCCCATAGACTTCCATTGAAAGAGATCAAAGGGATATCTTTGGATAGAAGTGTCATAGAAACATGAGGGTGGGTTTGTTTGACTCGGGGCATCAACAGCCAATCACAAATCACCTTCAACTCTTCCTAGCCACGTCCTAGCAACCATTATCAAGCAGCCTAGCAACCGTTAATCAAGACCTATATCTCTGCCTCAGAACATCATAGAGGCATGGGGGTTGGTTTATATCATTCATACTGACAAGCAGCCTTTGGAGTATTGTCATTGGATGCTGCCAAGCCACTCCATAGCAACCAAACAGAGTACCCTAGCAACCGTTTACCAAGACCTATATCTCTGCCTCAGAACATCGTACAGACATGGGGGTTGGTTTATATCATTCATACAGACAAGCAGTATCATCATTGGATGCTGCCAAGCCCCCCTAGCAACCAAACAGAGTACCCTAGCAACCGTATACCAAGACCTATATCTCTGCTTCAGAACATCATAGAGGCATGGGGGTTGGTTTATATCATTCATACAGACAAGCAGTATCATCATTGGATGCTGCCAAGCCCCCTTAGCAACCAAACAGAGTACCCTAGCAACCATATACCAAGACCTATATCTCTGCTTCAGAACATCATAGAGACATGGGGGTTGGTTTATATCATTCATACAGACAAGCACTATCATCATTGGATGCTGCCAAGCACCCTTAGCAACCAAACAGAGTACCCTAGCAACCATATACCAAGACCTATATCTCTGCCTCAGAACATCATAGAGACATGGGGGTTGGTTTATATCATTCATACAGACAAGCAGTATCATCATTGGATGCTGCCAAGCCCCCCTAGCAACCAAACAGAGTACCCTAGCAACCGTTTACCAAGACCTATATCTCTGCTTCAGAACATCATAGAGGCATGGGGGTTGGTTTATATCATTCATACAGACAAGCAGTATCATCATTGGATGCTGCCAAGCCCCCTTAGCAACCAAACAGAGTACCCTAGCAACCATATACCAAGACCTATATCTCTGCTTCAGAACATCATAGAGACATGGGGGTTGGTTTATATCATTCATACAGACAAGCAGTATCATCATTGGATGCTGCCAAGCCCCCTTAGCAACCAAACAGAGTACCCTAGCAACCATATACCAAGACCTATATCTCTGCCTCAGAACATCATAGAGACATGGGGGTTGGTTTATATCATTCATACAGACAAGCAGTATCATCATTGGATGCTGCCAAGCCCCTCCATAGCAACCAAACAGAGTACCCTAGCAACCGTTTACAAGGACCTATATCTCTGCATCAGAACATCGTAGAGGCATGGGGGTTGGGTCTTTTGACTCAGACTGGCAAATAGTCTTTAAATGTCACCCCATAAATTGTATAGCCACTCCATAGCAACCACATAGAGTACCCTAGCAACCGTACAAACACATGAATAGGACATATCTCAGCTCCACAACATCGTACAGACTTGGGGGTGGCCTCTTTTGTTTCGGGTGAGAATCCAGTACACACAACATAGCATCCGAGAGGATTTTTTTTGCCACGGCAAGCACCACTCACATTTTCTTCAGGAAATGTACATTCTAGTTAGTGGTGCTTGCGTAGCAAGGCATCACTATTACTATCTTGCCCCAGAACGGTTTTAGTGATGCCTTGCGCAGCAAGGCATCACCATCACTCTCAAACATACTTATTAGTGGGCCTTGCGAAGCAAGGCATCAATATTGTTAATCTCCATACTTATTAATATTCGTGGAGCTTGTTTAGCAAGGCGTATATATACTATGTAACCCAGGAATGGCTTATTATTCTTCTTCTTCTTCTGGCCACTTTTTCGGCGCGCTTCTCCTCCCACAAATTTTGTCACAGACCCATGAATGAGGCGTCAAATCGACCGGCCTATACGGGAATGGTGTGCTATATCTTTTCTAAGGGATCGGGGGTGCGATGTTCGCCCCAGGGGCGTAAAAGTAACCGAAAAGTCAATGGGATTTAACATTGCGGAGACTTTGACCCCTCATAGCTCTGAGCGAGGATTTCGGAGAAACTCGTGTGTCAGCACATCTGAAGAGGCTGACAGGCCCTGTAAGATGACACATCGCAATGGGGTATAAGTTGTACCCCTGGGGCGCTAGAGCTGCCCAAATTTCCTCAAATTTCCCCATTGACTTATAATGGGGAGGGACGTCCCATAAAACTCATGTGTTTCTCTTACTATGGGAAATTGCATAGGGATTTTGTATTGACCATAGCTCTGGCTCACAGTGTCTTAGAGACAAGGGGGTGGGCTCAATTTACTCAGACAGCCAATCACTATCTCAGGATGATTGTCAACCTATGAAGCCACGCCCTAGCAACCACTTAGAGCTCCCTAGCAACTGATCCCATAGACTTCCATTGAAAGAGATCAAAGGGATATCTTTTGATAGAAGTGTCATAGAAACAAGAGGGTGGGTTTGTTTGACTCGGGGCATCAACAGCCAATCACAAGTCACCTTCAATACTTCCTAGCCACGCCCTAGCAACCATTATCAAGCAGCCTAGCAACCATTTACCAAGACCTATATCTCTGCCTCAGAACATTATAGAGGCATGGGGGTTGGTTTATATCATTCATACTGACAAGCAGCCTTTGGAGTATCATCATTGGATGCTGCCAAGCCACGCCATAGCAACCAAACAGAGTACCCTAGCAACCGTTTACCAAGATCTATATCTCTGCATCAGAACATCATACAGACATGGGGGTTGGTTTATATCATTCATACTGACAAGCTGTATCCATTGGATGCTGCCAAGCCACTCCATAGCAACCAAACAGAGTACCCTAGCAACCGTTTACCAAGACCTATATCTCTGCATCAGAACATCATAGAGACATGGGGGTTGGTTTATATCATTCATACAGACAAGCAGTATCATCATTGGATGCTGCCAAGCCCCCCTAGCAACCAAACAGAGTACCCTAGCAACCGTATACCAAGACCTATATCTCTGCTTCGGAACATCGTAGAGACATGGGGGTTGGTTTATATCATTCATACAGACAAGCAGTATCATCATTGGATGCTGCCAAGCCCCCCTAGCAACCAAACAGAGTACCCTAGCAACCGTATACCAAGACCTATATCTCTGCTTCAGAACATCATAGAGGCCTGGGGGTTGGTTTATATCATTCATACAGACAAGCAGTATCATCATTGGATGCTGCCAAGCCCCCTTAGCAACCAAACAGAGTACCCTAGCAACCATATACCAAGACCTATATCTCTGCTTCAGAACATCATAGAGACATGGGGGTTGGTTTATATCATTCATACAGACAAGCAGTATCATTATTGGATGCTGCCAAGCCCCCTTAGCAACCAAACAGAGTACCCTAGCAACCATATACCAAGACCTATATCTCTGCCTCAGAACATCATAGAGACATGGGGGTTGGTTTATATCATTCATACAGACAAGCAGTATCATCATTGGATGCTGCCAAGCCCCCCTAGCAACCAAACAGAGTACCCTAGCAACCGTATATCAAGACCTATATCTCTGCTTCGGAACATCGTAGAGACATGGGGGTTAGTTTATATCATTCATACAGACAAGCAGTATCATCATTGGATGCTGCCAAGCCCCCCTAGCAACCAAACAGAGTACCCTAGCAACCGTATACCAAGACCTATATCTCTGCTTCAGAACATCATAGAGGCATGGGGGTTGGTTTATATCATTCATACAGACAAGCAGTATCATCATTGGATGCTGCCAAGCCCCCTTAGCAACCAAACAGATTACCCTAGCAACCGTATACCAAGACCTATATCTCTGCTTCAGAACATCATAGAGGAATGGGGGTTGGTTTATATCATTCATACAGACAAGCAGTATCATCATTGGATGCTGCCAAGCCCCCCTAGCAACCAAACAGAGTACCCTAGCAACCGTATACCAAGACCTATATCTCTGCTTCAGAACATCATAGAGGCATGGGGGTTGGTTTATATCATTCATACAGACAAGCAGTATCATCATTGGATGCTGCCAAGCCCCTCCATAGCAACCAAACAGAGTACCCTAGCAACCGTTTACAAGGACCTATATCTCTGCATCAGAACATCGTAGAGGCATGGGGGTTGGGTCTTTTGACTCAGACTGGCAAATAGTCTTTAAATGTCACCACATAAATTGTATAGCCACTCCATAGCAACCATATAGAGTACCCTAGCAACCGTACAAACACATGAATAGGACATATCTCAGCTCCAGAACATCGTACAGACTTGGGGGTGGCCTCTTTTGTTTCGGGTGAGAATCCAGTACACACAACATAGCATCCGAGAGGATTTTTTTGCCACGGCAAGCACCACTCACATTTTCTTCAGGAAATGTACATTCTAGTGTTGTGATTTCTATTCACCTTTTCAAAACTTTGCCACGCTACTCCTCCGGCACCGTTTGGTGTAGACCCATGAATGAGGTGTCAAATCGTGCGACTTATTGAGAAGAGGTGTGCTATATCTCTTCTAAGCGATCGGGTGTATGATGTTAGTTTTCGGCGGGAAAAAAATCGTCCCAATCAAGTCCCCATTGACTTAACATGGAGACGAGGTTTATGTGATCATATCTCCGCCTCAGAACATCACAGAGACTTGGGGCTGGTCTCATTTGAATCGGCCTATCAAGCAGCTAATAACTAGTGACATTCAAACTTCATAGCCACGCCCTAGCAACCAGCTACAGCACCCTAGCAACCATATATCAACATTAACAAGACATATCTCAGCCCCAGAACATCGTACAGACATGAGGGTGGTCTCTTTTGACTCAGACTGGCCAATATTCTTTAAATATCAAACCATAAATTGTATAGCCACACCCTAGTAACAATTTACAGTACCCTAGTAACCGTACAAACACATGAATAAGCCATATCTCAGCCCCAGAAAATCCTACAGACATGTTGCTTGTCTTTTTTGCATTATCCGGGTGGCGAGTTTTGCCACGGCAAGCACCACTCACATTTTCTTCAGGAAATGTACATTCTAGTGTTGTGATTACTATTCACCTTTACGAAACTTCGGCACGCTACTCCTCCGGCACCGTTTGTCGTAGACCCATGAATGAGGTGTCAAATCGTGCGACTTATTGAGGAGAGGTGTGCTATATCTCTTCTAAGCGATCGGGTGTATGATGTTACTTTTCGGCGGGAAAAAAATTGTCCAAATCAAGTCCCCATTGACTTAACATGGAGAAGAGGTTTATGTCATCATATCTCCGCCTAAGAACATCACAGAGACTTGGGGCTGGTCTCATTTGAATCGGCCTATCAAGCAGCTAATAACTAGTGACATTCAAACTTCATAGCCACTCCCTAGCAACCAGGTACAGCCCCCTAGCAACCATATATCAACATTAACGAGCCATATCTCAGCCCCAGAACATCGTACAGACATGAGGGTGGTCTCTTTTGACTCAGACTGGCCAATAGTCTTTCAATATCACCCCATAAACTGTATAGACACATCCTAGCAACCATGTACAGTACCCTAGTAACCGTACAAACACATTAATAAGCCATATCTCAGCCCCAGAACATCCTACAGACATGTTTCTTAGCTTTTTTGCATCCCAGTAGCATCCGAGAGGATTTTTTTGCCACGGCAAGCACCACTCACATTTTCTTCAGGAAATGTACATTCTAGTGTTGTGATTACTATTCACCTTGACGAAACTTTGGCGTGCTACTACTCCGGCACCGTTTGTCGCAGACCCATGAATGAGGTGTCAAATCGTGCGACTTATTGAGGAGAGGTGTGCTATATCTCTTCTAAGCGATCGGGTGTATGATGTTACTTTTCGGCGGGAAAAAAATTGTCCAAATCAAGTCCCCATTGACTTAACATGGAGAAGAGGTTTATGTCATCATATCTCCGCCTAAGAACATCACAGAGACTTGGGGCTGGTCTCATTTGAATCGGCCTATCAAGCAGCTAATAACTAGTGACATTCAAACTATATAGCCACTCCCTAGCAACCAGGTACAGCCCCCTAGCAACCATATATCAACATTAACGAGCCATATCTCAGCCCCAGAACATCGTACAGACATGAGGGTGGTCTCTTTTGACTCAGACTGGCCAATAGTCTTTCAATATCACCCCATAAACTGTATAGACACATCCTAGCAACCATGTACAGTACCCTAGTAACCGTACAAACACATTAATAAGCCATATCTCAGCCCCAGAACATCCTACAGACATGTTTCTTAGCTTTTTTGCATCCCAGTAGCATCCGAGAGGATTTTTTTGCCACGGCAAGCACCACTCACATTTTCTTCAGGAAATGTACATTCTAGTTATTATTATTATAATAATTATTATTCTTACTTCTGGACACTTTTTCGGCGCGCTTCTCCTCCCACATTTTTTGTCACAGACCCACGAATGAGGCGTCAAATCGACCGGCCTATACGGGAATGGTGTGCTATATCTTTTCTAAGGGATCGGGGGTACGATGTTCGCCCCAGGGGCGAAAAAGTAGCCGAAAAATCCCATTGACTTAACATTGCGACGAATTTTAACGAGTCATAACTCTGAGAGAGGATTTCGGAGAAATTCGTGTGTCACCACATTTTAAGAGGCTGGCAGGCCCTGTAAGATGACACATCGCAAAGGGGTGTGAGTTGTACCCCTGGGGCGCTAGAGCTCCCCAAATTTTCTCAAATTTCCCCATTGACTTATAATGGGGAGGGACGTCCCATCAAACTCATGTGTTTCTCTTACAATGGGAAATTGCATAGGGATTTTGTATTGACCATAGCTCTGGCTCACAGTGTCTCAGAGAGAAGGGGGTGGGCTCAATTTACTCAGACAGCCAATCACTATCTCAGGATGATTGTAAACCTATGAAGCCACGCCCTAGCAACCATTTAGAGCTCCCTAGCAACTAATCCCTTAGACTTACATTGAATGAGATGAAAGGGATATCTTTTGATAGAAGTGTCATAGAAACATGAGGGTGGGTTTGTTTGACTCGGGGCATCAACAGCCAATCACAAGTCACCTTCAACACTTCCTAGCCACGCCCTAGCAACCATTATCAAGCAGCCTAGCAACCGTTTAGCAAGACCTATATCTCTGCCTCAGAACATCATAGAGACATGGGGGTTGGTTTATATCATTCATACAGACAAGCAGTATCATCATTGGATGCTGCCAAGCCCCTCCATAGCAACCAAACAGAGTACCCTAGCAACCGTTTACCAAGACCTATATCTCTGCCTCAGAACATCATAGAGACATGGGGGTTGGTTTATATCATTCATACAGACAGGCAGTATCATCATTGGATGCTGCCAAGCCCCCCTAGCAACCAAACAGAGTACCCTAGCAACCGTATACCAAGACCTATATCTCTGCTTCGGAACATCGTAGAGACATGGGGGTTGGTTTATATCATTCATACAGACAAGCAGTATCATCATTGGATGCTGCCAAGCCCCCCTAGCAACCAAACAGAGTACCCTAGCAACCGTATACCAAGACCTATATCTCTGCTTCAGAACATCATAGAGGCATGGGGGTTGGTTTATATCATTCATACAGACAAGCAGTATCATCATTGGATGCTGCCAAGCCCCCTTAGCAACCAAACAGAGTACCCTAGCAACCATAAACCAAGACCTATATCTCTGCTTCAGAACATCATAGAGACATGGGGGTTGGTTTATATCATTCATACAGACAAGCAGTATCATCATTGGATGCTGCCAAGCCCCCTTAGCAACCAAACAGAGTTCCCTAGCAACCGTTTACCAAGACCTATATCTCTGCATCAGAACATCGTAGAGACATGGGGGTTGGTTTATATCATTCATACTGACAAGCAGTATCATCATTGGATGCTGCCAAGCCACTCCATAGCAACCAAACAGAACACCCTAGCAACCGTTTACCAAGACCTATATCTCTGCCTCAGAACATCATAGAGACATGGGGGTTGGTTTATATCATTCATACAGACAAGCAGTATCATCATTGGATGCTGCCAAGCCCCCCTAGCAACCAAACAGAGTACCCTAGCAACCGTATACTAAGACCTATATCTCTGCTTCAGAACATCATAGAGACATGGAGGTTGGTTTATATCATTCATACAGACAAGCAGTATCATCATTGGGTGCTGCCAAGCCCCCCTAGCAACCAAACAGAGTACCCTAGCAACCGTATACTAAGACCTATATCTCTGAATCAGAACATCGTAGAGACATGGGGGTTGGTTTATATCATCCATACAGACAAGCAGTATCATCATTGGATGCTGCCAAGCCACTCCATAGCAACCAAACAGAGTACCCTAGCAACCGTTTAGCAATACCTATATCTCTGCCTCAGAACATCATAGAGACATGGGGGTTGGTTTATATCATTCATACAGACAAGCAGTATCATCATTGGATGCTGCCAAACCCCTCCATAGCAACCAAACAGAGTACCCTAGCAACCGTTTACAAGGACCTATATCTCTGCATCAGAACATCGAAGAGGCATGGGGGTTGGGTCTTTTGACTCAGACTGGCAAATAGTCTTTAAATGTCACCCCATAAATTGTATAGCCACTCCATAGCAACCATATAGAGTACCCTAGCAACCGTACAAACACATGAATAGGACATATCTCAGCTCCACAACATCGTACAGACTTGGGGGTGGCCTCTTTTGTTTCGGGTGAGAATCCAGTACACACAACATAGCATCCGAGAGGATTTTTTTGCCACGGCAAGCACCACTCACATTTTCTTCAGGAAATGTACATTCTAGTTAGTGGTGCTTGCGTAGCAAGGCATCACTATTACTATCTAGCCCGAAAACGGTTTTAGTGATGCCTTGCGAAGCAAGGCATCACCATCACTCTCAAACATACATATTAGTGTTGCTTGTGAAGCAATGCATCAATATTGTTATTCTCCATATTTTTATTATTAATGGTGCTTGCGTAGCAAGCCATAAATATTATTAGAACGGTTTATTATTATTCTTATTATTTCACACTACATTTCGGCGCGCTACTCCTCCCACATTTTTTGTCACAGACCCATGAATGAGGTGTCAAAACGTGCGGCCTAATCGGGAATGGTGTGCTATATCTTTTCTAAGAGATCGGGGGTGCGGTGTTCGCCCCAGGGGCGAAAAAGTAGCGAAAAAAATCCCATAGACTTAACATTGGGAAAAATGCAAAAAAAATTTAACAAGTCATAACTCTAAGCGAGGATTTCGTAGAAACTCGTGGGTCACCACATTTGAAGAGGCTGACAGGCCCTGTAAGATGACACATCGCAATGGGGTGTGACTTGTACCCCTGGGGTGCAGGAGCTGCCTAAATTTGCCCCATTGACTTACTATGGGGAGGGACGTCCCATAAAACTCATGCGTTTCTCTTACTATGGGAAATTGCATAGGGATTTTGTATTGACCACAGCTCTGGCTCACAGTGTCTCAGAGACAAGGGGGTGGGCTCAATTTACTCAGACAGCCAATCACTATCTCAGGATGATTGTCAACCTATGAAGCCACGCCCTAGCAACCATTTACAGCTCCCTAGCAACTGATCCCATAGACTTCCATTGAAAGAGATCAAAGGGATATCTTTGGATAGAAGTGTCGTAGAAACACGAGGGTGGGTTTGTTTGACTTGGGGCATCAACAGCCAATCACAAATCACCTTCAACACTTCCTAGCCACGCCCTAGCAACCATTATCAAGCAGCCTAGCAACCGTTTACCAAGACCTATATCTCTGCCTCAGAACATTATAGAGGCATGGGGGTTGGTTTATATCGTTCATACTGACAAGCAGCCTTTAGAGTAATGTCATTGGATGCTGCCAAGCCCCTCCATAGCAACCAAACAGAGTAACCTAGCAACCGTTTAACAAAACCTATATCTCTGCCTCAGAACATCATAGAGACATGGGGGTTGGTTTATATCATTCATACTGACAAGCAGTATCATCATTGGCTGCTGCCAAGCCACTCCATAGCAACCAAACAGAGTACCCTAGCAACCGTTTACCAAGACCTATATCTCTGCATCAGAACATCATAGAGACATGGGGGTTGGGTCTTTTGGCTCATGCTAGCAAACTGGACTTTCAACATGCTACACATGCTAGCAGTGAATAGCTACATGCTAATAATGATTAGCTAACAGCTAAATCAGGCTGAGAACATGCTAACAACTCTATAAAAACTCCATAGTAACCATTTGTGACAATTGACAACTGCCTAACAACAACATAGCAACCACCCGCAATACCTTAGCAATGCCTAGCAACCGCCCAGAACACCTTAGCAACCGCCTAGCAACGCCCTAGCAACCACCCAAAATACCTTAGCAACCACCTAGCAACCGCCCAGAACACCTTAGCAACCGCCTAGCAACGCCCTAGCAACCACCCAGAATACCTTAGCAACCGCCTAGCAACACCATAGCAACCACCCAGAATACCATAGCAACCACCTAGCAACACCCTAGCAACCACTCCGAGTACCTTAGCAACCGCCTAGCAACGCCCTAGCAACCACCCAGAACACCCTAGCAACCGCCTAGCAACCACCCAAAATACCTTAGCAACCACCTAGCAACCGCCCAGAACACCTTAGCAACCGCCTAGCAACGCCCTAGCAACCACCCAGAATACCTTAGCAACCGCCTAGCAACACCATAGCAACCACCCAGAATACCATAGCAACCACCTAGCAACACCCTAGCAACCACTCCGAGTACCTTAGCAACCGCCTAGCAACGCCCTAGCAACCACCCAGAACACCCTAGCAACCGCCTAGCAACCACCCAAAATACCTTAGCAACCGCCTAGCAACGCCCTAGCAACCACCCAGAATACCTTAGCAACCGCCTAGCAACACCATAGCAACCACCCAGAATACCATAGCAACCACCTAGCAACACCCTAGCAACCACTCCGAGTACCTTAGCAACCGCCTAGCAACGCCCTAGCAACCACCCAGAACACCCTAGCAACCGCCTAGCAACCACCCAAAATACCTTAGCAACCGCCTAGCAACACCCTAGCAACCACCCAGAATACCTTAGCAACCGCCTAGCAACCGCCCAGAACACCTTAGCAACCGCCTAGCAACGCCCTAGCAACCACCCAGAATACCTTAGCAACCGCCTAGCAACACCATAGCAACCACCCAGAATACCATAGCAACACCCTAGCAACCACTCCGAATACCTTAGCAACCGCCTAGCAACGCCCTAGCAACCACCCAGAACACCCTAGCAACCGCCTAGCAACCACCCAAAATACCTTAGCAACCGCCTAGCAACGCCCTAGCAACCACCCAGAATACCTTAGCAACTGCCTAGCAACACCCTAACTACCACCCAGAACACCTTAGCAACCGCCTAGCAACGCCCTAGCAACCAAGAAGAATACCTTAGCAACCACCTAGCAATCACCCAGAACACAATAGCAACCGCCTAGCAACGCCCTAGCAACCACCCAGAACACCCTAGCAACCGCCTAGCAACACCCTAGCAACCACCCAGAAAACCTTAGCAACCGTTTATCAAGACCTATATCTCTGCCTCAGAACATCATAGAGACATGGGGGTTGGTTTATATCATTCATACTGACAAGCAGTATAATCATTGGATGCTGCCATGCCACTCCATAGCAACCAAACAGAGTACCCTAGCAACCGTATACCAACACCTATATCTCTGCATCAGAACATCATAGAGACATGGGGGTTGGTTTATATCATTCATACTGACAAGCAGTATCATCATTGGATGCTGCCAAGCCCCTCCATAGCAACCAAACAGAGTACCCTAGCAACCGTTTACAAGGACCTATATCTCTGCATCAGAACATCGTAGAGGCATGGGGGTTGGGTCTTTTGACTCAGACTGGCAAATAGTCTTTAAATGTCACCCCATAAATTGTATAGCCACTCCATAGCAACCATATAGAGTACCCTAGCAACCGTACAAACACATGAATAGGACATATCCTAGCTCCACAACATCGTACAGACTTGGGGGTGGCCTCTTTTGTTTCGGGTGAGAATCCAGTACACACAACATAGCATCCGAGAGGATTTTTTTGCCACGGCAAGCACCACTCACATTTTCTTCAGGAAATGTACATTCTAGTTAGTGGTGCTTGCGTAGCAAGGCATCACTATTACTATCTTGCCCCAGAACGGTTTTAGTGATGCCTTGCGAAGCAAGGCATCACCATCACTCTCAAACATACTTATTAGTGGGCCTTGCGAAGCAAGGCATCAATATTGTTATTCTCCATACTTATTAATATTCGTGGAGCTTGTTTAGCAAGGCGTATATATACTATGTAACCCAGGAACGGTTCTTATTATTCTTATTATTTCACACAACATTTCGGCGCGCTACTCCTCCCGCACCGTTTGTCACAGACCCATGAATGAGGTGTCAAAACGTGCGGCTTAATCGGGAATGGTGTGCTATATCTTTTCTAAGGGGTCGGGGGTGCGGTGTTCGCCCCAGGGGCGAAAAAGTAGCGAAAAAAATCCCATAGACTTAACATTGCGAAAATTTTTAACGAGTCATAACTCTGAGAGAGGATTTCGTAGAAACTCGTGTGTCACCACATTTGAAGAGGCTGACAGGCCCTGTAAGATGACACATCTCAATAGGGTATAAGTTGTACCCCTGGGGCGCTAGAGCTCCCCAAATTTCCCCATTGACTTATAATGGGGAGGGACGTCCCATTAAACGCATGTGTTTCTCTTACTATGGGAAATTGCATAGGGATTTTGTATTGACCATAGCTCTGGCACACAGTGTCTCAGAGACAAGGGGGTGGGCTCAATTTACTCAGACAGCCAATCACTATCTCAGGATTATTGTCAACATATGAAGCCACGCCCTAGCAACCATTTAGAGCTCCCTAGCAACTGATCCCATAGACTTCCATTGAAAGAGATCAAAGGGATATCTTTTGATAGAAGTGTCATAAAATTACGAGGGTGGGTTTGTTTGACTCGGGGCATCAACAGCCAATCACAAGTCACCTTCAACACTTCCTAGCCACGCCCTAGCAACCATTATCAAGCAGCCTAGCAACCGTTAACCAAGACCGATATCTCTGCCTCAGAACATCATAGAGGCATGGGGGTTGGTTTATATAATTCATACTGACAAGCAGCCTTTGACATATTGTCATTGGATGCTGCCAAGCCACTCCATAGCAACCAAAAAGAGTACCCTAGCAACCGTTTACCAAGACCTATATCTCTGCCTCAGAACATCATAGAGACATGGGGGTTGGTTTATATCATTCATACAGACAAGCAGTATCACCATTGGATGCTGCCAAGCCCCCCTAGCAACCAAACAGAGTACCCTAGCAACCGTATACAAAGACCTATATCTCTGCTTCAGAACATCATAGAGGCATGGGGGTTGGTTTATATCATTCATACAGACAAGCAGTATCATCATTGGATGCTGCCAAGCCCCCCTAGCAACCAAACAGAGTACCCTAGCAACCACATACCAAGACCTATATCTCTGCCTCAGAACATCATAGAGACATGGGGGTTGGTTTATATCACTCATACAGACAAGCAGTATCATCATTGGATGCTGCCAAACCCCTCCATAGCAACCAAACAGAGTACCCTAGCAACCGTTTACCAAGACCTATATCTCTGCCTCAGAACATCCTAGAGACATGGGGGTTGGTTTATATCATTCATACAGACAAGCAGTATCATCATTGGATGCTGCCAAGCCCCCCTAGCAACCAAACAGAGTACCCTAGCAACCGTATACCAACACCTATATCTCTGCTTCAGAACATCGTAGAGACATGGGGGTTGGTTTATATCATTCATACAGACAAGCAGTATCATCATTGGATGCTGCCAAGCCCCCCTAGCAACCAAACAGAGTACCCTAGCAACCGTATACCAACACCTATATCTCTGCTTCGGAACATCGTAGAGACATGGGGGTTGGTTTATATCATTCATACAGACAAGCAGTATCATCATTGGATGCTGCCAAGCCCCCCTAGCAACCAAACAGAGTACCCTAGCAACCGTATACCAAGACCTATATCTCTGCTTCAGAACATCATAGAGGCATGGGGGTTGGTTTATATCATTCATACAGACAAGCAGTATCATCATTGGATGCTGCCAAACCCCTCCATAGCAACCAAACAGAGTACCCTAGCAACCGTTTACCAAGACCTATATCTCTGCCTCAGAACATCCTAGAGACATGGGGGTTGGTTTATATCATTCATACAGACAAGCAGTACCATCATTGGATGCTGCCAAGCCCCTCCATAGCAACCAAACAGAGTACCCTAGCAACCGTTTACAAGGACCTATATCTCTGCATCAGAACATCGTAGAGGCATGGGGGTTGGGTCTTTTGACTCAGACTGGCAAATAGTCTTTAAATGTCACCCCATAAATTGTATAGCCACTCCATAGCAACCATATAGAGTACCCTAGCAACCGTACAAACACATGAATAAGCCATATCTCAGCCCCAGAACATCCTACAGACATGTTGCTTGCCTTTTTTGCATTATCCGGGTGGCGAGTTTTGCCACGGCAAGCACCACTCACATTTTCTTCAGGAAATGTACATTCTAGTTAGTGGTGCTTGCGTAGCAAGGCATCACTATTACTATCTAGCCCGAAAACGGTTTTAGTGATGCCTTGCGAAGCAAGGCATCACCATCACTCTCAAACATACATATTAGTGTTGCTTGCCAAGCAATGCATCAATATTGTTATTCTCCATACTTAAAATTATTATTGGGGCTTGCGTAGCAAGCCATAAATATTAATATCTCGGTTTATTATTTTTATTTTTATTCTTCTTCTTCTTCTGGACACTTTTTCGGCGCGCTACTCCTCCCACAAATTTTGTCACAGACCCATGAATGAGGCGTCAAATCGACCGGCCTATACGGGAATGGTGTGCTATATCTTTTCTAAGGGATCGGGGGTGCGGTGTTCGCCCCAGGGGCGAAAAAGTAGCCGAAAAGTCAATGGGATTTAACATTGCGGAAACTTTGACCCCTCATAGCTCCGAGCGAGGATTTCGGAGGAACTCGTGTGTCACCACATTTGAAGAGGCTGGCAGGCCCTGTAAGATGACACATCTCAATGGGGTATAAGTTGTACCCCTGGGGCGCTACAGCTCCCCAAATTTCCTCAAATTTCCCCATTGACTTATAATGGGGAGGGACGTCCCATTAAACTCATGCGTTTCTCTTACTATAGGAAATTGCATAGGGATTTTGTATTGACCATAGCTCTGGCTCACACTGTCTCAGAGACAAGGGGGTGGGCTCAATTTACTCAGACAGCCAATCACTATCTCAGGATGATTGTCAACCTATAAAGCCACGCCCTAGCAACCATTTAGAGCTCCCTAGCAACTGATCCCATAGACTTCCATTGAAAGAGATCAAAGGGATATCTTTTGATAGAAGTGTCATAGAAACAAGAGGGTGGGTTTGTTTGACTCGGGGCATCAACAGCCAATCACAAGTCACCTTCAATACTTCCTAGCCACGCCCTAGCAACCATTATCAAGCAGCCTAGCAACCGTTTAGCAACACCAATATCTCTGCCTCAGAACATCATAGAGGCATGGGGGTTGGTTTATATCATTCATACTGACAAGCAGCCTTTGGAGTATCATCATTGGATGCTGCCAAGCCACTCCATAGCAACCAAAAAGAGTACCCTAGCAACCGTATAACAAGACCTATATCTCTGCATCAGAACATCGTAGAGACATGGGGGTTGGTTTATATCATTCATACTGACAAGCAGTATCATCATTGGATGCTGCCAAGCCACTCCATAGCAACCAAACAGAGTACCCTAGCAACTGTTTACCAAGACCTATATCTCTGTCCCAGAACAACCTACAGACATGTTGCTTGGCTTTTTTGCATCCCAGTAGCATCCGAGAGGATTTTTTTGCCACTGCAAGCACCACTCACATTTTCTTCAGGAAATGTACATTCTAGTTAGTGGTGCTTGCGTAGCAAGGCATCACTATTACTATCTTGCCCCAGAACGGTTTTAGTGATGCCTTGCGAAGCAAGGCATCACCATCACTCTCAAACATACTTATTAGTGTGCCTTGCGAAGCAAGGCATCAATATTGTCATTCTCCATACTTATTAATATTCGTGGAGCTTGTTTAGCAAGGCGTATATATACTATGTAACCCAGGAATGGCTTATTAGTGGTGCTTGCGTAGCAAGGCATCACTATTACTATCTAGCCCGAAAACGGTTTTAGTGATGCCTTGCGAAGCAAGGCATCACCATCACTCTCAAACATACATATTAGTGTTGCTTGTGAAGCAATGCATCAATATTGTTATTCTCCATATTTTTATTATTAGTGGGGCTTGCGTAGCAAGCCATAAAAATATTTAGATCGGTTTATTATTATTATTCTTATTCTTATTCCGGACAACATTTTGTCCCGCTACTCCTCCCACAGTTTTTGTCACAGACCCATGAATGAGGTGTCAAAACGTGCGGCTTATTCGGGAATGGTGTGCTATATCTTTTCTAAGGGGTCGGGGGTGCGGTGTTCGCCCCAGGGGCGAAAAAGTAGCGAAAAAAATCCCATAGACTTAACATTGCGAAAATTTTTAACGAGTCATAACTCTGAGCGAGGATTTCGTAGAAACTCGTGTGTCACCACATTTGAAGAGGCTGACAGGCCCTGTAAGATGACACATCGCAATGGGGTATAAGTTGTACCCCTGGGGCGCTAGAGCTCCCCAAATTTCCTCAAATTTCCCCATTGACTTATAATGGGGAGGGACGTCCCATAAAACTCATGTGTTTCTCTTACAATGGGAAATTGCATAGGGATTTTCTATTGACCATAGCTCTGGCTCACAGTGTCTCAGAGACAAGGGGGTGGGCTCAATTTACTCAGACAGCCAATCACTATCTCAGGATGATTGTCAACCTTTGAAGCCACGCCCTAGCAACCGTTTAGAGCTCCCTAGCAACTGATGCCATAGACTTCCATTGAAAGAGATCAAAGGGATATCTTTGGATAGAAGTGTCATAGAAACACGAGGGTGGGTTTGTTTGACTCGGGGCATCAACAGCCAATCATCAATCACCGTCAACACTTCCTAGCCACGCCCTAGCAACCATTATCAAGCAGCCTAGCAACCGTTAACCAAGACCTATATCTCTGCCTCAGAACATCATAGAAGCATGGGGGTTGGTTTATATCATTCATACTGACAAGCAGCCTTTGACATATTGTCATTGGATGCTGCCAAGCCACTCCATAGCAACCAAAAAGAGTACCCTAGCAACCGTTTACCAAGACCTATATCTCTGCCTCAGAAAATCATAGAGACATGGGGGTTGGTTTATATCATTCATACAGACAAGCAGTATCATCATTGGATGATGCCAAGCCCCTCCATAGCAACCAAACAGAGTACCCTAGCAACCGTTTACCAAGACCTATATCTCTGCCTCAGAACATCATAGAGACATGGGGGTTGGTTTATATCATTCATACAGACAAGCAGCATCATCATTGGATGCTGCCAAGCCCCCCTAGCAACCAAACAGAGTACCCTAGCAACCGTATACAAAGACCTATATCTCTGCTTCAGAACATCATAGAGGCATGGGGGTTGTTTTATATCATTCATACAGACAAGCAGTATCATCATTGGATGCTGCCAAGCCCCTCCATAGCAACCAAACAGACTACCCTAGCAACCGTTTACCAAGACCTATATCTCTGCCTCAGAACATCATAGAGACATGGGGGTTGGTTTATATCATTCATACAGACAAGCAGTATCATCATTGGATGCTGCCAAGCCCCCCTAGCAACCAAACAGAGTACCCTAGCAACCGTGTACCAAGACCTATATCTCTGCTTCGGAACATCGTACAGACATGGGGGTTGGTTTATATCATTCATACAGACAAGCAGTATCATCATTGGATGCTGCCAAGCCCCCCTAGCAACCAAACAGAGTACCCTAGCAACCGTTTACCAAGACCTATATCTCTGCTTCAGAACATCGTAGAGACATGGGGGTTGGTTTATATCATTCATACAGACAAGCAGTATCATCATTGGATGCTGCCAAGCCCCCTTAGCAACCAAACAGAGTACCCTAGCAACCATATACCAAGACCTATATCTCTGCTTCAGAACATCATAGAGACATGGGGGTTGGTTTATATCATTCATACAGACAAGCAGTATCATCATTGGATGCTGCCAAGCCCCCTTAGCAACCAAACAGAGTACCCTAGCAACCATATACCAAGACCTATATCTCTGCCTCAGAACATCATAGAGACATGGGGGTTGGTTTATATCATTCTTACAGACAAGCAGTATAACCATTGGATGCTGCCAAGCCCCCCTAGCAACCAAACAGAGTACCCTAGCAACCGTATACCAAGACCTATATCTCTGCTTCGGAACATCGTAGAGACATGGGGGTTGGTTTATATCATTCATACAGACAAGCAGTATCATCATTGGATGCTGCCAAGCCCCCCTAGCAACCAAACAGAGTACCCTAGCAACCGTTTACCAAGACCTATATCTCTGTCTCAGAACATCAAAGAGACATGGGGGTTGGTTTATATCATTCATACAGACAAGCAGTATCATCATTGGATGCTGCCAAGCCCCCTTAGCAACCAAACAGAGTACCCTAGCAACCATATACCAAGACCTATATCTCTGCTTCAGAACATCATAGAGACATGGGGGTTGGATTATATCATTCATACAGACAAGCAGTATCATCATTGGATGCTGCCAAGCCCCCCTAGCAACCAAACAGAGTACCCTAGCAACCGTATACCAAGACCTATATCTCTGCTTCGGAACATCGTAGAGACATGGGGGTTGGTTTATATCATTCATACAGACAAGCAGTATCATCATTGGATGCTGCCAAGCCCCCCTAGCAACCAAACAGAGTACCCTAGCAACCGTATACCAAGACCTATATCTCTGCTTCAGAACATCATAGAGGCATGGGGGTTGGTTTATATCATTCATACAGACAAGCAGTATCATCATTGGATGCTGCCAAGCCCCCTTAGCAACCAAACAGAGTACCCTAGCAACCGTTTACCAAGACCTATATCTCTGCTTCAGAACATCATAGAGACATGGGGGTTGGTTTATATCATTCATACAGACAAGCAGTATCATCATTGGATGCTGCCAAGCCCCCTTAGCAACCAAACAGAGTACCCTAGCAACCGTATACCAAGACCTATATCTCTGCCTCAGAACATCATAGAGGCACGGGGGTTGGTTTATATCATTCATACAGACAAACAGTATCATCATTGGATGCTGCCAAACCCCTCCATAGCAACCAAACAGAGTACCCTAGCAACCGTTTACCAAGACCTATATCTCTGCCTCAGAACATCCTAGAGACATGGGGGTTGGTTTATATCATTCATATAGACAAGCAGTATCATCATTGGATGCTGCCAAGCCCCTCCATAGCAACCAAACAGAGTACCCTAGCAACCGTTTACAAGGACCTATATCTCTGCATCAGAACATCGTAGAGGCATGGGGGTTGGGTCTTTTGACTCAGACTGGCAAATACTCTTTAAATGTCACCCCATAAATTGTATAGCCACTCCATAGCAACCATATAGAGTACCCTAGCAACCGTACAAACACATGAATAGGACATATCTCAGCTCCACAACATCGTACAGACTTGGGGGTGGCCTCTTTTGTTTCGGGTGAGAATCCAGTACACACAACATAGCATCCGAGAGGATTTTTTTGCCACGGCAAGCACCACTCACATTTTCTTCAGGAAATGTACATTCTAGTGTTGTGATTACTATTCACCTTTAAGAAACTTCGGCACGCTACTCCTCCGGCACCGTTTGTCGTACACCCATGAATGAGGTGTTTAATCGTGCGGCTTATTGAGGAGAGGTGTGCTATATCTTTTCTAAGCGATCGGGGGTACGATGTTTGTTTTCGGCGGGAAAAAAATCGTCCCAATTGAGTCACCATAGACTTAACATGGAGAAGAACTTTGAGTGATCATATCTCCGCATCAGAACATCACAGAGACTTGGGGCTGGTCTCATTTGAATCGGCCTATCAAGCAGCTAATAACTAGTGACATTCAAACTTCATAGCCCCGCCCTAGCAACCAATTACAGCACCCTAGCAACCATATATCAACATTAATGAGCCATATCTCAGTACCAGAGCATTGTAGGAATACAGAGTTGGGCTTTTTTGACTCACACTGGCCAATAGTCTTTGAATATCACCCCATACACTCTATAGCCACACCCTAGCAACCAGTTACAGCACCCTAGCAACAGTAAAACACATGAATAAGCCATATCTCAGCCCCAGAACATCGTACAGTCATGAGGGTGGGCTCTTTTGACTCAGACTGGCCAATAGTCTTTCAATATCACCCCATAAACTATATAGACACATCCTAGCAACCATGTACAGTACCCTAGCAACAGTACAAACACATTAATAAGCCATATCTCAGTCCCAGAACATCGTACAGACATGTTGCTTGGCTTTTTTGCATCCCAGTAGCATCCGAGAGGATTTTTTTTGCCACGGCAAGCACCACTCACATTTTCTTCAGGAAATGTACATTCTAGTTATTCTTCTTCTTCTTCTGGCCACTTTTTCGGCGCGCTTCTCCTCCCACAAATTTTGTCACAGACCCATGAATGAGGCGTCAAATCGACCGGCCTATACGGGAATGGTGTGCTATATCTTTTCTAAGGGATCGGGGGTGCGATGTTCGCCCCAGGGGCGTAAAAGTAACCGAAAAGTCAATGGGATTTAACATTGCGGAGACTTTGACCCCTCATAGCTCTGAGCGAGGATTTCGGAGAAACTCGTGTGTCACCACATCTGAAGAGGCTGACAGGCCCTGTAAGATGACACATCGCAATGGGGTATAAGTTGTACCCCTGGGGCGCTAGAGCTGCCCAAATTTCCTCAAATTTCCCCATTGACTTATAATGGGGAGGGACGTCCCATAAAACTCATGTGTTTCTCTTACTATGGGAAATTGCATAGGGATTTTGTATTGACCATAGCTCTGGCTCACAGTGTCTTAGAGACAAGGGGGTGGGCTCAATTTACTCAGACAGCCAATCACTATCTCAGGATGATTGTCAACCTATGAAGCCACGCCCTAGCAACCACTTAGAGCTCCCTAGCAACTGATCCCATAGACTTCCATTGAAAGAGATCAAAGGGATATCTTTTGATAGAAGTGTCATAGAAACAAGAGGGTGGGTTTGTTTGACTCGGGGCATCAACAGCCAATCACAAGTCACCTTCAATACTTCCTAGCCACGCCCTAGCAACCATTATCAAGCAGCCTAGCAACCATTTACCAAGACCTATATCTCTGCCTCAGAACATTATAGAGGCATGGGGGTTGGTTTATATCATTCATACTGACAAGCAGCCTTTGGAGTATCATCATTGGATGCTGCCAAGCCACTCCATAGCAACCAAACAGAGTACCTTAGCAACCGTTTACCAAGACCTATATCTCTGCCTCAGAACATCATACAGACATGGGGGTTGGTTTATATCATTCATACTGACAAGCAGTATCATCACTGGATGCTGCCATGCCACTCCATAGCAACCAAAAAGAGTACCCTAGCAACCGTTTACCAAGACTTATATCTCAGCCTCAGAACATCATACAGACATGGGGGTAGGTTTATATCATTCATTATGACAAGCAGTATCATCATTGGATGCTGCCAAGCCCCCTTAGCAACCAAACAGAGTACCCTAGCAACCATATACCAAGACCTATATCTCTGCTTCAGAACATCATAGAGGCATGGGGGTTGGTTTATATCATTCATACAGACAAGCAGTATCATCATTGGATGCTGCCAATTCCCCCTTAGCAACAAAACAGAGTACCCTAGCAACCATATACCAAGACCTATATCTCTGCTTCAGAACATCATAGAGACATGGGGGTTGGTTTATATCATTCATACAGACAAGCAGTATCATCATTGGATGCTGCCAAGCCCCCTTAGCAACCAAACAGAGTACCCTAGCAACCATATACCAAGACCTATATCTCTGCCTCAGAACATCATAGAGACATGGGGGTTGGTTTGTATCATTCAAACAGACAAGCAGTATCATCATTGGATGCTGCCAAGCCCCCCTAGCAACCAAACAGAGTACCCTAGCAACCGTATACCAAGACCTATATCTCTGCTTCGGAACATCTTAGAGACATGGGGGTTGGTTTATATCATTCATACAGACAAGCAGTATCATCATTGGATGCTGCCAAGCCCCCCTAGCAACCAAACAGAGTACCCTAGCAACCGTATACCAAGACCTATATCTCTGCTTCAGAACATCATAGAGGCATGGGGGTTGGTTTATATCATTCATACAGACAAGCAGTATCATCATTCGATGCTGCCAAGCCCCCTTAGCAACCAAACAGAGTACCCTAGCAACCGTATACCAAGACCTATATCTCTGCTTCACAACATCATAGAGACATGGGGGTTGGTTTATATCATTCATACAGACAAGCAGTATCATCATTGGATGCTGCCAAGCCCCCTTAGCAACCAAACAGAGTACCCTAGCAACCATATACCAAGACCTATATCTCTGCCTCAGAACATCATAGAGACATGGGGGTTGGTTTATATCATTCATACAGACAAGCAGTATCATCATTGGATGCTGCCAAGCCCCCCTAGCAACCAAACAGAGTACCCTAGCAACCGTATACCAAGACCTATATCTCTGCTTCAGAACATCATAGAGGCATGGGGGTTGGTTTATATCATTCATACAGACAAACAGTATCATCATTGGATGCTGCCAAACCCCTCCATAGCAACCAAACAGAGTACCCTAGCAACCGTTTACCAAGACCTATATCTCTGCCTCAGAACATCCTAGAGACTTGGGGGTTGGTTTATATCATTCATATAGACAAGCAGTATCATCATTGGATGCTGCCAAGCCCCTCCATAGCAACCAAACAGAGTACCCTAGCAACCGTTTACAAGGACCTATATCTCTGCATCAGAACATCGTAGAGGCATGGGGGTTGGGTCTTTTGACTCAGACTGGCAAATAGTCTTTAAATGTCACCCCATAAATTGTATAGCCACTCCATAGCAACCATATAGAGTACCCTAGCAACCGTACAAACACATGAATAGGACATATCTCAGCTCCACAACATCGTACAGACTTGGGGGTGGCCTCTTTTGTTTCGGGTGAGAATCCAGTACACACAACATAGCATCCGAGAGGATTTTTTTGCCACGGCAAGCACCACTCACATTTTCTTCAGGAAATGTACATTCTAGTTAGTGGTGCTTGCGTAGCAAGGCATCACTATTACTATCTAGCCCCAGAACGAGTTTTAGTGATGCCTTGCGCAGCAAGGCATCACCATCACTCTCAAACATACCTATTAGTGTTGGTTGTGAAGCAATGCATCAATATTGTTATTCTCCATACTTATTAATATTAGTGGGGCTTGCGTAGCAAGCCCTAAATATTAATATCTCACCCCATATCGGTTTATTTTTATTATTCTTATTCCGGACAACATTTTGTCCCGCTACTCCTCCCACATTTTTCGTCACAGACCCATGAATGAGGTGTCAAAACGTGCGGCCTATTCGGGAATGGTGTGCTATATCTTTTCTAAGGGGTCGGGGGTGCGGTGTTCGCCCCAGGGGCGAAAAAGTAGCGAAAAAAATCCCATAGACTTAACATTGGGAAAAATGTAAAAAAAAATTAACAAGTCATAACTCTAAGCGAGGATTTCGTAGAAACTCGTGGGTCACCACATTTGAAGAGGCTGACAGGCCCTGTAAGATGACACATCTCAATGGGGTATAAGTTGTACCCCTGGGGTGCAGGAGCTGCCTAAATTTGCCCCATTGACTTACTATGGGGAGGGACGTCCCATAAAACGCATGCGTTTCTCTTACTATGGGAAATTGCATAGGGATTTTGTATTGACCACAGCTCTGGCTCACAGTGTCTCAGAGACAAGGGGGTGGGCTCAATTTACTCAGACAGCCAATCACTATCTCAGGATGATTGTCAACCTATGAAGCCACGCCCTAGCAACCATTTAGAGCTCCCTAGCAACTGATCCCATAGACTTCCATTGAAAGAGATCAAAGGGATATCTTTGGATAGAAGTGTCATAGAAACACGAGGGTGGGTTTGTTTGACTCGGGGCATCAACAGCCAATCACAAATCACCTTCAATACTTCCTAGCCACGCCCTAGCAACCATTATCAAGCAGCCTAGCAACCGTTAATCACGACCTATATCTCTGCCTCAGAACATCATAGAGGCATGGGGGTTGGTTTATATCATTCATACTGACAAGCAGCCTTTGGAGTATTGTCATTGGATGCTGCCAAGCCACTCCATAGCAACCAAACAGAGTACCTTAGCAACCGTTTACCAAGACATATATCTCTGCCTCAGAACATCATACAGACATTGGGGTTGGTTTATATCATTCATACTGACAAGCAGTATCATCATTGGATGCTGCCATGCCACTCCATAGCAACCAAAAAGAGTACCCTAGCAACCGTTTACCAAGACTTATATCTCAGCCTCAGAACATCATGCAGACATGGGGGTAGGTTTATATCATTCATACAGACAAGCAGTATCATCATTGGATGCTGCCAAGCCCCCCTAGCAACCAAACAGAGTACCCTAGCAACCGTATACCAAGACCTATATCTCTGCTTCAGAACATCATAGAGGCCTGGGGGTTGGTTTATATCATTCATACAGACAAGCAGTATCATCATTGGATGCTGCCAAGCCCCCCTAGCAACCAAACAGAGTACCCTAGCAACCATATACCAAGACCTATATCTCTGCTTCAGAACATCATAGAGACATGGGGGTTGGTTTATATCATTCATACAGACAAGCAGTATCATCATTCGATGCTGCCAAGCCCCCTTAGCAACCAAACAGAGTACCCTAGCAACCATATACCAAGACCTATATCTCTGCCTCAGAACATCATAGAGACATGGGGGTTGGTTTATATCATTCATACAGACAAGCAGTATCATCATTGGATGCTGCCAAGCCCCCCTAGCAACCAAACAGAGTACCCTAGCAACCGTATACCAAGACCTATATCTCTGCTTCGGAACATCGTAGAGACATGGGGGTTTGTTTATATCATTCATACAGACAAGCAGTATCATCATTGGATGCTGCCAAGCCCCCCTAGCAACCAAACAGAGTACCCTAGCAACCGTATACCAAGACCTATATCTCTGCTTCAGAACATCATAGAGGCATGGGGGTTGGTTTATATCATTCATACAGACAAGCAGTATCATCATTGGATGCTGCCAAACCCCTCCATAGCAACCAAACAGAGTACCCTAGCAACCGTTTACCAAGACCTATATCTCTGCCTCAGAACATCCTAGAGACATGGGGGTTGGTTTATATCATTCATACAGACAAGCAGTATCATCATTGGATGCTGCCAAGCCCCTCCATAGCAACCAAACAGAGTACCCTAGCAACCGTTTACAAGGACCTATATCTCTGCATCAGAACATCGTAGAGGCATGGGGGTTGGGTCTTTTGACTCAGACTGGCAAATAGTCTTTAAATGTCACCCCATAAATTGTATAGCCACTCCATAGCAACCATATAGAGTACCCTAGCAACCGTACAAACACATGAATAGGACATATCTCAGCTCCACAACATCGTACAGACTTGGGGGTG
Organism: Gobio gobio; assembly: GCF_949357685.1. Lineage (NCBI taxonomy): Eukaryota > Metazoa > Chordata > Actinopteri > Cypriniformes > Gobionidae > Gobio > Gobio gobio. The sequence goes on from NC_137098.1 coordinate 2,169,462, forward strand.
GCCTCTTTTGTTTCGGGTGAGAATCCAGTACACACAACATAGCATCCGAGAGGATTTTTTTGCCACGGCAAGCACCACTCACATTTTCTTCAGGAAATGTACATTCTAGTTAGTGGTGCTTGCGTAGCAAGGCATCACTATTACTATCTTGCCCCAGAACGCTTTTTAGTGATGCCTTGCGCAGCAAGGCATCACCATCACTCTCAAACATACTTATTAGTGGGCCTTGCGAAGCAAGGCATCAATATTGTTATTCTCCATACTAATTAATATTCGTGGAGCTTGTTTAGCAAGGCGTATATATACTATGTAACCCAGGATCGGTTTATTATTATTTATAATTATTCTTATTCCGGACAACATTTTGTCCCGCTACTCCTCCCACAGTTTTTGTCACAGACCCATGAATGAGGTGTCAAAACGTGCGGCTTAATCGGGAATGGTGTGCTATATCTTTTCTAAGGGGTCGGGGGTGCGGTGTTCGCCCCAGGGGCGAAAAAGTAGCGAAAAAAATCCCATAGACTTAACATTGCGAAAATTTTTAACGAGTCATAACTCTGACCGAGGATTTCGTAGAAACTCGTGTGTCACCACATTTGAAGAGGCTGGCAGACCCTGTAAGATGACACATCGCAATGGGGTATAAGTTGTACCCCTGGGGCGCTAGAGCTCCCCAAATTTCCTCAAATTTCCCCATTGACTTATAATGGGGAGGGACGTCCCATAAAACTCATGTGTTTCTCTTACTATGGGAAATTGCATAGGGATTTTGTATTGACCACAGCTCTGGCTCACAGTGTCTCAGAGACAAGGGGGTGGGCTCAATTTACTCAGACAGCCAATCACTATCTCAGGATGATTGTCAACCTATGAAGCCACGCCCTAGCAACCATTTAGAGCTCCCTAGCAACTGATCCCATAGACTTCCATTGAAAGAGATCAAAGGGATATCTTTGGATAGAAGTGTCAGAGAAACACGAGGGTGGGTTTATTTGACTCGGGGCATCAACAGCCAATCACAAATCACCGTCAACACTTCCTAGCCACGCCCTAGCAACCATTATCAAGCAGCCTAGCAACCGTTTAGCAACACCTATATCTCTGCTTCGGAACATCGTAGAGACATGGGGCTTGGTTTATATCATTCATACAGACAAGCAGTATCATCATTGGATGCTGCCAAGCCCCCCTAGCAACCAAACAGAGTACCCTAGCAACCGTTTACCAAGACCTATATCTCTGCTTCGGAACATCGTAGAGACATGGGGCTTGGTTTATATCATTCATACAGACAAGCAGTATCATCATTGGATGCTGCCAAGCCCCCCTAGCAACCAAACAGAGTACCCTAGCAACCGTTTACCAAGACCTATATCTCTGCTTCAGAACATCATAGAGACATGGGGGTTGGTTTATATCATTCATACAGACAAGCAGTATCATCATTGGATGCTGCCAAGCCCCCCTAGCAACCAAACAGAGTACCCTAGCAACCGTGTACAAAGACCTATATCTCTGCTTCAGAACATCATAGAGGCATGGGGGTTGGTTTATATCATTCATACAGACAAGCAGTATCATCATTGGATGCTGCCAAGCCCCCCTAGCAACCAAACAGAGTACCCTAGCAACCGTATACCAAGACCTATATCTCTGCTTCGGAACATCGTAGAGACATGGGGGTTGGTTTATATCATTCATACAGACAAGCAGTATCATCATTGGATGCTGCCAAGCCCCCCTAGCAACCAAACAGAGTACCCTAGCAACCGTATACCAAGACCTATATCTCTGCTTCAGAACATCGTAGAGACATGGGGGTTGGTTTATATCATTCATACAGACAAGCAGTATCATCATTGGATGCTGCCAAGCCCCCCTAGCAACCAAACAGAGTACCCTAGCAACCGTATACCAAGACCTATGTCTCTGCTTCAGAACATCATAGAGGCATGGGGGTTGGTTTATATCATTCATACAGACAAGCAGTATCATCATTGGATGCTGCCAAGCCCCCCTAGCAACCAAACAGAGTACCCTAGCAACCGTATACCAAGACCTATATCTCTGCTTCGGAACATCGTAGAGACATGGGGCTTGGTTTATATCATTCATACAGACAAGCAGTATCATCATTGGATGCTGCCAAGCCCCCCTAGCAACCAAACAGAGTACCCTAGCAACCGTATACCAACACCTATATCTCTGCTTCGGAACATCGTAGAGACATGGGGGTTGGTTTATATCATCCATACAGACAAGCAGTATCATCATTGGATGCTGCCAAGCCCCCCCTAGCAACCAAACAGAGTACCCTAGCAACCGTTTAGCAAGACCTATATCTCTGCCTCAGAACATCATAGAGACATGGGGGTTGGTTTATATCATTCATACAGACAAGCAGTATCATCATTGGAGGCTGCCAAGCCCCCCCTAGCAACCAAACAGAGTACCCTAGCAACCGTTTACCAAGACCTATATCTCTGCTTCAGAACATCGTAGAGACATGGGGGTTGGTTTATATCATTCATACTGACAAGCAGTATTCATTGGATGCTTCCAAGCCACTCCATAGCAACCAAACAGAGTACCCTAGCAACCGTTTACCAAGACCTATATCTCTGCCTCAGAATATCATAGAGACATGGGGGTAGTTTTATATCATTCATTATGACAAACAGTATCATCATTGGATACTTCCATGCCACTCCATAGCAACCAACCAGAGTTCCCTAGCAACCGTTTACCAAGACCTATATCTCTGCATCAGAACATCGTAGAGACATGGGGGTTGGTTTATATCATTCATACTGACAAGCAGTATCATCATTGGATAATGTCAAGCCACTCCATAGCAACCAAACAGAGTACCCTAGCAACCGTTTACCAAGACCTATATCTCTGTCCCAGAACAACCTACAGACATGTTGCTTGGCTTTTTTGCATCCCAGTAGCATCCGGGTGGCGAGTTTTGCCACGGCAAGCACCACTCACATTTTCTTCAGGAAATGTACATTCTAGTGTTGTGATTACTATTCACCTTGACGAAACTTTGGCACGCTACTCCTCCGGCACCGTTTGTCGTAGACCCATGAATGAGGTGTCAAATCGTGCGGCTTATTGAGGAGAGGTGTGCTATATCTCTTCTAAGCGATCGGGTGTATGATGTTACTTTTCGGCGGGAAAAAAATCGTCCCAATCAAGTCCCCATTCACTTAACATGGAGAAGAGGTTTATGTGATCATATCTCCGCATCAGAACATCACAGAGACTTGGGGCTGGTCTCATTTGAATCGGCCTATCAAGCAGCTATTAACTAGTGACATTCAAACTTCATAGCCACGCCCTAGCAACCAGCTACAGCACCCTAGCAACCATATATCAACATTAACAAGCCATATCTCAGCCCCAGAACATCGTACAGACATGAGGGTGGTCTCTTTTGACTCAGACTGGCCAATATTCTTTAAATATCAAACCATAAACTGTATAGCCACACCCTAGTAACCATTTACAGTACCCTAGCAACCGTACAAACACATTAATAAGCCATATCTCAGCCCCAGAACATCCTACAGACATGTTGCTTGCCTTTTTTGCATTATCCGGGTGGCGAATTTTGCCACGGCAAGCACCACTCACATTTTCTTCAGGAAATGTACATTCTAGTTAGTGGTGCTTGCGTAGCAAGGCATCACTATTACTATCTAGCCCGAAAACGGTTTTAGTGATGCCTTGCGAAGCAAGGCATCACCATCACTCTCAAACATACATATTAGTGGTGCTTGCCAAGCAATGCATCAATATTGTTATTCTCCATATTTTTATTATTAATGGTGCTTGCGTAGCAAGCCATAAATATTATTAGAACGGTTTATTATTCTTCTTCTTATTATTATAATTCCGGACAACATTTCGGCGCGCTACTCCTCCCGCACCGTTTGTCACAGACCCATGAATGAGGCGTCAAAACGTGCGGCTTAATCGGGAATGGTGTGCTATATCTTTTCTAAGGGGTCGGGGGTGCGGTGTTCGCCCCAGGGGCGAAAAAGTAGCGAAAAAAATCGCATAGACTTAACATTGGGAAAAATTTTAACAAGTCATAACTCTGAGAGAGGATTTCGTAGAAACTCGTGTGTCACCACATTTGAAGAGGCTGACAGGCCCTTTAAGATGACACATCGCAAAGGGGTGTGAGTTATACCCCTGGGGTGCAGGAGCTGCCTAAATTTGCCCCATTGACTTATAATGGGGAGGGACGTCCCATAAAACTCATGCGTTTCTCCTACAATGGGAAATTGCATAGGGATTTTGTATTGACCATAGCTCTGGCTCACAGTGTCTCAGAGACAAGGGGGTGGGCTCAATTTACTCAGACAGCCAATCACTATCTCAGGATGATTGTCAACCTATGAAGCCACGCCCTAGCAACCATTTAGAGCTCCCTAGCAACTGATCCCATAGACTTCCATTGAAAGAGATCAAAGGGATATCTTTTGATAGAAGTGTCATAGAAACAAGAGGGTGGGTTTGTTTGACTCGGGGCATCAACAGCCAATCACAAATCACCTTCAACACTTCCTAGCCACGCCCTAGCAACCATTATCAAGCAGCCTAGCAACCGTTAATCAAGACCTATATCTCTGCCTCAGAACATCATAGAGGCATGGGGGTTGTTTTATATCATTCATACTGACAAGCAGCCTTTGGAGTATTGTCATTGGATGCTGCCAAGCCACTCCATAGCAACCAAACAGAGTACCCTAGCAACCGTTTACCAAGACCTATATCTCTGCCTCAGAACATCGTAAAGACATGGGGGTTGGTTTATATCATTCATACAGACAAGCAGTATCATCATTGGATGCTGCCAAGCCCCCCTAGCAACCAAACAGAGTACCCTAGCAACCGTATACCAAGACCTATATCTCTGCTTTGGAACATCGTACAGACATGGGGGTTGGTTTATATCATTCATACAGACAAGCAGTATCATCATTGGATGCTGCCAAGCCCCCCTAGCAACCAAACAGAGTACCCTAGCAACCGTATACCAAGACCTATATCTCTGCTTCAGAACATCATAGAGGCATGGGGGTTGGTTTATATCATTCATACAGACAAGCAGTATCATCATTGGATGCTGCCAAACCCCTCCATAGCAACCAAACAGAGTACCCTAGCAACCATATACCAAGACCTATATCTCTGCTTCAGAACATCATAGAGACATGGGGGTTGGTTTATATCATTCATACAGACAAGCACTATCATCATTGGATGCTGCCAAGCACCCTTAGCAACCAAACAGAGTACCCTAGCAACCATATACCAAGACCTATATCTCTGCCTCAGAACATCATAGAGACATGGGGGTTGGTTTATATCATTCATACAGACAAGCAGTATCATCATTGGATGCTGCCAAGCCCCCTAGCAACCAAACAGAGTACCCTAGCAACCGTTTACCAAGACCTATATCTCTGCTTCAGAACATCATAGAGGCATGGGGGTTGGTTTATATCATTCATACAGACAAGCAGTATCATCATTGGATGCTGCCAAGCCCCCTTAGCAACCAAACAGAGTACCCTAGCAACCATATACCAAGACCTATATCTCTGCTTCAGAACATCATAGAGACATGGGAGTTGGTTTATATCATTCATACAGACAAGCAGTATCATCATTGGATGCTGCCAAGCCCCCTTAGCAACCAAACAGAGTACCCTAGCAACCATATACCAAGACCTATATCTCTGCCTCAGAACATCATAGAGACATGGGGGTTGGTTTATATCATTCATACAGACAAGCAGTATCATCATTGGATGCTGCCAAGCCCCTCCATAGCAACCAAACAGAGTACCCTAGCAACCGTTTACAAGGACCTATATCTCTGCATCAGAACATCGTAGAGGCATGGGGGTTGGGTCTTTTGACTCAGACTGGCAAATAGTCTTTAAATGTCACCCCATAAATTGTATAGCCACTCCATAGCAACCACATAGAGTACCCTAGCAACCGTACAAACACATGAATAGGACATATCTCAGCTCCACAACATCGTACAGACTTGGGGGTGGCCTCTTTTGTTTCGGGTGAGAATCCAGTACACACAACATAGCATCCGAGAGGATTTTTTTGCCACGGCAAGCACCACTCACATTTTCTTCAGGAAATGTACATTCTAGTTGTTTTAGCTATTCAGAAAAACTGTATTTTGATGTGTGAACGAGACGTTTCCAATGTATGTGCACTGAAGATGGTGCCGTCAATCCCCTTTCCATCACTGAATATGCATTCATTTGAATGGAGATATGGCGGGGAAATCACTATTACCGTAATGCAATCTCTGCCTTGTCTAATCTACAGCGCGAAGGACTCACATTTAAATCTGCTGATTGTTGTCCATTTTTAGTTAAGGATAAAATTAAAATAAATACCCAATCAATCAAACAAAATAAGTACAATAATAATAATTATTTTGTGTGACAGATGCACAGTGATCATATGCATCAAAATGCATTAACATATACAGTGTTTTGAAAGCTCACAGCACTCTAAAATGCTGGGTTAAAAACAACCCAGGTTGGGTTGAAAATGGACAAGCGGTTGGGTTCAATGTTTTGCTGCGGCAGTTTAATGTAAAACTTGTGGATCTTGTAAAACTACATGAAAGGTGAAAAATGATCTGTAGTGTTCAGCAATATCTGGTCTCCTCATCTAGAAGCCTCTATAGTTACATTTTCACGGGAAAGGACAGAGAGAATATTAAATGACAGTTATGGCAGTTGATCATTAAATGCCATAGTGTTGCCTAATACAGGTAGAAAAACAGCTGAAAAGATCTCGGTTTTGTGCAAACTTACACCCACACACAGTGTCATTCATCCTCGCAACAATCATGAGATAAGACGTTCATGTTTGGAAGGCACTATATGTTTTGTTTTTTTTTCTACGCAGTTATTTATCATAATTGAACATCGGTTCTGGAATACAAAGATTAGAAACAGCCACCAAATAACACTGTGATGCCATTTACGATTTTTTGATGACTGTTAGCAATTGTAACTGGAAAAGCTTATCAGTGAGTTATCTGTACCACAGGAACACCTCTACATCTCTTCTATAAGTCCAGAAACTTGATATATGACATATGCAGGTATTTACATGATCTTTTTGATTGGTAGAACACACCCACACATTATAATGTCAAAGGAGGTGGAGAGTAGAACTTCATATAACGTTGCTTGAGAATAAACTGAGGATTCAGAGATTGTACATCTTTCCTGCAGGCACAATGTCGACCTACAAGGTGTTTGTATCGACTGGTATCCATGAGTTTGGTGAGATGACGAACAGCATTTACCTGACGCTGATAGACTCGAATGATCAGAGCAGTGACAGAACCCTGGTGAACAAAACTTTTCTTAGTTCCTTTGAAACGGTAAGAACTTTAAAGACTTGATTATTTTTATTGCAAGTTTTTTTTTCATTATGATATGATATGATATGATATAATATATATATATATATATATATATATATATATATATATATATATATATATATATATATATATATATATATATATATATATATATATATATATATATATATATATATATATATTAGGGGTGTAACGGTATACAAAACTGACGGTTCGGTACGGACCTCGGTTTGAAGTCAAGGTTCGGTACAGGTTCGGTACAGCAGTTTTACAAAATTGCTTTTTATTTATTTTTATTAAACAGTGGTTTACTGAAAAAAAGTGTCTGTCCTTAAATGAATTAAATTATAGCTAAAATGTTTATTGAAGATATTGCTGTAAACTATATAGGGAGCCCTTACTTGCACATTAATATTAAAGGTTCACAACAGAGCCCAAACTATTAGCCTAAATTCAGTTGCTATTTATAATAATCACATTATAATAATAAGTTGCTAGGTATAATAATCAACACTCAAATAACATATAACAAGTACGCAAACATGTAAACTTCACATTAGGCAGTTTTGACTGAATACTGAACCAAAAGCCCTGTACGGAAACGGTTCGGTACGAATACGTGTACCGTTACACCCCTAATATATATATATATATATATATATATATATATATATATATATATATATATATATATATATATATATATATATATATATATATATATATATATATATATATATATATTAGTGCTGGGCATCGAAATTAACTAATTAATCACACTTTTTTCTGTAATTAATCGCGATTAATCGCAAGTTTTTAATATTTTACGTTTTTAATATTTTGATATTGTAATAATTTCAGTTACTCTCCAAATTAATGTGTAAACAATTTAAAGACAGCATATTTTAAATATGTGTTGTATTGTCATATTTGTATGAATGAAGGCCAGTATCACTGATACTAAAGTGTCTATGAAACATTAATGATGTTACATTACAGTATAACTCAAAGCTCCCAAATTCAACATTTATTAGGCTTTAAAAAAACAACTTTTAATTTAAGTGAACTTAAAACAATCTTTACATAATCCCAAAATAATAAATGTTATATTTACCCATGGCCTTCCCTGTTATACATATACAGAAATGTAATAGTTATCTTTCTTAACTGCATAAATAATAAATTAAATATAGATGAATCATCATTAAAGCTAAAATTTTCTCTGTTCCCGTTGTTCTTTGATGAACATTAATGACAGGCATCATCAGTGCTACTGTCACTTTAAGAACAGCCGCGGATCTCACGCGCTGTCCCGCGCATCTCATTTCCTCACAACTCTTTAAGTTCATTTAAGACGTTATTTAACTAATTTAAGACTCCTAATATGAGAATACTCAAAATCCTCTGTGTTATTGTTTGTTCAAGAGCAAAAGAGAACTCGATGTGAGCAGGAAACTGAAGCGAGTCTATCTATGCGTCGAGT